>NW_022900927.1:15938524-15945519 GCF_012274545.1 Fukomys damarensis
ACACACACACACACACACACACACACACACACACAAATTATATGCCTAAAATGACAGTAACACTATTTGTGATAAACTGCAGACTAGATACTGCCAGGGAAAGATATGAGTGTACATGAAGGCATAGAGAAAGACATTATCCAAAATTAAATACAGAAAACAATTACTCAACAAAACAAGAATGAACAATGGAATGACTTTATATGGTCTAATATATGTATTACTGGGACCTTCATCATGGGGAGATACTTGAAAAAGTAACGACCAACTTGAAAATTAAAATTTACAAAACTGAAAATAGCAAGACTTAATTGACATTAATAGAACACTATGCAATAGCAATAGGATAAACTTTGTTTTTGCATGTACATGGAATATTTACTAAATTTTGTACATAGAATAAATATCATAAGTTTCAAATCAAAGAAATTAGGTTCTTTGAGTACAGTAAAGTTAATTATAAGTCAAGTATACAATATTTAGAAAAAAATCCCAAATATTATATACTAAATAATATACTTCTAAATAACTCATAGACAAAGACAAATAAAATAGGAAATTAGAAAATATTTCAAAGCATATGAAAATAAATGCTTTAGTCAATTTTCTTATTACTGAGACACAATACTTAACCAACTACAAAGGGGCTGGGAATGTAGCTAACTGACACCAAGCCTGCCCCACAAGCACAAGGGCCTGAGTTTGATTCTCAGTACTGGTGAAAAAAAAAGAGAATGGTTCTAATTTGATTCATAATTTCAAGAGGATTCAGTCCATTGTCACAAAAGTCAAAGGAAGAAACAACATCATGGCAGAAAGAGGAAGGGGCGAGGGACTGGATAAGAGGCCAGGCCCTCAATAACTTGCTTAGACACACCCAGAAGTCGGCTCCACCAATCTCTAGGCTCTCCCCCAATTGAATCAATTTGACACTCCACCCTAACAGTCAATAAAGAAGCATCGTATGAAAGCTTGTGTCATATAGCTAAGGCTGTGTGTAGTGGAAAACTTACTGAAAAAATTTTAACACACATTTCTAAAAACACTGGAGAAAATCTTTGCCATTTTAGGATTGGCAAAATGTAAATATAACAGCAAAATTATGATATATAAAAGTAAAACTTGATAAACCAGACTTCATCAAAATTTAAAATTTCTTTGAAAGACACTGTTAATAAATCTGGGCAGCAATGAACTAGCAGAAAATATTTGTAAACCGTGTATCTGATAAAAGATTGTACCTAAACTAATTTTACATGTTCATAATAAGAAGACAAACAGCTCAATTTTATAAATAGATAAAATATTTCAACAGTTACTTCACCAAAAAATTTGGATAAGAAATAATTATACAAAAAGATACTTAACATCATTTGGGAAATGCAAATCAAAACCCTAAATATACAGGTATATATATATATAGGTACATTCCTATAAAAAATGACTAAAAGGAAAAAGGCTAAATACACCAAATACCACTGAAAACCTCGTAGTCACTGTTCTTTTGAGAATGTAAAATAGGACAAGCACTTTGGAAAATAGTTTGGAGTTTGATTAAAGTTACACATTTATTCACCTGCCATTATAATATTAATATTTATTCAAGGGAATTTATTTTAATGGTCTACACTAGGAAACAATTTATGTTGTTTAATCTTGATTATCTGCTTGAGTGGATTAAGAAACACCTAGTAGATTAGTAAACACACTTGTCTGTGTGGGGGTATCTGCAGAGATGATTGGCACATAGGCCAGCAAATGAAGTGGGGAGCCACCCTATCATGGGTAGCACCATCCAATAGGCTTGCAGGAGGAAGGAGGAGGAAGTCAACCTTTACGCTGAAAGCTCTATTCTGCTTGAGCGGGCATATCTTTTGCTATTGCCATCAGACTCCAGCTTGTTCGGCATTTCACACTGGGCTCCAAACAGCTACCGTCCAGGGAGCTCCCAGGCCCTCAGCTACAGACTGGCAGCTCCTGAGACCAAAGAGCTACTGAGTCCTCCAGCTGTCCATCACGTAGACGCCATTGTGGATTCCCCTGCCTCTGACCTGTAAGCCTATGTAATAAACTGTCTTGAATAATTCTACTGATTCCGTTCCTCTAGGAAACTCTAATTCACAACCCACATGAGAAACAAGAAGAAATTTAAAAATTATCTATACCCACACAAACACCACAAAACTCAGTAATTAAAAACTGAACTATTGGTACACAGAATAGCTATTGATATGTGATTACAAGGAGTAAACCATCGTCACACAGTAATTATGGAAAATTAAATTGGACCAGTGAGAGCATTACTACTCTATGAGTCTCTTCTGTTACATTCTAGAAAATGCAAAACTAATGTGACAGAAAGTGGAACATGGATTGCTTTGGAATAGGGCTAGAACAAGCAAGAGTGGAAGGAAGAATTAAATGAAATAGACACTTTCCAGTTGGAGTCATGTTCATTGGTTTGGTTGTGTTGATATTGTTACTACAGATGCATGTAGGCATGCACATATATGAATACATGCATGTCAAAATTTATCAAATTATATAGTTACATGTGTAAAATTTATTGTGCAGCAGTTTGGCCTTTACAGAATTATTTAAAAGTAAAATATGACAAAGAATATAAAAAATTCCTGACTCTTCCAGAAACACATCTATTGCTAACTTTATAAGTAGAATATAGTACTGTTAGTGAACACAGTTGCAGCAGTTAGATTTAATGTTGCTTCCTTAAACTAAGAAAAAAGTGTCTTGCATGAATAACAGACTAAAAACTTTGATATTCACAAGGGCTAATTTCAGTAATATGCAGGAAACTGACAACTTGTGGACTGTCATACAGGAAGGTTTATGAGAGAGCAAGAAAATTTACAAGCAATAGTAAGATTCTATATGAATGTTTATTCCTAAAAAATTGGCAAAAACTATAGAGAAATTTTAGTTAAAATCATGAGGTATGAAATAGGATTTGTAAAAATGTTTCCAAGGAGATTGAGCATTGCATTGGTAAAAGCATATCACATCTTAGGACACATTTTCAGGAAGACTTGAGAGGAAGAGTACGCTGGAAAGCAGAGCAAACTACTCAGCAGCACACACTCATAAACACAGGTGCTTGGGGAAGCCTAGAAAATCACACAGAAAAAATTTGAAAATGGAAATGTTGCAGGGGCCGTGAAGTCAAAGAAATAGCTGAAGTTGCCTACCTCTTTACTAAAACCAGCCCTGGACACTTCAGAAAAGTTGTATTCTTGTGAGTGCACACACTTTCATATGTGTGTGTGTGTGTACACGGTTGAAGAATTTTCCCTAAACCAGACCCATTCTCCCTTCAGCACTTCCCCAGTGGACTCCTTGATCATACCTAAGGCTAACTTGTATGGAACCCAAAAAGAAGGATAACAAGATAATAATAAGATGGAGGAGGGAGGAAGTGTTTTCTTAAAATTTTAAACTTTCTAGTGGGCACGAGCAAGCTGTAAGAGCCATTTGGAGAAGTTTGGGGAAAGGGCGATAATTTCTCATGTGTTTTGGTGTGATCTTCTGGATAAAACATGAGGAATTTTGCTAGGGGTAGGGCTATAAATATTGGATTCCTTGTAATATCCTGCATGCTAAGAATTTTTAAAAATGAAAGCCTTGTGTGATTATTTTTGATTGTCTGGATTAGACATCTTTAAAAGCTGCACCTTTCCAGGCCTGAATGCCATGAACTGAGGTTCAATGAAATGGTGGTAACCTACTGAAAAATATTTCATGTTTGCCCTGATATACAAAGTCTCATGTGTCATTTACTTTTAATTGTGATTTCTCATGGTTTTATCCCATTCCTGGGATTCAAATAGGTCGAGTGCACTCTGGAGAGAGTAATGCTATTGCTGTTATCTACAAATTTCATTTCAGGAACTATCTTTGTGATCAGATCAGAAGTAAACCTAAGAAATCAATGCTCAGATTAAAGAAAAGATTGGTCATCCAAAGAAATAGCATAAACCATATTAGAAAAAAAAATAAAGGGGAGACTGTTACCAGGTTTGGCTTTCAGGCTTTCTCAATACAGTTATCACATCTCTGATGTTTGCACTCAAAGAAATTCTTTCTTTTATCCAAAGAACAGTGAACTCTGAACTTTCTTACATAACTTCAACATGTACTTTATTATACTTCAAAATGATACACGGTAAAAATTCAAACATTTTTTCTCCATTACTGTTTTGCTCTTTCATGTTTATTTTTCATATTTCTCTCTCACTCTCTCTCTCTCTCTTTTACTCAAACTTCCATTATAGTTTCACCTCCAAGAAGAGACGCAATCAGTTGCACCGTGTATGAAGAATATTCATTGTGGGAGCACCTGAAGTTAACTATTAAGGATAGCCAGATTCACTATATGAAGAAAAAGATAGTAATATTTATTGCATCTGGCTACATTCATATCCCTTCCCTTCCCTGTCTATATACGTCAATTTCCACTCTCCAGCATTGGAGAGAATTTATGACAGGCATTAGCCATGGTGCACAGAAAGCTAACCCCGACAAAGAAAATAATAAATGTAGTTTAATATGATAGCATCAAGTTAGTAGATTTGTTTATGATTCTGAATCCCCGGGTATTTTTTAGAAGTGTATCAATGCATAATTTTCATTGAATAAATGATGTGTCATTTATGCAACTAAAAATATTAAGAATTTAATCCTGAATTCAATAAATATGTTCTCTTAATCATTTCTTCATTCTTCCTTAATGCATGCAACTGATTCTGAGAAAAAACACAACAAAAGCAAACTTGTTCTAACCCTGAAGCCTGAATACCCTGGATTAACTGTGGCACAGACATTAAAACTATACCTCTGGCTCCTTTAGGTCAAAATTTATATTTACACTTCTCTTACCTGCACGTTCAGAGATTTTTCCCATTTTCAGACTTTTGTTCATAGCCTTCTCAGGGATTAAGAGTTTACTGGTAATATTTTCATTTTTTATTAATAATTAATACCCAGGTTCCTCCCTGGATTTCCCTAAGGATGTCTGTTAGAATTTAATACTTTTATATGTCCTTCTCTGGGTTTTTGTGCAGTGTAAAATAGTGATTCACTTTGTTTTTGTCAGAAGATGTTTTCAAAGCACTTCTCTATAAAGCTTATGACCTTAAAGCTTATTCACTCAAAACTTACACATGTACTAAATTTAGCACTGAAAAAAGACCTTCAGAGGGCCCAGTAAGATTCATAGAAACCATATTTCCCAATGAAGAATATCTGCAAGGCAGCAAATAAATCCCTCTGAGCTCTTCACACAGAGCATTATAGTACCGCTCATCATGCTTCTGGGTTCGTTTTCACCCAGAAACAATGTTTTCCTGATAGCACCTTGGGTTTTTCTTTGCCATGATACTCCATCTTACTTTGAGAATCTTCTCCTAAGTAAAAAGCCTGAGAAGAAAAATGTTTATTTTCTATCTCAGAAAATCCTAAGTCCTTCATATTGCATGTAAATGCCTCATAATGAATGCAAAAAAATGATTTCACACCATCTTTCTCTGTATCTTATTATTAGCAATAAGAAGTAAGCTGACACTTGATATTTGTCTGGAAATTTCTTAAATAGACCTCTTAGTTCAGCAGGCGAATTTTCTGTTTCCCATGTTGCATCACGTGACAATTTACTGCATGATCTCCCACTATGGAAAAAGAACGTCCACGATGTTTTTTCCCTGAAGTATTGGGTGCCTGGGTGGCAAAGGCTGGAAGAATGGAGGCTGGCCCAGCATCTGTCCTGCTCTGGGATTCCTCAGAGCCTCGTAATCTTCAGGCACTCAAAATTCTTATATCACAGTTTTCATTCCCTGAGAGACTATTTGAGCAGACAGGAATTAGAGACAATCTGTTTCTTAAGGTCTTGGCCTGGAAACTGTCGCAAAATCACTTCTAGTTTATTCCATGTGTCAAAGTGGTCAAGCTTGCCCGAGTTTAGACAACACAGATCTCTTAAATGTAGAAACATCAGCAGCTATCTCCCAGTGACTATGTTCTGCCTGTGCTCCGCCTGCTACACTCCCTCAAGCCTCCAAGACCTGCAGTTTCCAGGCATGTAACTGACAGCTCCATGCGTGTCTCAGAAGCATGGAGAAAACAATCTCACAGGCAAAATCAGCCAGATACAGAAAGATGAATATTGAATGTTTTCTCTTTTGTGTGGAAATGAGAGAGAGGAGAGAGAGTATCATAGAAGGAAAGGTAACTGAGAGGAGGAAGAGAGAGAAAAGGGCAAGAGAGGGCAGAGGAGAGGAGGACATGATCAAGACACAATGTAGGCATGAATGTGAATGTAGTAAAACCAGTTGAGGTGCACAATTAATATGTGTTAGTACTAATCTTTAAAAAGTTACAGAACTCACTTCTCCAGTGCTTCCCATGGTAACGAAGGGCTATGGCACTCAAAAAACTCCTGGAGCTCAACTTTTGCTCACACACACTTCATGTGATGAATCAAGTTTTGATGATTTTGCTTTATATGTATCATTATTCTCTATTTTAATCCATAGCCTCCGCTCTAGAGCTTTTTTTCAGAATTTATCACTCATGCATAAAAATGATTGTAAAAATTTAACAGTACTCTTCTGAGACCTGTTTCTTGTTTACAAATCTGAAGTCATCCAAGATCTACATATCCCCCCTCTACTTAAATTAAAACCGGCATAATTTTAATTAATGTCTCACAAACCATATGAATTAAAAAATTGTAGGAGGAAGAAAAGATGGTGGTTTTTTTTATAAGAGAATAAATTGCCACTTATCTCTCAGACAATGAAATTATACTTTGTAATACAGTTTGTGTAGAGCTTGAAAAATATATGACTTTGCCAGATTCAGGAAGCTATGCTTTCTATCTCTGTAATTTTAAGGCATGACTTCAATTCCATTCTTTATTTAGATGGGTTTCTCTCATCACATTCTTAAACAGCTTTTTTTTCTTTTTTTTTTTTTTTTTTTTT
>NW_022900927.1:15945651-15999579 GCF_012274545.1 Fukomys damarensis
TTTTTTTTTTTTTTTTTTTTTTTTTTTGAGGCTATACTAAACTAGACTTACTTCTACCTATAAAAAGGAGATAATTCCTCTTGGTCTTCCATTTTAATCTTTTTTCCTTCTCTCAAATACTTTTGTCTCCAAACTGAAGCTAGTTTTTGTCCTCTTGCCTAGACTTTTCTCTGTGTGATTGGAATTATAAACATCACTGGAAAAGTTCACGTAAAAGTCTGAAGCATGCCAGGCAGCATGGAAATTTCAATGTGTTAGAGTGAAGGGTGATAAGTAATTAGTACAATATAAATTCATGTGTCACTAGACACATGTTCTCCTTGATTTTCTCTGAAGCTTGAACCCAAATCATCTTAATATTTTTTTCATTTGAATCATACTAAATTCTGGGCAAAAAGAAGCAAGGGACAAAAGTTTAAAGAGGGAAAGGTTTAGGAAGGAACTTTCACTTGACCAGGAACTGTCAGGAGGAACGGTATGGCAAAAGCTGGAAGGGGTTGGGAGGGGCCCACCGCAAAAACATGGAACCTAACAATCGTTCTTATTCTGTATAATGAAGGGGCTGAGTTTCTTCTGGGTTTTTTTCCCATCAACTAGATTAATTTGATCCTACATACAGTAAGAAGGACAGGAAATACAGGGACAAAAATAGATCCTAATAGTCTAATGGTCATTTTTCAGACATACGGTCCTAGCGAACTAATCCAACACTCTCCCTACACTTACTCGATGCTTAGCAATATGATCATCAGATGTGTTTTCCTCTGAAGGTACTTAGACATAGCAAGGTTTTTTAATCAGGTAGAATGATGGTGACAAACAGTGCTAGAAAAGGCAGAAGGTAAAGATGATTCTTCAAATTTTTTATTACATTTATCCATTTTCAGTTTGATGTTTATCATCTAATTCATTTGAAAATTGAGTTTAAAAGGTAAAGAGGACAAAAGCTACTATTGATTTGTCTATAGCTATCTACCTAAAATCTGTATTTTTGGAGTAAATGAATTTTCCTAAAGAATGAAATACAGTATGAGGTCACTGAGCTGAAGGAACTTACAATTTAATAACCTCTCCCTTTGGATATTTCTCAACCCTTGATTCTACTGAAATTATGTTTTAATAATAGAATGTATGAGATAAAATCACTTTCAGTCAATGCCAACTATCTTTACACCTCTTCTCCATTTTCCTCCCCCTACATGAAGTTTTTTAAAGTATTACTAAGCTAAACCCATTTTAAGAGACCTAGTAAAGAAACAGTGCCCATTAGCTCTAAAAATAAATACAAGATCACTTGAGCAGAGTTTAAAGAAAATTTTAAAATTTTAATAAGAATCAGGGATAGTATTAATGAGAATGAGTAGGCAGACCTAAAAAGAAATTCCAGAATGTTGTTTACTATCTTTTCTATCTGATTTTTTTTCCTGTGCTGGTCTGCACTTTGAAGACAATTCAGAGCTTATGAGCTTCTGGCAAATATTTATCTTTCTATGTGTTAAACTGAGGAAGAAGAAAGCAAAGCCAAAGCACATTATTTCCAGTAATATCTATACTCTTTTAAAAAGATTTCAACATGGTCATGTATGTGGGGATATTGTTAAATATAGAAAGAATTATTTGCATAAGCCAGAAGTATAGCCTTATCCTACCTATATCCTTGGATCAATTACAGGTCAGATTAAAATATCTAAAGGAACAATGCAGTACTTTGGTTTGAATATTATTGTACTTAAATTACTTATAGAGTTTTTTTAACAAGGGTAAGAACAAAAGGATCTAACTTGTTCTAAGTCTATTACTGACTAATCACTAGTTTTCTGTTCTATTTTTTAAGAATTTCATTGCTGTTATACTGATAGCAGTGAAACTGTGGAAACAACCTAAATGACCATCAAAGGATGAATAGATAGATAAAATGTGATATATATTTATGTGATATATACATGTATATATACATATATATATATATAGTGGAATATTACTGAGCCACGAGAAAGAATGAAATCATGTTATTTGCAGGAAAATGAATGGAACTAGAAGCCATTATGCTAAGACAAATCACGCAGACTCAAAAGTTAAATACCTCATGTTACTCTAGTATGAGAAATCTAAGACATACATAGACAAACAAAGGAGAGAGGATAGGAAACCAGGTAGACTTATGCAGATGGGAAAGGGGATAAGCAAGAGCAGAAGGAAAGGGAAAGGTGGGTGCTGTGTCTGAAACTGATGGAGATACATATGCATCCCAAAATAAACACCCCAAAATAAACCCCATCATGTGAATTGTTAACATGCACTAATAAAATACAAACTTTAGAAATTTTTCATGCTTTAGTTTCTTCATTCACAAAAGTGAAAAAGGTATCATTCTACTATACAAGAGTGTTGTGAAAGCATTTAAAATGGCTAGCACCAAATTAAAATACTTGAGAATATAGGAAAGTAAACATAAATAATACTGTTCACAACTATTCAAGTGTCATTTGAAATTGTGACTTACATGAGGAAACAAAATTGCAATGCCACCTGGCTGATGTTAGAATGGTAAAAACTGCCAGCTTATTTTTCTTGCCAGATGCAAGCATTTCCAATAAATTGTGAATTTTTCAAACTTTCATTGATCTGGTACCTGTAGTGCTAGAAAAATCTTGCTTTTTCTTATGACATTGAGATTATAAAATAGTTTGGCTGTAATTGTGATTTTCTATTTGGTATCCACACAGCAACTTGTTCCCAAGGAGTAAAGTAAGAAATATGTGAGTAGCCTGACTTAATATTATGTGTTGGTCTAGTTTCTTCATAGTGCATCCATTAGGCAAAGCCAAAATAACATTTAAAACTTGTTGCTGGGCCAGGGATTTAGCTCAGTGGTTCTGCTGCCTGCCTCACAAGCACAAGGACCAGAGTTCAATACCTGGTACCAAAAAACAACAACAACAAAACTTGTTGATGAATACATTTTACTGCTATACATTGTGCATAAAGAGATAATTTCTTCACAAATAAAACTGTATTCAGAGTTTTAAATATGTAAAGAAGTTTGATTTAACTATTTGTGTGGCATCATGTAGCATTTACAAATACCTTTTAAAATACAGAGAGCACTGAAGCTGATCTTTCTCCATTTAGGACAATTATGAAATAAATGCACAGTTATATTGCAAAATAAATAAAAATTAGAATTCAAGTGCCATTTCTTCAGTAAATGTTTGAGAATGGATAGGGAACTATGCTAAAATTTCTACTCCAAGTTATTATTTCCCAAGATCACCAATTCTTACATTTGGTCAACACACATACAAAAGTTCAAATAATTATATGGATTGGTTTTACTTAAAATGTGTTCATCAAAGAGGTAAGAAATTCAAAACAATAACTATTTGTATTTTGTTCATCCTTTTTTGTAATCATGCATTTTGTCTTACTTTGAACTTGAAATCTGCCAAAAAATATTTGTCTCAATATTATAATTCTATGTAAGTTTTATAGCTGTCTTAAAAAGTGAAAAGGTTACTTCCTTTATTGAATACTCATAAAAACTTGTTATTAAAGCCACTATGATCCTTGTTATCTTTTTAAGGGCAATATTAGAAAGGAGTTTTTTTCTTTAGCATCCAGCTTACAGCAGAAACAAAGTTAAGATGTTTCTACCTCATATATATTTTAATGAACAGAACGCCAATTTCTAAGACCTAGTAATTTCATTAATTATGTGTAGAGAAAAAAAGATTCATCTTATTGAAGAGTTGTTAAACTTTTTATGGTAAATACCTAATTCCTTCTAAAGAGTAAGCTACACTGCCATATTATAATAGGTTACTCGTACCATGCTATGAAAGACTAAAATAATTATCCTGAGGATTGCAATAGAAAAGGGGTTCCACAAAGTCATTATAGTATGACATATTAACATTAAAAAGCTATTAACAAGCTTATCGCTTGTCTATTAATTGTTTTGTTTACAGTGCAGGGCTTTATGGAAAAAATTGTTTGCTGTGTTGCTTACTTTCTGTAACATTTTTCAATTTCATGAATACCAAACTAGCACTCTAAAAAATTTTAAACAATATCCTAGATAAAGACAATGAGGGCTTTCTGCCGACTGGGGCCCTGTCTAAGGTTCGGGCAAGCCACCCCTTCACCTGCGGGCGCGATTGCTGCTGATCCAACCCCAGGAGGATTTAAAGTTATACACCGGCGCGACAACAGACCCAGGAAGGACCCAAGGACCCCAGAGGGGGTTTTTTTCAGCTGCCTGACACAACCCCAAGAAGTCCAGCAGAATGAACTCATCAGGGAAGAAGAGGAAACACAAAGGTGGAGAATACAATAGGAAAAGGTCATGACAAGGATAAGTCAATATGCATCAGTTATAACCATGAATGTTAATGAACTCAATTCACTAATCAAAATAAATAAACTGGGAGAATGGATCAAGAAGCAAGATCCAACAATATGCTACATACAAGAAATAATTCAAAAAGAAACTCATAGAATGAAAATTAAAGTGTGTAAAAGAATATTCCATGTGATGAACATGAAAAAAAAGCAGGAGTAGCTCTCTTAATGGATTTCAAACCAACACTAATTAAAGAGATAAAAAAGGCCACTACACCCATATAAAGGGAATAATCCAGGAGAAAGAATTGACAATATAAATATATATGCAACAAATACTAGTGCAATTAATTATATAAGACAAATATTAGTAGACATAAAAAAGCAAATAAGCACTACTACAACAGTATTGGGGAACTTCAATACCCCACTGTCACAAATAGATTGATCAAGTAGACGATAGCAAAACAAAACACTAGCATTCAACCAAACTCTTGAATAAATAGGCTTCACAGATATTTACAGAGTGTAGCACTCCACAAAATCGAATATGCATCCTTTTTGGCAGCACAAAGGTCATTCTCCAAAATAGACGATATACTCACTTATAGAATATGTTTAAGAAAATGCAAAAAGAACTGAAGGGATCCTCTGTATACTATCAGATGATTGCATGATGAAATTGGAGATAAATAGCAAAAGAAACCACAAGAATTCCATAAACACATGGAAATTGAACACACTGCTTAATAAATAATAGGTCATAAAGAAGATTAAAGAAGAAATCAAACAGTTTCTACAATTAAATTATAATCCCAAAACAACATAATCTATGGGACACAATAAAAGCAGTCTTATGAGAATAATTCATAACACTGAATACTCATATTAGTAAACAGGGAGAGCTCAAATAAAAAACCTAATGCTGAACCTCAACTTCTAGAAAAAAAAAAAAAAAAGAGCAGGATAAACCCAAAGCTAATACAATGGAGGGAATTCTAAAGATCAGAGCAGAAATTAATGCAATGTAAATTGAGAACAATAAAAAATCAGTAAAGCAAAGAGTTGTTTCTTCAAAAGAATAAACAAATTTGACAAGTCAACCTTGTCAAAAAAAAGTAGAGAAGGCCCAAATCCATGCAATTAGTAATGAAAAGGATAAAATTACAATGGACAGAGCAGAAATCTAGAGGATCATTCATAGAAGAACAATTGTGACTACTGTTTAAAATCTTCAATCAAATTGAAAGGGAAGCAATATTCCCAAATTCATTCTTGGAAACAAGCACCAACTTGATCCAAACAGAGAAAGACCCAATTGAAAATGAGAACTAGAGGCCAATCTCACTAACGAATATAGATGCAAAAATCTTTAATAAGATACTGGTAAACAGAGTGCAGAAGACCATCATGAAGTTCATACACCCTGACCAAGTGGCATTTATCCCAGGGATGCAGGGATGGTTCAACATACACAAATCAATAAATATAATACTCTATATTCATAGACTCAAGGACAAAAATCATATGATTATATCAATAGATGCAGAAAAAGAATGCAACAAAATCAAACACCCATTTATGATAAAAACTCTACAGAACATTGGAATACATGGTTTCTACCTCATCCTGATAAAAACCATCTATGACAAACCAACAGCCAACATCATATTAAGTAGTCAAAACTGAAATGCTTCTGCTAAAATCAGGAACAAGAAATGGATACCAACTATCACCACTCCTGTTCAATATATTTTTGGAAACATTAGCCAGAGACAAGAGAAAGAAATTAAAGGAATAAAGATAGGAAATGAAGAATTTCAATTTTCACTATTTGCAGATGAAAGGATAATTTATATAGAAGACACCAAGAACTCCACCAAAAGTCTTCTGGACTTAATAATCAAATTCAGTAGAGTAACTGGATACAAGGTGAACACACAAAAATGCATAGCTTTGCTGTACATGAACAATAGACTCACTGATAGAGGAACTAGAAAAACAAATCTTTTTTTTTTTTCCTCATTGAGTTTCTTGGTATTTTTTAAGTACACAATACAGTTACATTCATCATTGGGATCTTGTACCTTTACATGACAGATTTTGGTTCTCATTTTTCCCCATACCCCTGCCCTTCCTTCACCCCCTCCACCTGTCCCTATTTACAAAAACTTTGTTTCCAATTTTTCATTTTCTCATATTTTTCTTTTACCTTATTTCCTTTCCCCTACCCTTCCCACTTCCACTACATGTTTAGCCCTTTCCTTCCTATTTCACATTGTCAATTATAGGATTTGGATCTTATTTACACTTTTAGGTTTTTACACCAGAGATACTATTTGGTATTTACATGTGTGTCTTATTTCAGTTAAGAGTATGGCCTCAATATGCCTCCATTTTCCTATGAATGACTCTAGTTTCTCATTCTTTATGGCTGAGTAGTACTCCATTTTATAGAAAAACCATATCTTCCTTATCCAGTTTCCAACTGATGGGCAAATGGGCTGTTTTAGCTATTAAAAACTGTGCTGCTATAAACATGGTTGCACAAATATCACTATTGTATGATTCTTTTAATTTTTTTAGAAAGATATCCAGCAGAGGGATAGTTGAGTCAAATGGAAACTCTAATCTGAGTTCTTTGAGGTATCTCCATATTGATTTCCAAAGTGATTGCACCAGTCTACACTCCCACCAACAATGGAGAAGGGTTCCTTTCTCCCAACAACCCCACCAAAATTTGTTACTGGTTGATTTCTTGATAGTAACCATTCTTTCTGGCCTGATGTGGAATCTCAGTGTTGTTTTCATCTGCATCTCTTGAATGACATGGAACATTTTCTTCACATATTTATTTGCTGCTTTTACTTGTTTGAGAAATGTCTGTTCATTTCAGATGCCCATTTCTGAATCGGGTCTTTATATTTGGGGGAGTCTGATTTCTTTTTTTTGCATTCTTTATATATTCTAGATAATAGTCCTTTGAGAAGCAGCTGGTAAAATTTTTTTTCCACATGGTAGGATGTCTCTTACCTCTCTTGGTGGTTTCTTTTGTTGTGCAGAAGCTTTTAAATGAGATGAGATTCCAGTTGTTGACTCTTTCTGCTAGTTCCCATGCTACTGAGGATTTGTTCATAAAGTCTTTTCCCATGCCAATGTCTTCAAGAGTTCTGCCTAACTTATCTTCCAGCAAGTTTAGTGTTTCTGTTTTAATATTTAGATCTTTAATCTACTTGGATTTTAGTTTAGTGCATGTTGAAAGATAAGGGTCTAGTTTTAATCTTCGGCAGATTGAAATCCAGTTTTTCCAACACAATTTATCAAAGAGGCTATCTTTCCTCCAGAGGAAATATTGTTTTCACAATAACCTACACAGAAATGAAATTCCTATGACTCAACCTAATGAAATAAATCATTACCTCTTCTCTGAAAACTATAGCACTCTGAGAAAACAGAGCAAAGAAGATGTCAGAAAATGGAAAGATACCTCTTGTTCTTGGGTAGAAGAATGAATACAGTGAAAATGGCCATACTTTCAAAACTGCTATATAGATTCAGTGCTATCACAATTAAAATTCCAGAAATATTCTTCACAGATATTAAGAAAACAATCCCAAAATGTATTTGGAAAAAGAAGAGATCTAGAATAGAAAAAGCTTTCTAGGCAACAAAGATGAGGCATGGGGGTATCACAATTCCCAACTTGAAACTATACTACAAAGGTACTGCGGTCTAAAAAAAACAAAAACAAAAACAAACAAAAAAACAGCATGGTACTGGCAAAGAAACAGACTGAAGGACCAGTGGAACAGATTAGAAGATGTAGAAACAACTCCAGACCTATTCTTTCATCTATTCTTTAACAAGGACGCCAAACACCCTCACTGGCAGAAAGACAGCCTCTTTAATAAATGGTGCTCGAAAAACTGAGTTTCAACTTGTCAAAGATTGAAACTAGACCTATATCTCTCACCACTAATAAACTAAAATTGAAACGGTTCAAACATCTGGAAATTAAAACAGAAACACTAAATTGGCTGGAAGAGTGGTTAGGTAGATATCTTGAAAACATTAGCATAGGAAAGGATTTCATGAAGAAAACCTCAGCCACACATAAACTACCACAACGTATGAACAACTGGGATTTCATCTTATTAATAAGCTTTTGCACGTCCAGAGAAACCACCAAAAGAGTGAAGAGACAACATACAATGCGGGAAAAAAATTTTACCAGCTGTTCCTCAGCAAAGGTCTACTATCTAGAATATATAAAGAACTTAAAAAAAAAAAACCCAACCCCTCAAATTTAAATGCCCAACCCAAAAATAGGCATGTGAAATTAACAGACATTTCTCAGACAAAGAAATACAAACAGCAAGTAAATATATGAACAGATGTTCAAAATTACTGGTCATTTAAGAGATGCAATTGAAAACAACACTGAGATTCTACCTCACTCCAGAAAGAATGGCTGCTATCAAGAAATCAACCAAAAACAAATGCTGATGGGGTTGTGGAGAAAAAGAAATCCTTCTCCACTGTTGGTGGGCATGTAAAATGGTGCAACCATTGTTGAAACCAGTATGGAGATACTTCAAAAATGATTAGAGGTCCCATTTAACCCAGCTATTTCGCTACTTGGTATCTTCCCAAATAAATTAAAAGAATCATCCACATATGATATACATAAAATATATGTGCACCCATGGTCATAGCAGCAGAGTTTGTAATAGCTAAAATTTTGAAACAGCTCAATTGCCCATCAGCTGTAGACTGGATAAAGAAAATGAGTTTTTCCTATAAAATGGAGTACTACTCAGCCATAAAGAGTGAAAATCTCGAGACATTTATAGTGAAATGGATGCCCATTGTGGCCATACTCTTAAGTGAAATAAATACAACACTCATGTGTAAATTCTGAATAGTTTCTCTGGTATAAAAAACTGAAGGTGTAAATAAGGACCAAAATGTATAATAGATAATGTGAAATAGGAAGAAAAGATCCAAATGGGAAGGGGAAGTGGGAGGGTAGGGGAAAGGAAAGAAGGAAAGGGATTAAATATGAGAATATAAAAATCCTTCTTAATTATAGATAAAACTTACTTTAAAAGACATAGCATGGATTGCTGTATTTGAATATCAAAATTATTTCACCAGTTTTAGATAAGACAGTATTTATTGAAGTTAATAAAAAATACTATACTTTAGACTTTTGTAATCTTTCAGGCTGCCTACTCCCTGGATAGCCTGAAAAATCTGCTGCATACATCAAGGACACAAGAATTTGTGCTGTTTCTGCTCTATATTATGCACTTATTATGCCATTTCTGCTCTATATTATGCACTTATTCTTTGATGCATCATTAAAACAATGAAACTATGACTGAAACTGTTAAAGTTCTTTTTAAAAAATACTTTACTGAGTTACTGTTGTCATATAAAGATCATCATATATTTCCTCTTTTGTACATTTCTGTGAGTTCAGTGGTAAGTATATACCTAAGATGCCATCAAATCCATCAAGACCTTGAACAAATCTATCACCTCACAGCATTCCCACTCCTTTTTGTCATTATTATTGTCTTGTTTTAGTATTTATATGAGTATTCCCTTATCAATTTTAAGTAATCGTGCAGATTGTTAGTTATAACTCCTGTGCTTTGTAGATCTCCAGAATTTATTTATCTTGCATAACTGAAACATTGTACTTATTTGTTATCATTTTCTCATTTCCTGCCTCCTCTCCCAGGCCATTGTTCACATGTGTGGACCTGTAGGACATATGTCATGTTAAATAAGACAGCCACAGGAATTTAAATACTATATGATCTCACCTATAAAAAATATAAAGGGTCAAAATAATAGAATCAGGTAATAGTGAGGAGAGGAATGTGAAGACATAAACATGCCAGTGCCCTGTCTCCTGCCATATGATGAGCTGTGCTGCGTTGAGACTCTGGCAGCAAGAAGGCCATCTCTAGATTTACCCCCTCTACCTTCTATGTTCAGAACTGTGAATCAAAAGAAAACTGTTTCCTTTATGACTGTCCCAGGCTTTGATATTGTATTGTTAGCAAAAGAAAATGGACTTTTCCAGAAAATTGGTGGCAAGAGTGAAATTGCTGCTATTACCTATTTTGGAGAGTTGATGGGGCCCAACCTCATCTATCTATGTAGAGGGAAGAAGGAACTGAGACAGAGATTTGGACTGGCAATTGCTACAGACTTTCAGGTCAGCACAGAACTACCAAGCTATCAGCTCCAGCTTCAGCTTTCTATCTAAGAAAGAAAAAATAGGAGGTAGATCCAATGATTCAGTTTTTTTAGGGTTACCCATGGAACTAGTCTGACTTGTCCCAGAGCACAGAAGGAACTTGGATATAAGGAAAGTGTATTGAACTAGTACAAAGGCTTGAGGTCCACAGAGGCTCTCTGGTAAAACTTGCTGATTGATGGAAGCTTTTCTCACAAAAGTTCAGTCAGTGAAGACTACAAAAGTTTGTTGCTTTGATCAAAGTGCAGTGAATTGAGGAAAACAATCACACAAAGGTGCTTAAAAGAAGAAACAAATCTTCAGGAATTGACCTGAATTAAACAAAGTTATATGATTTACTCAATAAGATATTAAAATTATAAAAAAGATGATCACCATCTTGACTGAGATCAGAGAACAATGCTTGAACAGATTATTAACTTCAAAAAATAGATATAAGATATAAAACTACTTAGAAACCATGTACTTCAACATAACTGAAAATATCACTACAGCAATTTAGCAGAAGACTAGAAGAGGTAAGAGAAAATATTAGAATCAAAGACAAGCCAATGGAAAAAATTTTAAAGTTTAAATGATTTTCAGGCTACAATCAAATGGATCAATATATGAATTATGGGACTATCAGAGAAAAAATAGTGAAATAAAGGACCAGAAAACTTATGCAAAGAAATTATATCTCCAGCTTCCCAAGTCTAGAAAAGAAAAAGTACATACAGACCAAACAATCCCAAAGACTAACAAAAAATGAAGTTAAAAAAAAAAACAACTACTCTAAAAAACCTTATAACAAATTGTCAAGAATACAAAAGAAATCAATAGGTAAAAAGAGCTTACTTACAACAACATATAGGCTATGAAAGACAATTGGTTTCACAGTAAAACTAAACTAAAGTAATTATAGACATTACATTGCAAAGAAGTCTAATGAAACTGTATTAAAAAGAGTGAAACTGTCTTCCTATATGACTAGGACCTAATAGTCATATCCTTTTCTGGTACTGTTCATCCATTGTGTTAAGCAGATGATTGATCTTCATTGGCCCAGTGATACAGCTGAATTAAAGCATAACTGGCAGAGTTTTAAAGGGCAGTGTGAACTGGTGGGATGAACTTATGGATTTATAGAAACTCAAAGTACACAACTGCTTTCTTCATCCCATTGACTCTACCCCATCGTACTTTTGTTAAAGAATGACCACAAATAAGATTTACTAAGTCTCTTAGTTGTCAAACAGTATAAAAATATTGAAAGCTTTCCTGTTCCTGATACAAAATATCTGATACATACAACGTAAAGGAGAAGAGGTTTAATTTGGCTTACAGTTTCAGAAGGTTCAGTCCATTGTCAAATATCAGCTGTCTCAAGGACAGAAACATCATGGTAGAAAGGCACGGTGGAGTTAAGGTGCCTAGTTCATGGCAGCTAGGAAGAAGGGCAGGGGAAAGTACCAATGAAAGACATAATTTCCAAAGGCAAATTTCCAGTAACCAGCCTCCAGCTGGGTCTCACCTCCTAAAAGCTCATTCAGCTCCAAACACCAGTAGGTTAATCCACTGATAACTACACTGCCCCCACAGTCCAATTTCCATCCCAGAAGTCTCTTACTCTATTCAAATTGACAATATGACAATTAAGCTTAAATTTAGTTGTGGAAGGAATTGGTAAATGACATGTACAGAGAAGCAGAATGGAAGTAAAATAATAAAAAGTTTATTTTGTTGACAAAAGGTTCATCTCACTAAGAGCAGTGCCAGTGATCAACTCCCACTGAGTTATAGCTCCTACTTTTATAGATTCATAGCTATGGTAGTTTATAGATATGATCTCATTCAGGTGGTTGCATTTCATTTCCTCAGTTCACATTAACCATGTACAAATTACAGTAACAAGACAGTTAACTTTAACTCAGACATAACAATTCCTTGTAGTTGGGGAGTTTACCTTAAGATTCATCTCGCTAGCTATTCTAGTGCACAAGAAGGGGGTGTTTGAGATCAGGGATGAGGCCAGATGTCCCATTTTATGGTCAAAGCATCTGGTGTATGTTAACTTTGAACTAAACAAAGCAGATTGCTGTTAGACACAGCAGAAGTCATTTTACATTTTCCTAACATTTTGTAGGTTTTAGATTATTTACAAAAGTTATCTTATCAATTTCACAGTAGAACTACATAACCGTGGATTGGGCATTTTCTACATTCCAGATATTGATCTGACTGAGACATTTTGGGTAACAAAAATCATAATTATTATAGCATCTATCCCTCACAGGACAAACTGCTGATCTTTTTAGAAACAATACAGTTAATCTGCTCCAAATGTCTGGTTCAACTTCTTTACATATGGTGTTATATTGAAGATGGTCTTCTTGTCCACATTCAAAAGTTGATTGCCTTGGCAAATGGATTTACATCATGTTGGGTCCCAACATAATCTACAACTTGTCTACTGATGGTCTTTCCATTCATGTGACTGTCATATCAAATACAGAATAACTAATGATGAAGTCTGGTTAAATTCAATTAATTCTGTGATTCTGTCTACTTTGTCACTCAATACATCTTCCAAATGATGTGTAATCTCATTACAACCATATGCAAAGAAGTTCATTTGTAAATTAGCTTAAGCTTGTAAAATGAATATAATTTTAGCATAGAAAAATTATATATACAGTAAAATAATAATAAAAATGCCTTATAGAAGTCTATTTTATATATGAGAGTATCATAATTTAATCATTTAATGACTGTTAATACAGGCATGATAAACTATCTCCTGTTCTCAGGCTTATCATGACTAAATTGTACCATAACTATAGTCCTGCATTCACCTAAGATTTAAGGCAATGTTGTCAATTGTTTCAGTAGTCTGATGCAATGTATTAAGATGAATTTGGTATTTATGTATATATTTCAGTACTGGTAAGACCCAAACACATGCTTCACCTTGGCTACTGTTTATTTCACAAAAGAACTAGTTATTTGGATATAAGTTTTACAGTTTCCTAAGTGGTCTTACATAGGAATTATAAATTATATCTATCTGGTCAAGGTACACAGACATATAAAGCAAAATGTGATTATATGCTCTGGGAAATGATACATTTTACAGTTTTACATTAAGAAACAGTTTTTTATTGGGTATAATATGGACAAGTGGGTCCTTCCCAGGCTCTTACTGTCCTGTTGAAAGAACTGGACTGAGTAATTGATGAATGTGAAAGTTTAATGTTTAACGCTTTTGTAGTCAGGGTTTGCAATATAACAGATACAATACAGGACACATCATTTATTTTATAATATTCATCCAAAAAGTCAAATGCAGAAAAGTTCAAGAGATCTTTCCACACACCAGAGACCTGAAGAATCCAGCCAAGGGCCTGGATCCCATGGCAATGTCCCACACCATTCCAGCTGAAGGCCAAGAGCCCACAGCAATGTCTCAGTCTAGTCCATATCAAGGATCTGCACTGAGAAGTCCTAAAGGCCAGCAGTGGAAGCTAGAAATCATTACCATTCATTGCTTTTAAAATTAGGAACTGGCACAGAGAAAGTAAATAATTTACTGAAAGCCAGAAAACATACATAAAATGTAGCATTTAAGTCAGGAAGTCTGATTCCATAATTTTGTCATTATATTTATATTGACTTTAATATTAGAGCCAGCAACTTTGATGTATTCTTTACTAATCTAATAATTGTTAATCTTTGTGGATTTTCTTTGAGATAATTACATTTCAGGCTAATAATGAATTCTTCCTTTTCTTTTCACACTTTGTATTTTTTTTTCTTCTCTTGTGGTGATATCTAATGGCTCCATTACAATATTAAGTAAAAGTGGTAAAAACAGATTTTCTTGGCTCATTCTAAATTTTAAATGTCTTGTTTTTTCATGAAAGTTTATTTCTACTCATTGCTTGCTAAGAATTTGTATTTAAAGCATGAGTCCCTATTGATTTGTTAGTGTGTGCATGTTCAAAAACTACATATTGAGGAACTATCTTGGGAAAATATTAGTACACAAAACAAAATATGTATGATGCATAAGTTATTATTCAATTATTTTTTCATGTGCTAGATAGCTATGAGTACCACAGTCTATAAATGAGTTCAGTAAGGTCAAGAGAGCAGTGTCCACTGAGGAAGGAAAATTGGAAAACCTCATTAACAAAGGTAGAAGGACTGGTAGGAGCTGAAGGAGTGAGCCACACAGCTCACTTAGGTATACAGGAGAAGGGAATCCTAGGCACTGAACAGCTGGGGCAAAGGCTCTGACCCAGTGGCAAGGAGTAGGGAGGAAACAAGCATGTTGCAAAGACATGAGTAAGGGTAAGGTGGATTGATTGGACATGAAGCAGAAAGACTTTCAGGGTATGTAACATTCTTTTTTCTATTTCTTAGACTGGATAATTTCATTTGATATATCTTCTTCATGTTTTTCTGGGATATTTTCCCTTCAGCTCAGATTTTCTATTGACTCACTTTAGTAAATTTTATATTTCAGCTACTATATTTTATTTTCAGATGCCATAATCCCTTTTTTTCCTTATTATAATTTGTGTGGCTTTATTGAAACTTTCTATTTGGTGAAATACCAAACACCAGAGTTGCTTTATAATTCTGAGCATATTTAAGATTGTTGATGTGAAATCTTTCCACAGCAAATCTAATATCTGTGCTTTCTCAGAGAAAATTTCTCTTAATTTCTCCCAATAATGGATCATTCTTAACTTTTTCTTGAAAAAGACATTTTGAGGGAGGGATGGAGGGAAAGGGGGAAAAAAGTTGAGGTAGGACAAGTGATATTCCAAAGGTGTTTGTAGATAGGCTCAGGCTGGAGGCACATCTTTAATTGCTCAGCCAAGCTATTTACAACTCTGACTTACCCTTCACTTTCTGCTTTCTCTGGAGCTATAGACCAACCCACAGTGAAAGCATAAGGTCTTTCAAACTCTTTTCTGAGCATACATCCTGACTTGGACATTGAATAGCTTTCTAGATTCCCATTATAAACAGGAGCTTTTCAAAAAAACCCTTAGTCCTGAAAACTGCTTCACTTGTACATCAAAGTGAATTTCCCCAAAAGAAGTAATGGAAACTCATATGATTAATCCCCAACCCAAAAAATGTTCATATAAAAATGATTAAAATACTATAATGTAATAAATAAAATACAAAACATCAAGAAAAATTTTAAAAAATTAATCTACACTTAATTTGATAACCTTCCTGGCTAGTGTAAGGGAGATAAAAGAGAGAGGGGCTATTGTGTAGGACAACTCTCAGTATCACTATCAGAATCACTTTGGGGCAACTCACTTTATGATCCCCCTTCTGTCTCTTACACAGAAGCTTTTTTTTCCCCTCAATAAATTTTTCCTACTCTTAACCTCCATTGTTCCTAGAATTCATTCTTTGATTTTAGAGAACACAAACTCCATTTCAGATATCTAGCAGGTTTGGGAGCTACATCTCTTGCACCTTTATCATTTTGGATGTCTTCCACTGACAGAGATAAGAGTTTTCTTTCATAGGTTCTAACTTTGGTATTTTTGCTTCCTAGATCATAACTTGTTTCATGGACTGTCATTTGTTTCATAAATTCTGGCCTTTGTTTCAGTTTTTGTTTCAAAAGTGTCTTAATTTTAAGTTGTGTGTTTTAAATGTTGGCAAATTTCTTGTTTTTCTCATGCATTATGCTTTGTTAAAATTATGTTTTATTCTTGTTTTGTATGTGTTGCATTTGGACTTAGTTGCTTAAATATGCTGTAAAATTATGAAATCATCTCAGATAAAGACAGTTCATGCTTTTGTCTGTCCCTTATAGAAGCGTAAGCAAAAGGCGGTTACTTTGCAAAATAATAAATTGCCTTTGGGCAGCTGCCACTCTCAAAGCAGAGGATGGTTTTTGCCAGTTGCCCTTTGGAGAATCCCCATTCCTGTTGATGCCAATGGCGGGAGAAATGTTGCCCAAATAGGCAATTGAGTTCCTTTCAGAGACAGATCTTGGATTGCTTGGAACTGGTGGAAACTGAGTTGACAACTGAGGGGTCGTGGCTAGGGCTACTCTATTAGATACTCAGAGGTCCCTCAGAAGAAATTAGCTCCCAACTGCCCATCCAGGTAATCAACAGAAAATCTCTACATCTGTACTACATGGAGGAGTCCTATCTGTACTCCTCCATGAGGTGAAAGCGGACTCTTCCAGTGATCATCAGGTATCCTTTGTCTCTGAGGGATTTGAAATGATGCTATCAGAGCCCTTTCTTAAGCCTCCATTAAGAGTTGAGCTACAACATGTATCCATTTTCCTATGAATGAATCTATTTTCTCGTTCTTTATGGCTGAGTAATATTCCATATTGAAGATATACTCCTAAGTGAAATAAATAAGACACACATTTGTAAATACTGAATAGTTTCCCTGGTGTGAATAACCTGCAATAATACAGAAGATCCTAATAAGATTACTGACATTTAGAAATGGGAAGAAAGGAGCTAAAGGTGCAGGGAAGGTGGGATGGGTAGGGGAAGGGTAATAAGGGAAAAGAAAAAAAATGTGAGATAATGAAAAGATGGAAATAAAGTGGTTGTGTATGGGGAGGGGAGAAGGGGGTGAAGGGAGGGCAGGGGTAAGGGGAAAAAATGAGAATCAAGACTTGTCATGTAGAGGTAGAAGATCCCAACAATGAATGTAACTGTACTGTATCCCTAAAATGTACCAATAAACTCAATTAAAGCTGAAAAAAAAGAGTTGAGCTACAGGTTTGGACTACTTTCTCTACTACTGCTAAGACAGACCTCTAGAAAAATATAAAAAACAAATATTTCATACATTAAAAACTTCCTGAACCTTCTCCCCCAGCCCTCCTAGTTATGGTCTTCATCAGTTATGTGTGTAGGGAAAAAAAAATGCCTTTTCCCATAGGTTATAGACTTTGGAACATTGACTGTGGACATATAAAATGCTATATGGTGATTTTTTGGATGTTTAACCTGCTTGAGCTTTATTTGGGCTTTTTCTCTCTGCTAGTGAGTTCAAAATTCCCCTTAAACTTTTCTCCTACTTACTGGGAGTTCACTTGAGAATCTCTTTATTTTAATGAATCAAACTCCTCCTCCTTCCAGAAAGTCAGACTAAGACAACTTGCAACAACTGTTTTGTCTAACACTAGAGAAAATAGCAATCAGCAACTTGCATTTGTGTTTTTACATAATAACTATAATATGTGAATATTTTGGTCAGCCTTTCTCTTCCTTCATGCATGCAGGTAAGAAATCAATAAAGGTGCCTTTCCTAATGTGGATTGTGGCTACCAGGAAGACCTATGAGTTTCAAATACTTAGTGAATTTAAAATGGACCTTAAAGGAGTAGCCTTGTCTTGCTACTATTAAAAGTTGCCTACATGACTGGATAGACAACAGAAATGTCTCAGAGCTTTCTCTAGGGCCCAGGGTGGAATTTCTCATTTACCATCTCTGGAGGTGATCTCTTCTTCAGGAAAAGTACCCTAATTTGATTGACATATTTTCCTCTCTCTCTTTCAAGTAATTAGAAAGCAGTGGTTTTAATCTCTTCATTTGCTAGCAATACTTCCTTCTCTAAACATGACTGTTATAGCTGAAGTCAACTGTAACTTGTGCTTTGATAGTAGTTACTGGAGTAAGGATATAAGCTACCTGAGGAAGATAAGATTATATGCTGGTAAAGAGTAGATAGTCCAGTCTGGTTTTATTTTCTGGGTCTCTCTCAAGATGGTAGCTACCTACCCTGGAGTGGAATAAACTTGGGGGATGCCCTAGAGGGCACAGGAATCAAGCAGAGACTTATGGGATGCCATATTTGTTTATCTTGTTTCAGGTTAGGAACTCCATATCTGAACCTCACACTTCTTTGGAAAGTATTAAGGGGCAATTTAGTATTTCTTTATGCCTACCTCTTAAAGCCAAGTACACAGAAAAAAGTATTATGATGTGATCTCACAATTAGAATTATACTGTAAAAGAGAGAAAATGGTCAAAATTCATCGTATGTTAAGATTTTCTTTACAGTAAGAATTCTTGCTTGTGTTCAAGTGTAAATACAATGGGAGACACCCTCACCCTTAAGACATTCAGTACCCATAATCAGTAATTATAATTACTGATTGCAAGTACTGAGGATACTCCTCGTCCTTTAGAACCTGAGAACAAAGTTTCCAAGACAACTTTAAACATTGACCACCAGATGCTGAGGATGGAGTGTCTAGGCCAGTCATAATTCAAACTTCCATGAGGCTATATCATCCTTAGCTAAGTTGTTCAAGCCCCTCAAAGACAATATCTCTTGTAGGAAGCAAATGGCAAATATGGGACTATCTGTATTCATGTGTCTTTTCCTCAGTGATCTAAGACATATTAAATTAGACAATAAAATTTTGGATGACCCTGATATGTACATTGAGGTCTTTAGAGAACTTACTCAGATCTATAGACTAGATTAAAAAGATGTAATATTGCTCTTAAATCAAATATTAGTTTTTAGTGAGAGAAAAGTAGTATTACATTTAGAGACAAATATTATCTTAATTTTGGAAGCTGAAAAGACAGCATCCAGGGGAATAACTGGTTTCTACTGGAAAAGAAGCAGTTCCTATACAAGATCCCTACTAGCCTGCCAATCAGATATAGGAGATTAAAATAGAAGACATTTCCAGGCATGTATTCTTAAAAGTCTAAGAAACATGAGAACTAATCCCTTTAGTTATCTTAAATTGTCAACTCTTTATCAGAAAGAGACAATGACATTCCTAAATCTTGATTTGATAAAAGGAAATACTATAGCTTTTCCCAAGTCAGTCTTGCAATATGCAGATGGTACAGTGTTATATACCCCCTCAGAAGAGCTTTCTAGCCAGGACACCTGTGTTCTGCTGAATTTTCTAACAGACAGAGGTTACAATCTTTCTAGGTCTAGGACACAACTTTTCAGCCTTGAGATAAAATACTTAGGCTTTATTATATCTAAGGGAACCCAAAGACTGGGGTAAGAAAGAATTAAGCCAATTATTTCCTTTCCACAGCACAGGACCCTAAAACAGCTAAGGTAATTCCTAGAAATTACAGGCTTTTGTCACCTTTAGAAAGCAGGATATTAGATTCCATGACTCCTCTATCAGCTTATAGAGAAACCCCAAAAGAGCTATATTTTAACATAGGAATCTTATTCCCAGACTGCACTTCAGAAGCTCAAACAAGCACTTGTGAGTGCCTGCCTACAGGACACTGTTTCAGTTTATGTGTTAGTAAAAAGTGAGACATGGCTTTGGGAGTGTTTTTACAAGATCAGGGACCTGCTCAACACCCTGTATGGTAATTAATCATAAATTAGATATTATAGATTCAGAGTAATTCATTAAAAGGATAAGTCCTAAACAATATAGTTAAAACACTTTCATCCTCTTTCAAGTGACAAAAAGAAGCCATTCAGGTAGGTTCTTTGATTACTGGTTTAAATTTCTACTTGGCAATGCAACTGGAGTCAGTCATAACCTTTGTCTCTAGAGATATGTTTTGCTAAGGATTGAAGATCCATTCTGGAAAAACTCCCAATCTTAATTGTCCTTCTACATTTGAGATGGTTAAGATTTAGTTCTTGTGACATACTTAAAGGCACTCTTCTGTTCCTTCTCCAGTGCCCTGCTCCTGAGAAATAACACAGTTCTCAACAGTGTTTGGTTCAAGCTTCTTCCCTCCTCTGTGGCTCCTGGATTTCAAAACAAAGCTTTCAGAATGGTGAGTTTCCCTTTCCTAGAACACTTCCAGAGTAAAACTGACCTTCACTTATCTGTGGGCCACATAGAAAGCTGGTCTAGGCTTAGTCTAGAAACTCTTGAAGACTGAATGTAAGTTTTAGTCCAGGCTTATCTGTTTTTTAGCCCTCAGGTGAAATTAGAGAATAATAAGAACAACTGACCCAGCTCTGGCCACTTCCTTCTTCCCTCACTGCATGGAATTCATATTAGCTCCAAAGAGGGTCACCTTGTCTCTTCTACATGCAAACCTGGCCTGAGTGGACCCCCACTGGAGATAGTTAAAATTATCCTTTAGAGGGAACAATTACATGTGGCTATCAAACAACTGGCTATAAAAGCAACCATGAGAAGCCTGTGTAGCTTATTCCAGTCAGATAAACTGTCAGCATAGTTTGAAGTGGGGAGCAGAGGGGAGTGTGAAGGGAGGGTGGGAACAAGGGGAAAAAATGAGAACCAAGACCTGGCATGTAAAGGTACAAGATCTCAGTAATGAATCTAACTGTACTGTCTACATATAATGTACCAATAAATTAAAATTTTTAAAAAACTGTCAGCATAGTTTGAAGTGGGGAGCAGAGGGGAGTGTGAAGGGAGGGTGGGAACAAGGGGAAAAAATGAGAACCAAGACCTGGCATGTAAAGGTACAAGATCTCAGTAATGAATCTAACTGTACTGTCTACATATAATGTACCAATAAATTAAAATTTTTAAAAAACTGTCAGCATAGAGCCCATTTTAAAAACTTTTGCTTTCACAGGTGAAGATATTTATTCCTTTAGATTCTTATTACAGAAGATCTCTGTTAATTGATTTACAGAGTTCTGACTAGTCTTTTTTATACTTACAAACCCAAAAATTATAAAAGTTATTATAATTCAACATGGCCAAATACATCTGAGTGTACTCTGGTTTGTAAACAAGTTGCCTTATGTGTGTGTCTATCTGTTCAACATTTGTTACAATTTGTTACAAAATGTACAGATGTTTTGTTTGAATTTTTTTCTTTTCTTTTGGCATTTTGGATTTTTTAAGGTGTTTGCCTCTAACTCAGATTGGTTTATAGATAAATGTCACTAAAGACATGCTTCCCCGATGTTGCCAGATGATCCAAATAATATCAATTGGTGTTATAAATACAGTACAGGTTGTTGTATGTAGACTTAGGAATCTTTCATTGGTCAAAAATAATGTGTTAATTGTTATGATATGGCCTTCATAGGTCATCTAAAAATTTGTTAAGATAATTAAATATCAACTCGGGCTTAGGAAAACCACTGGACAAGACTCCTCTTGGTAAATAAAGGGGCAGCTGCCTGGAAAATTTTATTCCAGCATTTGTTCACAAAGGGGACCCCGATAATTTCCTTAGCCTTGTGGGAAATATATTGCTTAATATATTATTGTGATATGCATAAATTGGTCATAGTTGAATGGCTAAGTTTCCTTTGGAAAAACAATAAGGTTTTATTTTTTAAAGTGCTCTTGGTACAAAACAAATTAAAGGACAAAGGGTTTCATTTAACTGATACTGATTATTATTTCATGGTGTATATATTCATGCCTTCTGGGTGTACAAGTCTTCTAGGATATTTATGGTAATGATCTTTTGACTCAGGAATCTGCCTTTCTCTTGTACTCCAGCTACTTATGATAAAAGTTACATGTCAAGCATGCATGAGATAACTATAAATAGTTTTCTTAAAAATGTATGTGATGTACACTTTATGTGTCACCATGCTTAGGGATGCTCAGTCACCAAACAGTTGAAACAATGCTACACACTAAAATTAGAGGTTAGGCATTATGAACTACTAAGGTACAGTTGTAGGCCAATATGTATATTCTCTTTAGATGGCATCCTACTAAAGGATAACAAATAAGAGTTTTCTTTATGTTATTTAATGTCTGTGATCAGATGGAGGTGTTTGAATGAAGGACTATTTCATGCTAAAATGAATGTATAAGTGTCACAAAGAAAATGTTATCATGATTGTCATGCTAAAATACTATGTATGGCTCTTCATCTTAAATTTATCTATAATATATAACTGTTGTCTGTTAACATTCTACAGGGATTCAACTACTAGAACAACCATGGTTGATAAGAAATAACAGCTCCTCTAATTTTGCTTTATACTTCAAAGTACTTAAAGTCGAAACAAAATTACAATAGATAAACTCACTGGTCCTACTGTACTACTAATGTCACTGATCTTCTCTTCTCAGTATTCAACAAATGAAGTTTGGAGATTAAAACTAGAAAGGTAACTGAGCTCTGAGTACAGCCAATATTTTGGCTCTGGACCCTCAAGGTCTACAAGATCTAGGACACAAAGGTGCCTTACCTACAGGATCCTACATCTTTGGTAAGTCACTCAACCTCCTGAGCAGGGAGATTGCTAAGCACCAGGGGACAAATATACTGTATGCCAAAGGAGGGTCACCATGAGGAAAAAGTCTCCAACACTTTCACTGAAGCCAACATGGTCAAGCAAGGCAATGACCCATCCTGACAGTTGACACTGACAGAGGAGCTGAGAGTCTCTATGTATGGTTCCAAAATAATGCCTGAAGAGACTTAACTGACCTTGAGGATTGCAAGAGGTTCATATTGATTGACACAGGTCTCACTTTGACTTGGTCAAACACCCAGAAGAAAAGAATAACTGAAAGAGGTATAAAAATAATGTCATAGCAGCACAGCTTGTAATAGCTAAAACTTGGAAACAGCCTATTTGCTCATCAGATGGAAACTGGATAAAGAATATGTGGTTTTTCTATAAAATGGAATTTTACTCAGCCATAAAGAATGAGAAAATAGATTCATTTATAGGAAAATGGATACATATTGAAGATATACTCCTAAGTGAAATAAATAAGGCACACATGTGTAAATACCAAATAGTTTCTCTGGTGTGAATAATCTGCAATAATACAGAAGATCCTAATAAGATTACTGACATTGAGAAATGGGAAGAAAGGAGCTAAAGGTGTAGGGAAGATGGGATGGGTAGGGGAAGGGTAAAAAGGGAAAGAAATGTGAGATAAAGAAAAGATGGAAATAAAGTGGTTGTAGATGAGGAGGGGAGGAGGAGGTGAAGGGAGGGCAGGGGTAAGGGGAAAAAATGAGAACCAAGACTTGTCATGTAGAGATACAATATCCCAACAATGAATGTAAATGTACTGTATCCCTAAAATGTACCAATAAACTCAATTAAAGCTGAAAAAAATAATAATGTCATAGTAATAAGGCTAGATATAAAAAGGGACTCCAGTCACTGACCCCTTCTGGCAGTTTCCAGCTGTACCAGTAGCTGATCCTGGTTATGGATCATTAGGAAAAACTATGCTAAAATCTATAAGAGCTTAGCTAAAGTTTTATATTTCTTAGTGAAATTTGTTCTTCAAATTGTCTCTTACAGCTAAAACTAGAGAGACTTGTGACAAAGTATCAGGCTTATAGATAACATCTATAAATGAAAGAATCTAAGACCAACAGGTTCAATCACTATTTCAATTTCTAAGTGTGACTTTCTCCCCAACCTGCATTTTCATTCTAGTGTTCATGCTTAAGATTATACATATTCTAATTTCTTAAGTTTTGTTTTTTCTTGCCTAGAGGCTTCCAAACTCCACGCAGTCATACAAATGGAACCAATGACAAATATGCTAGACTTCTTTTACTTAGATCAACCTGATCGAACTTGTAAATAGCTCATAACTGCTAAACTCTACATCATGATTACTATATTGGATTTTGAAGTCCCCTGAACCTTCTCCATATCCTCTTTGTCGGGTATTCATAGCAATCCTGTTGCCCTTATAATTTGGCCCATTCATTCTGAAGTGTTTCTTTGGCTTTGTCTCCTCCAGACTTAAAAGCTATGCAGCTACCAAAATGACAATGTCTGATGCCTATTGAAGACCTTTAGATAGACTCTCTGTAGAGTAACAAACTGCTGATCACAACTATGATCTGCTTCATTTGGAAATAGCCAGAGCTGTCTTTGCCTTTTGCCCCCTCACAGAACCTAGGTGTACTTCTTCAAGGGGGGAATATTGCAGAAAGGTAAATTAATTAGATGTCTTGTAAGCAGTTAGACAGAGCTACCCTCAAGTAGCCAGTCCTCAAGGAGCCAACACAGCAAGAAGCCAACATGGTGGACAATCAAGACACAATGAAGGCCAGAATTTTAAAAAGAGATAAACTAATATACACTTGTGCATCTCCTGAAAATAAATAGCAGTGATTGATAGTCTAAATGGGTTTCAATCTCCTGGTTGGGGGCCCAAGGTCTTAATCCAGCCTTTCCTGGAAATATCTCTTACCCCCACCCTTATTGATAATCCTTGTACTCTCCCTACATGACTTGTTCCCCAATTTGAACCCCATTTAATCAATATTTCCTGGGTGACTGTACTTGTAATCCTCTTGGTTGGTTATGGTTTTGCCCCACCTCATGCCCACCTTGTAATTTTCCATTGGGTCTTACAGTTTTTTCCCACTCTGTACCTGCCTCACCACTGGGCTTTGCTGTATAAACATCTTTGAAAAAGGGGTGGGTAGGCAACCCACTGTCTGATCCCCCTTCTGTCTCTCTTAGACAGAAGCTTTCTTTCCTTCAATGCATTTTTTCTATTCTTAAAAAAAAAAAACACTGCTATTATTGGCTTAATGGAATTTTTTGTGCAACTTTAATAAGGAACCTATACTGACACTTACTTTTTCTCCTTTTGAGGATTTCACAGAAATATTATATTGCATTATCATTAAACAGTCATCACTTGCATTGCTATAACCTTATTTTAATGGTCCTTGTCTACAAAATTTTACAGTTTCCCATATTTTGCACATCTCCCTAATCTCGGTGAAGGATTCCTCTGCCTTTTTTCCCTTCTCCTCTGCAGACAGGATCTCCATAGCCTCCTGCTTTTAGACAATTAGTAAGATTGAGAGAGAAAGAGAGAGACAGAGAGAGAGAGAGAGAGAGAGAGAGAGAAGCACCACTGGCTCAGTTGTGGTCATGTGACTTTTGACATTACATACTACTCATGTTTCAAGATATCATTCATTTATCAAGTTAAATTTTATTAGAAATATTTTTTCATCTTGTGGAATGCTCACAGAACAAATTACTAATAATCCAAGGTTTTAGTATATTTGTTTTGCTTCCTCAGGGACCATTTCACCTTTTTCACTTATAAATTAGGATGTCCTGTATGAATGGACATATTACTGTATGTTAGCCACCCTCCCCACCCATGACACAAGATTAAAGGCTACAGATCAGTGATGAAGAACTAAGTGACAAAACTGCACCGCAGAACCCACATTTTATGCCGAAGTGCCAACACTGCAATTAAACCTGATGTTCAGCTGCTGGGGCAACTTGGTTTATGTGCCAGCAGAGAAGGTTCTGGGTGACTGCTATGGCATTTGTGCCATAAGTTCACCAGCACTGTTATAGATTAGCAAATTACACAGGTTTCCACCTCCCAATATTGTAGATAACTAAGTTAATTAGAAATATTATGGTCAGTCAGGTAAAGTTGGCCCCTCAAAGAAGTTACTGGTCAGGCTTCAAGAAAGAGGAATGACTACACCCACATACTTCCCTTAGGGATGAACAGTAGCAATTGGATATTATAAATAGGCAAGAATCACCTTGGATGGGGGACTAAAACTCCCTATCCGATTCCTTCCCAGAAAATTCTGTTCCTTCTATATATGCATGCTACATGACTTGCTTCCCATTTGACCCCCATTTAATCAATATTACCTAAGGGACTCTACTTTTAATCTTATTAGGTGACTATAGTTTGTCCCATCTTGGGCCCACCTCACCTTATGGCTTTGCTCAGTTAAACACCCTTAAAAGCAGAGTTGGGGGACAAGCAACTTTCCAGGCCCCCTTTTGTCTCTTTTAGACAGCAACTATCTTTCTCTCAATAATTTATTCCTAGAATTCATTCTTTGATTTTAGATAACACAAACTTGGTGTTTCAGATATCTAACAGCTTGGGAGTTATAATATTTCCCTTATATTTCTTAGAGGTCCATAGATCATACTCCTTATATCATTTGTAGAACTTTCACCCAGATAATTGGGTGGAGGTAAGAGTTTGCTTTGTTCCATAAATTCTGGATCATGCTTAGGTAATCAAAAATTGTCATTCTTGTTTGTTGACTGCATATGCTTTAAGTCCTTAGGCTTTGTCTTTGTAAATTGCTTAGGCCTCGTTCCTTATGATGTGTTTTCTTTTGTTAGAATGATGGTAAATTTAATTTGGGAACATAGGAAGATATAAAAGAAAGTAACATTTTACATTTTATTCCCGTCTTTGTACATGTCGTATTTGGACTTGCTGGCAGACCTGATTGACTTGTTAAACAGAGCTAGGGAAATTGTATTTGAAGGCACCCTAGTAGAATTTGATATAAAAATTCTGCAAAATGGGTTTTTTTTTGTGAAATCTAGCTTATATTTAAGAAATATACATGCCTAACAATAAATCATAGAATCCCATTCACCAGCTAAAAGATGATAGGTCAGTAGATGTTCTTCAGACTTAGGAGACATATTTCATGGGGACAGTCTGGCCCAGTCTTTCTCCATACTCTACAGAACATGTTGAGCTTGTTCTGCCTCAGTTTCCTTTCTGGTCTGATCTTCTGCTGGTGAGGAGGCAGTCTTAGCTCTTGAGATTCCCCATTGTCAACTTTCTAGGCTAAGAGTGATGACTGAGGAGCAAGTTGTCTCAATAACTCAACATGAGCATGAGAGGAAGACTTCCTTTTCTGGTCTCGTTTCTTAACATTTCCTGCCACGTTACACTTTCCTTATAGAGGCATATAAAATTAGAGAAGGGAAGAATCTCTAAAACTGCCCTAACTTTTTCAAACTAAGGACCTTTTTGTTGAGCCCATAGAAAAAATGAGCCTTTGTTAATGATGAAGACAGGGAAGTCATCTTAGATGAGGAACACATTTAGTTTAAAAGAGAACTCCAACCATATCTCCCACCCCCCAGTCTGGGTTTCATCATTTATGCGTGTAGGGGAGGAAAATACCTTTGCTAAGAAGTTTTTCATTTTTTAAAACCTTTACTGTAAATTGGTAAAATGCTATGTAATGATTTGGGGGTGGTAGAAAACTTACACTTTTATTTGGACTTTTCCTCTCTGCTATGAGTTAGAAACTCCCCCTAAACTTTTCTTTAACTCACTGGAAGTTAACTTTAGAACCATCTTGTAGTAAGACCATCCCTCCCTTCAGGAAGTTAGGCTCAAGCAACTTGTAACCAGAGTTTTGCCTTTCATAGAAGAAAAACAGCAATCAGCTAGAAAAATTACGCCTGTTTTTTTTTTTTAATATTCCAACTAGAATAAAAAGGGATTTTCACCAGCCTTTCTCTTCTTTTCATTGCATGTAAAAAATTGATAGATGTATTGTGGTTGCTAGGCAATGAGTACAAATTTAACCTGTAAGTTTCAAAGACATAAAAATTTTAGATTAAATCTTGAATAAAGTTCATTCTTGTCTTGGTTCTAGGGAAGGTTGCCTAAGTGATCAGGAAGATATCACAGGTGCCTTGGAGGCTTCTTCCTGGGAGAAATTCCACCAAGCCATTTGTTTACTGTTAACGGTGCTCCCGTTTACAAGATGCCCTTTGATCTATCCACCTCAATCTCTGTTAAGGAATTAGAAAGCAATGGTTTCTAAATTTTAGCTATTATAAACTGTGCCACTATAAACAATGAATGTAACTGTACTGTATCCCTAAAATGTACCAATAAGCTCAGTTTAAAAAAAATTTTTTTAAAGAAAGTAATGGTTTAGATCTCTTGATTATTGGTTTTGCTAACAATGCTTTGTTTTTTAACACATGGTCAATAGGCTGAAGTCAACTGTCATTTGTGCTTTGGGAATACCAGCAGGGGTAAGATCATGAGTTTCCTGGGAAGATTAGATTGTGTGGGGTGGATAGTTCAACCTGATTTATATTATGGATTTCTCTCCAGATGTCAGCCACCTGTCTTGGAGTGGAATCTACTTGGGGGACACCTTGAGTTTTCAGACCTCAATTAGAAATTAGAAGGGTGCCAATTCTTTCTCTATATTTCAGCATGGGAAGCTCAATACATTATCAAAACCTCTTACTCTTTTGGAATCCTTACATACTGAAGAAGAGCAGCTTAGTATTCTTCTGCACCCACACATGGCCTGCATATCCTCTAGAGAAAAAATGGAATGCAGAGGGAAGTCGTGGTTATGATGCTATTCACAATTAGAATTATATTCACAATTGGAATTATATTGTAAGAGAGAAAAAAATGGTCATAATTGCCTTATGTTCATATCTTCTTTGCTTTAAGAGGTAATCCTTATCTGTGTTCAAACTGTAAATGTAAACCACAGTAAAACCAGACACCTGGCCCTATGGGCCACTATGGCATTCACTACCTCTGAGCATGGGGCTACTCTTCTATTTCCCACAAGCCTTGGGCTATAACTTGGATGTTTTTCCCCCAACACACTCCTTTTAATTATGCCTATCAGTCCAGTTCCCCTCCTGAGGAAAGCTAATTTATCTTTTTAAATACTATAGTTTTTCCCAAATCACAGTCTTGACCAAGTCACCTAGATGATATACTGCTATGTGCCCCCTCAGAAGCCAAGGCACCCATGCTCTACTGAATTTTCTAGAGTTATAAGGTTTCTAGATCTAAGACACATCTTTGCAGCCTCACGGTAAAATATTTGAGCCTTATTATATCTAAGAAAATCCAAAGACTGGGGGAAGAAAGAATTAAAACAATTAATCTCCTGTCTGGTCTGCAGGCCAGTAGGAATCTTGTGTGGGAACTACTTCAGCTCTGGTAGAACTGGCTGTTCCTCATGCTGTTTTCTGGCCTTCTAAAATTAACAAGATACTATTCATCTCTAAATGTAATGGTACCTTATATTACTGTTTGTACCTCATTAGAAGTCAATGTTTGATTTAAGATAAACATTATATCTTTCTAGTCTGGTTCGTAGGTTTGAATGAGTTCCCTAAAGACAACAATGTACTTATCAGAGTTACCTGAAAACTTTCTTAGATCTTTGATCTGTTTAAGGTCACTGAGAAAAAATGACACATGGACACAAGCATGCCTGAATTTACTATGTAATCCCAGTAAAAGATATTGTTCTTAAGGGGTTTGAACAAAATTAGCTCTGGATCGATCTAGTCTATTAGACCAATTATGGCTGGCTTAGAAAGCTCATCCTTAGACTCTAAATGGTAAGGAGGAGGGAATCTCAGACTCCAAAGGGCAAATGGGGAAAGCCTTAAATTTGGTAATAATAGGGAAGGCTTTGAATAGGGTTGTCTTGGAAATCTTGTCCTTGGGTTCTAAAAGGCAAGGGTGGGAAACCTCAGTGACAGGATCTACAGGTGTTTGGTTTTCCTGTGGCTTACATTTATATTTTGAACACAGATGAGGATCATTTCTAATGTAAAGAGAGTCTGAACATATGGCAATTCTGACCATTTTTTCTCTTTCTTACAATACAATTCTAGTTGTGAAATAATATTATGATCAATAGTTTCCTCTACATTTTATTTTGGCATAGGGAATAGGCAGGCAATGCATGGATATAGAAAAATATTAAACCACTCTGTCTGAGTATGGGAGGGTTGAACATTTTCTAATGTTTAAGATTACATTTTAGGGCCAAGGATTTAGCTCAGTGGTTCTGCCACCTGCCTCACAAGTGCAAGGACACAAGTTCGATCCCTGGTACAAAAAAAAAAAAAAAAAAAAAAAAAGAAAAAGAAAAAAAAAAAAAAAAAAAAAAAAAAGAAAAGAAAAAGAAAGAAAGAAAGAAAGAAAAGAAAAAGAAAAAAGAATATATTTTAAAATAGTAAAGAGGTTCTGATATTGAGTTCCCCATCTGAAACAAGAGAAAAAATCAGTGCCCTTCTAAATTTTTACTTGATTTTTGAGCCCTAAAGGCACCCCCCAAGTTGATTTCACTCCCGAGTGGGTAGCTGCCATCTGGAGAAAGACCCAGAAGATAAATTGGACTGGACTGTACTCCTTTCTACCAGCACACCTTCTTATCTGCCCAGGAAACTGCTCTTCTTACTTCTGTAGGTATTCTTAAAGCACAAGTTACAATCGATTTCAGCTATAACAATCATGTTTGAAGAAGGAAGCGTTGCTAGCAAAACTAATAATCAACAGATCTAAACCACTGTTTCCTATCTTTGAAAGAGGGTGAGGAAAATAGATCAATCAGCAAATTGGAGCACTTTTAAGCCTCTAAGACATTATCTGAGTCTTTATCTGAGATGATTTCATAAAAAGACCCATTTTATAGCATTTTAAAATTTGCCTACAGTTACTATTAAAGTATTCTAGGTGGTGCTTTAATACTATTCTTAACAAGTCAAAGGAGGAGTAAATTTAGCAACAGGAAATTTAGCTACAAATTTAAATGTAACATAGAAATTTACCATTATTTCAACAACAGACAATGTATCATAATAGAAACAAGTAATTGACAAAATTTTAAGACATAAGGCCTAAATTTTAAGACAATTTTTATTACCAGTGAGCCACAATCCAGAAACAAAAGCCAGAATCTACACAGCAAAAGCTAGAATCTATGAAATAAACAAACAAAAAAACTTACTTCTGCCTAATTATCTTGGTGGGACCTCCAAATTATATAGGGCATATGATATATGGAATTCTACTTAATATAAGGGAAATATTATAACTCTTAACCTGATAGATATCTGAAATGCTGAATTTGTGTTCTCTAAAACTGAAGAATGAATTTAGGAATGATGGAGGTTACAAGTAGGAAGAATTTATTGTCTAAGAGAGACAGAAGAGGGACCCAGAAGCAAAGCCGTGATGTGAAGCAGGTACAAAGTGGGGCAAAATTATATGCAACTAATAAGAACCAATTAAAAATCATAAGGTAAGTATGAAGTGAGACAAAACTATTGTCCAATAATAAGATTACACGTATAGTCACTTAGGTAATACTGATAAAATCAGGTTCAAATGGGGAAGCAAGCATGCATGGAATGAACAAGTATTTCTGAAAAGGGATGGGCTAAGGACCTTTTCTGGGAAGGATTGGTTAGGTCTTGATCCCTCAGCTAGGTGACTGAAACCTATTTATAATATCAATTACCAAATTAACACTATTTCTCCATAGGGAAGTATGTAGGTGTAACCATTCTGCTTTTTTTGAAGTCTGACCTTCAGTGAATGTGTCTCTAGCCATAGTTGTCTTCTTCATCAACTCCCACAAGGGCTTGGCCTCACCTAACTGCTTATAATATATCTGATTAACTTAACTGTCCACAATATTATCTTCAATTATTCTAAAGTGGAATCAGGGAGCTTTTGATAGGAAAAATTAGATTTGTTGTCAGATCAGGATGCAAAAAATGCCAGCCATTAACCCTCATGCCCCCTGTGAACTCTCTCAGGGGTCTGTTCTCACTTTACAGAGCATCCTTCTTTTAATACTTTTAATAAATGTGAAACCTCACCACCTTTTCCCATTGTCTCAACCAATTCTTCAGGACAGGAAGAACCTGGAAAGAATCTCTAGGACCCCACAGCACTCCAGGACCCTAGCAATAGTCGTATCAGTTGGTCTTTGTGTTGCTTTTTAGTGTTATATATTTATGAGAGCTGCTCTGTTTTATGACTTTTCCTTGGGGAGAAATGGCCTAAATAAGTTTTTAAAAAAGAAGAAAAACAAACAAAAAAAAAACACTATGGGTTGTTTTGCTATTGTACTAAAGACATGTGTATCAATAGGATGAAACCTTCAGCAGTACCTTTTTAAAAGGAATTATTTATGCATTCACACACTAAGAACAGTTATCCTCAAACAATGTTCCAAGTAATGAAGACATTGATAAAAGGGCAATTTAATAACATCAGTAACTGATGGCCTCATTGTGAGGACTGTATTGATCCATTTGCCTCCAAAAACAAATCTTTCACAGTATTCATCTGTTTGTGCTTTATTACTGTTTACAAAATTTTCCTTGTTTGCTAAGTATTTTTGTATACCAATCATTCAAATCTTGCTCTTTATATTTTAGTTTTCAGATTTGTTTATGCACTTCATAAAAGCACTTTCTGTTGTTAATTAAAAATTAATTATGGAACTACTACACTAGATTAATAATGTTTCTTCCTAAAACATTAATAACTACTACATAATATTTTTTCCTAAAACCTAAAGCATGCCCCCGCACCACTAGTCAATATTTAGATGGCAGTGGGCTAGAAGCTTATCTTTCATATGTAAATCAACCAAGTCTCAAGGAACCCTTTATTGTCACAGACAAAACTAGTATTTACTCTGCCACAAATCATTGTAGGTCCAAGTGCTAAGCACCTGCAAACCACCTCTGTAACCCTAAATGTGCTGGGATAATTCACACTATCCATCCCTACAGTTTGTTTTGCCTTGCTTTTCCCAACAAGACTCTGATTTGGAGTTTGCACTCACTCTTTCCTTCTGCTTCTTGATGAAAACTTGGAACTTCCTTGGTAGTAAATCCCTTCCTAGTCCTGTGAGTATAACAGACTTCCATCCCAGCCCTCCTCTTATTTCCTTTGAGAGCCACATTGCCTTTCCACACTACATGCAACATTTACTTTCTTAGGACACACAGTGCAAGACATCTAAAATTACAAAAAAGTGGGGTGGGAGGCTGCAGATCTACGGATAATGTCTCAAAGAAGGCTTACAAAGGACAAGTTGCTTAGAGACACTGAAAGACTAGATTTCACCTAAAAAATATTTGCATGTGAAAGTAAGAGGTACAAAAGGAAGGACAAATTAAACATTTTTTTTTGAATTGGTAACCAATATTACATAACAAAAAAGAGTTTGAGCTGCTTAAATATTTAATTTTTCTATTTCTACTTTACTTATTCATACTGAATGCTAGAATAACGATGAGAACATTAATGTAGATAAGAACAGATATTTTAAAAATATTTTAGTGCATAAACTACTACTATAAAAAACACAGAATAAATTAATCCATTCCACTATGCTCTCAGTTTTCCTACAGAGTACCCTGCAAATATCTATGTGTCTACTTTTGTTTTTACCTTTTACCAATCTACAGTAGGTTTATCCTTTTTTTTTTTTCCAAATCAGAACAGGACAAGTTAGGTTTTCTTCGGTGAGTACAACTCAACAATAATATTCTCAGAGTCCCAAGAGTTTAGTGTGTGAGAAGAGTGCACAGGCACATAGACAAGTACTGCACATGTAACTATGATGGGATTGTGTCTCAGGAGGATAACAGTTCTGGTAGGTGATGATTACAAAGGTTTCCAGTTCTGAGGATCTTCAGTCAGGAAGAACAACTCTCTGGTGAGAATTTACATGAAACACCCATAACACATGTCCACATCTGAAGCATTCCCCTCAGAGAGATTGTGCTGAGGCTCCCACTCATTCATTCACACATTTGGCAAATCGTTTTGGAGTTTTTATTGCACGCAAGCACAAGTAAAAAGTTATCATCTTCATGGTGTTGATACTGTGAGAGAGAAACACAGCCAACAATCAGTGTGATGAGTAAGTCTGACTGTGTCAACCGAATTTTTGTGAGGCTCCCAGGAGACTGGTGGAGCACATGGCTGCATCCCTCATGGAGATCCCATGTCGGGTACTGTATCTGGTCCCTCACCTTTTCCTCTCCAGTACTGCTTCCCCTCCTCAGTGAATCCTTTGCTCCAAAATCCTCTTTCACCATGACGTTCCTGCCTTGGAACCAGCAGACCACAGATTTCCCTGAAACTGCATCAAATGGAATCTCTCTTCCTTTAAATTGTGGGTATTGGGTATCATGTCCTAGAAATAAGAAAGCTGACTGATACAATCAGCAAATATTTTAAGACTGTACAGGGCTGAGGATGTAGCCCAGTGGTACAGCAACATGAAAAATAAAAACAGGAGAAAAAAATTATAACTTCTGAGAGTCATAACGCATTAAAAATTTCAGATTCGGGTTAATTTAAATTTGGGGATTAGGGAATGAACCTGCATAAGACAAAATGTTTACATAATGCAACTTTCAGGAACAGACATCTGAACTGTGATGAGACAGAATTATAAGAGGCAGCCATATTAAGACTAGGGCAGGATTCCTTGCCAGTGAAGGCAGGGCTCCAACACACACATTACACTTTAGTTCAAATCTGGGGCTCTAGAACAATGATCTGTGGCAGACAGCAGAGAAAAAAAAGACAGGGATTAAGAAAGGAAGTTAGGAAGAAAGTACAATATATGATTGTCCTGCAATTTTAATCACTTACAAATATACATCACTTTTTCCCCAAGATATCAAAATCTGCAAATGCCCAAATGTCTTATATGAAAGGGCAAAGAATTTGGATATAATCAACAGAGATCCTCCCTTATACTTTTAAAAGATCTTATTTACTCTTAGTGTATACTGCAACATAAAAGTAAAAATATGGACTAACAGATTAAGGAGGTTTATGAAATCCCTCTGTAAAAGGACAGAAAGATAAAGCAGGAAAGTTAAAGCAGAGATCACAAGAAGCAAGACAATTCTAGATCCAATGTATGTTTTCTTTACATAGTTTAGAAAAGATGTCATTTTATAAGGAAAAGATCTCTCTTATACATTTTTCCCCTCATTTTTGATGCGGTCTCTTCCTTACTCCTAAGGCAGATGGTACAATTGGAGGGGATGGGGCTACTCCCCTCTACTCACTGAGTGACCACTTCCCTCCACTCACCTGGACCTGGGCAATGCCTCAGGGTCAACCCCTGCCTCCCATCACCACCCTTGTCCTAAGGCTTAGTACACAGAGATAGAGACACGAAAAACAAGGACCCCTGCCTCAAGGGTCCTACCCTCAAAATTCCAAACCAGGACACATTTCACACCAGAACCTCCTGCATGACCTGCCTGGCACTAAATGAAGTTCAGTGTATATGGACTGCATTTTACACATCCAATTATAACAGTTATAATATGAACTATGAGTAATCACATAATAGATGTGGCTGACATGACTCAGCATGTGGTCAGTCATTCTCTGGAAGACCCCAGTGGAAAGCACCATACAACCAGTGCAACATTTTAACCCCTCTACACATGCTGCCATTTTCCTTTCCCTAGCTGCAACCCTCTCCCTCACTCCCAGCATACCATCACCCTAATAAACCGGGTTGCTGTTTCCTTATCACTGCATGCCACATCCAATTCTTTGTTTGTCCCACACAGGACCCTAGGAGCCCACCCTGAATCCCCACCACCCACAGTAACACTCTTTCTCTTCTCCCCCAGAATGACACAGTATTGATTACACCTTTACAGGATAAAATGCTTATCAAATGTCTGTAGAGAGTATTCCTAATGAGAGAGACTTTGGTAAAACCATACAGAATTCACTCAGAGGTAATTTGGGAAGGACGCATGTGTTAAGGAAAGAGGATCTGAAGAGTTTCACGAACATGCTGCATCTCAGAGGCAATTCTGAACACCTGAAAATTGTTTTGAATAGCTCTGTGTGAATCATAGTATCTCCATAAATCTTTGTACAAGTATAACCTTTTTGGGGTTACACTTCTAATTAAAGTCTGTATCTTTTCCAGACTCATCAGCAAAGAAAGAAAGAGCAGTCATATAACTGGTAAGAGCCAGCATCTCTGGCACACCAAGCTCAAAATTAGTGGTGCCAAAGATAATGAACACATAATGTCAAGGTGGTGGAGTGTCGTCACAAGGGAACGGTCTCCTGCTGCTGTACACATGTTGAAGTGAAGACCATTTTTTTAAAAACAAATGTCAAAGTTGAAACAGGTGTTTTTAATCCCATAAAACTTTTTACAGAATGCTCCACTGCAGTATTTCCAATGCCTTATATTCTGCCCTAAGAAAATATTGGGAAAAGTAATTGTTTCATGATAGGGATGATATGATTGTATTGCCCTCTGTTGTAACAGTCAGTGTTATGGTTATTCAACTGGATCAGAATCTGGCTATTCTCTTTTTAACATTTTAGGAAGGTTTATTTTAGCGTACTTCCTAAGACAGCTAGTTATTCTTTTTATTCACACCAGTGCCTTATATAAGCTTTATTTCCAGCTTAGGTTCACACCTGAGAATGTGAGTGGAAAGTTATTCCTCTTATTATCAGTAAATGTGTCTCACTAATAATATTTTGAAATTCATGATTACATTTTAATTTTATACCTGCAACTGAACATTAAAAGTTAACATGTCTATTAAAAACTAACTTAAATTGTTTTCCTTCTAGGAAATAGATCTTTTCACCTCTCAGAAAACTGGATGTAATATTACAAGCCAAGATGGAAACTAAGTAATCACGTTAATAAAGCTTGGAGGTTATTATCACAGTCAGGAATTTTTATGTAATCTATTTTATCTGAATGTATTTTATTAGACTAATTTTGCACCAGTTATCAATTTACTCTCTCTCAGCTGAAAACACTCTTTTATTTCCTGCTACACAGTAATGGAGATAATTTTGCAAATATTTTTTTTTTTTGCCAGCTGGTACAATATTAAGTTTTGTTAATATAGAGTGAAGAGGGACCCAGCAGAAGGAAGTCTTCTCTTCTCAGATTCCTGATGAAGCTCTTGGCAAATTCCTGCAAATTCTGATGCCCTTCTCCCAGGTCACAGCCTGGCCATGCCAGTGGGAAGTTTCCTAGTGATCTTGCAGAGGGTCACCAGTGAGTCCCACAGAGAGAGTCTCCAGGAGATGTGTCCACCAGCCTATGGGACCTTGGCACACCCTTCCACAAGGTCTGCAGCTCAACCCTGGGTAGTAGGTTCATCCATACCTGTTCCTTCCACAGGTGCTATGCCTCAGTCACCAAAGTCATATTTCGGCTCTCCCTGTATTTTCAGCATTTTTGCTTTTCACTGGGGAATCTATTGATTAATCATCTTTATATTACACTTCCACATTCAATTGATCTGTGGCTGATACAGCTTTCAGTTTTATCCATTAGTTTGTTGGGCTTTCATTTTTATTTGTTTCTGGTACTGGCAACTGACCAGGACCTTTGCACTTAGCTATAACCCAGGTCTACTTTGAATTTTAGAGACACAGCTTCACTAAATTCCCCTGGGTGGCATTGAAATTGTAAACTTCTTGCCTCAGCCATCCTGAGTGCTGGGATCACAGGAGTGGGCAACCATGCCCAGTTCATTTCATAAACTTTCAAATAAGTTAATATAATTAGGAAGTTTTTATATTTTTTATGACAAAAAACTCATTTAATACAAAACTAGCCAGTTTAAAGTGTACTCTCCAGTGCATTTAATATATTCTTAATGTGTGTCCACTTCCTACTTTTATCTTGTTCCAAGACATTTTTATTACCCTAAAGGAAACTCTGTATTCAATAAGTGGTCTTTCCCTCTTCTCCCTTTAGCCAATCCCTTGGCATCTACCAATCTGCTTTCTAATGTCATATGCTTACCTGTGCTAATTATTTTATACAAATACAACACATATGATCTTTTGTGCCCACCTTTTCTCACATAGCATATTTTGGAGGTTTATCTACCTTTTTTTAATATTACTGACTTTATTGGTATTTTAAGTATACAGTACAGTTACATTCATCCTTGGGATCCTGTAGCTTTTACATGACAGGTCTTGGTTCTTAATTTTTCCCATACCCCTGCCCTCTACACCACCTCCATCCTTTCCTATTTACAAAGACTTTTTTTCCATTTATTTATTTTCTCATGTTTTTCTTTTCCCTTATTTCCTTTCTCCTACCCTTCCCACTTTGCCTACACCTTTAGCCCTTTTCTTCTTATTTCACATTATTTGTTATACAATTTGTATACAGTTATACAATTTACACTTTTAGTTTTTCACACCAGAGAAACTATTCAGTATTTACCCATGTGTTTTGTTTATTTCACTTAAGAGTATGGCCTCAGTATGCATCCATTTTCCCATGAATGACTCTAGTTTCTCATTCTTTATGGCTGAGTAGTACTCCATTTTATAGAAAAACCACATCTTCGTTATCCAATCTCCAACTGATAGGCAATAGGGCTGTTTCCAAGTTTTAGCTATTACTAACTGTGACACTATAAACGTGGGTGTGCATATATCACTGTGGTATGATTCTTTTAATTCTTTTGGAAAGATACCCTGCAGAGGGATAGTTGGATCAAATGGAACCTCTAATACTAGTTCTTTGGGGTATCTCCATATTGATTTCCATAGTGGTTGCACCAGTCTGCACTCCCACCACCAATGGAGAAGGGTTCCTTTCTCCCCACAACCCTGCCAACATTTGTTATTGGTTGATTTCTTGATAGCAGCCATTCTTTCTGGGGTGAGGTGGAATCTCAGTGTTGCTTTCATCTGCATGTCTCAAATGATTAGTGATGTGGAATATTTCTTCATATATTTATTTGCTGCTTTTACTTGTCTGAGAAATGTCTGTTCATTTGACATGCCCATTTTTTTAATTGGGTTGTTACATTTGGGGGAGTCTGATTGTTTTTTTTTAGTTCTTTATATATTCTAGATAAGAGTCCTTTGTCTGAGGAGCAACTGGTAAAATTTTCTTCTCACATTGTAGGTTGTCTCAGCTCTGTTGGTGTTTTCTCTTGCAGTGCAGAAGCTTTTTAATAAGATGAGATCCCAGTTGATTCTTTGTGCTAGCTTCCATGATACTGAAGATTTGTTCATAAAGTCTTCCTATGCCAGTGTCTTCAAGAGCTCTGCCTAACTTGTCTTCCAACGAGTTTAGTGTTTCTGTTTTAATATTTTTATCTTTAATCCACTTGGATTTTAATTTAGTGCATGGTGAAAGATAAGGGTCTAGCTTTAATCTTTGGCAGGTTGAAATCCAGTTTTTCCAACACAAATTATTAAAGAGACTATCTTTCCTCCACTGAGGATCATTGGCTCCTTTGTCAAAAATGAGGTAGCTGAGTACATCTGGAGTTGTTTCCGTATCTTCCAATCTATTCCACTGATCCTCAGGTCTGTTTCTTTGCCAGTACCATGCTGTTTTTATCACAGTGGCTTTGTAGTATAGTTTCAAGTGGGTGAATGTGATACTCCCTGTCATGTCTCCATTCTAGGTCTCTTCTGGTTCCAAATGAATTTTTGGATTATTTCTCTAATTCTGTGAGATATGCCATTGGTATTTCAATCAGGATTGCACTGAAGCTGTGTAGCAGTTTTGGTAGGATTGCCATTTTCACTATGTTGATTCTTTCTACCCAGAATTAGGGGATATCTTTCCATTTTCTTATATCCTCTTCAATCTCATTTTTCAGAGTGCTGTAATTTTCAGTGTAGAGGTCTTTTACTTCCTTCATTAGATTAATTCCTAGATACTTCATTTTGTAGTCTGTATCAGTATTTCAATCATTTTTAAGCTGATTAACATTATAGTCTATGTCTACACCACATATATCCATTCATTTATTGAAAGCTATTAGGGTTGATTGCACATTTTAGCTATCATAAATAATGGTTATGAATATTCATATCTAAGTATTTGAATAAGTACCCATTTTCAGTCTTTTGACTTTTCCTCATTTCTTTTTATTTTACTTGTACTATATAAAACTACAATTCCACATGAATTTGAGGACTGGTATTCTCAAATTCTGCAAAAAAAAAAATGTTAGAAATTTAGTACAAATTTCATTGAATCTGTAGATCATTTTGAATAGAATTGCATCAACAATATTCAATCTTCCCATCCTCATGAAGACAGATGTCTTTCCATTTATTTAAGTCATCTTTAATTTATCTCAGAAACACTGTGATTTTAATGAGTATTTATCCTATCTCATTGATTAAAAATTTATATATAAATATTTTATTCTTTCAGTGATATCATAAATGGAATCATTTCCTTAATTCCTTTTTCACTGCTCTTCTTACACAAACACAACTAAATTCTGTGTGTTGATCTTGTACCCTGCAACTTTGCTGAATGCATTCATAAGGTTTATTAGTTTTGGGGATTTTCTATATATGAGGTCACATCAGTTCTAAATATAGTTTCACAACTTCTTGTCTAATTTAGAATCATTTATTTTCTTGTCTGTTTACATTGACTTGGACTCCCAGGACAATGCTGAATAAAAATATTGAAATATGCATATTTGTCTTATTTCCAGTCTTAGGGAGAAAGCTTTCAGCCTTTCACAAATTAAGGGGGATATTAGTCATAGGTTTTTCATGAATGCCTTTGATTTTGTTAGGAAGTGCTCTTCTAATTTCCGTTTACTGAGTATTTTTATCATGAAATAAAGTGTTAAATTTTGTCAAATGCTTTATCTGAGTCAATTGATACTGGCTGCAAGTATTTTTTCATTGTATTCAAATGATTACACTGATTTTCTAATGTCGAACCACCTTTGAGCAAATCCTACCTGATGATGATGCATAATTTTAATATACTATTAGATATTTTCTAGTATTTTGTTGGTGATTTTTCCACATTCATTGATAAAGGATAGAAATGTATAGTTTCCTTTTATTGTGGAGTCTTAGTTTGGCTCTGCTAATAAAGTAATGCTGACTCATAGAATGTATCAGAAAGTATTCCTCTCATATTACTTGGGAAAACTTTAGGGTTGATTTAATTTTTTATATATTTGACAAAGTTGATCCGAAGGCATCATGTCTAGGACATTTTTGTAGGAATATTTTTGATTACTAATTCAATCTCTTTACTTGTTATGGGGCTGCTCATATTATCCATTGTTTTTTCAGTCATTTTTGACTAGTCCTGTGTTTCTAGAAATATGTACATTTGTTTACACTATCTTATTGGTATATAGTATTTTATAGCATTCTGAATTTCAAAATTCATATAAAATTTCTCTTTTAGAAACATTCAGTAGCAAAATATGGTAACAGTGAGAATTCCACCAAAGAAATACTATCAGTAGGATAGAGATCCATCATCATCATCTTCATCATCATCATCACCATCACCATACTCTAATGATAAATAAAAGAACAAGAAAGATGAGGAAGAGGAGAAAAAGGAGCAGGAGGGAAGGGGAAGGGAGAGAGAGAAAAACAGGATAAGGTAAAGTCATTCAAGAAATTGGATTATTATATTTTGGGGGCTAGAAGGTCTAAAATTTATAGAGTAGTCCGGTAGGCTGAAGCTGAAGTTATAGTTCATAGATGAGATCTCTTCTTCCTCATAGAACATTCAGTTTTACCTTGAAAGGAATTTACTGATTGAATGAAAGAGCCAAACACTGTTGAAGATAATCTCCTTTAAGGTTAACTGATTGTGGATGTCAACCACATATATAAAAAACACCTTTATGGCAAGACTAAACTTGTGTGTATTTCAAAAATTAGGTGCTACATTCACATCAAACTGACACATAGAACTAAACATTGCAGACCTCCATATTTGGAAATGATAACAGGAATTTATAGGTCAGCCTTAAATTAATTTCATTTTCTTTAAAAGTCCTATGTCTTTTTTACTATGCAATGGAACACAATTTATTACATGTGATTGTAATCTTATTTGCATAATTTATATGTTCTAATTTATGATTAATGTTTCTGATTACAGTTATATTTTTTGAAAATCACTTTTAGCCTCTTTTTTGACATTGTTCTCTTTCCTAAAAAAACATAAAAGCTTTGGAATACTGCTATCAGTGATAAATTGATATTTCAGCAAAAGGGAAGCCACACAGTAATAGCAACTGCTGCTTGAAACTTTCTTCAGATCATGGTCATCTTCTATGAAATTGTGATGTAAACATATAGGAAAGCATGCTTCCAACCCAACCAGGTTGTTTTATGCTTTAGTTAATTTTTTAATTGAGTTTATTGGTACATTTTAGGCATACAGTACAGTTACATTCATTATTGGGATCTTGTACTTTTACATGACAGGTCTTGGTTCTCACTTTTCCCCTTGTCCCTGCCCTCCCTTCACTCCCTCCTCCCCTCCCCATTTACAAACACTTTCTTTCCATCTTTTCATTTTCTCCTATTTTTTTCATGCTTTATTTTAAATGAAATGAATTTGCTAAGACATCTTGATTATTTAACTTCCTTGCATAATATCATAAGTAAGATTCCTCCTACTTTTATATTATATTCTTCTAACTATATCATCAGAATTTCATTTACAATAAAGCTTTGTTGAAACAAACAGCATGGTCATTCAGATAAATAAACAGTTACTTGAAAATTGTTGTGTCTATACATGCAAAGAATCTGACTGTTGGACAGTTGTAGTATCCTCAGCACCTGAGACATGACCTGACATAAAGAGAATACACTTCTTCTTCATTTTAATATGTCAGATTTCTTGAGGTGCAATTTATGTACCTTATTTACCCTTTTAAAGATGTATTAGTAGTTTTTAGTCTAATCACAAGTTATACAACTATCCCCACTGCACAATTTTAGAATATTTTAACCATTTCAAAAAGGAATCCCAAGCCCATTTGCAGGTGTTTATTGCCCATCCCACAAAACACTAAGAGTTACGAATCTACTTGAGCATTTCATAGAAATACAATTGTCCAATTTGTGGTATTGTGTGATGGGCTATTTTTCACTTAGCACTGTATTTACAAGGTATATCTATATCAATAACATATACTAATTTGTATTGCTTAACAACATTTCACAGTAAGAATATATATATATATGTAGCATGTTATTAAAATGTTTTTATTAACTCATGTTTAGCATACATCACAGTTACGCTCCCTGTGTGGACACAGTGTGTGTACATAACACATCTTCATTTCTTTGTTTATCCCCTTTCCCTCCCATCACTCTAGCCTCCCTCCAATTCTCAATCTGTTTTCCACTTGAGAAAGCTCTATTGTCCTGCTTCCTGTTATCTATCTTTTATTCTGCTGTCTATAATTTGACTTTCTCATATAAGAGAAACTGATGATGTTTAAGCTTGTATTTCTGATTTATTTCACTTACTATTATGGTCTCAAGGTGCATCCATTTTCCTACAAAGGATACAAGTTTATTTTTCTTCATGGCAGAGTAGTACCACATTGTGTATAAATGCCACATGTTTTTTATCCACTCATCTGTCAGTGGACATACACACTTGCATTCAAGATTTAGCTATTAAGAATTATGCTGCTGTAAACATGGATATGTGCATATCATTGTAATATTACATCTTTAGCTCTTCTAAGAAGATACCTAGAAAGATAATAGCTAAGTCAAATGGAAATTCTACCTTTAGTTTCTTTTGTTTTTTTGTTTGTTTTTGGTACCAGGGATCAAACTCAGGTTCTTGCTCTTGGGAAGCAGGCAGTAGAACCACTGAGCTAAATCCCTGGCCCTCTACCTTTAGTTTCTTGAGGAATCTGCATACCGATTTCCATAGTGGTTGTAGTAGCTTACATTCCCGCCAATAATATATATGTTTAACCATTCACCATTTAATGGATATAACTAATTTTGCTATGTTAGAAATAAAGAATATATGACTACTGGTATGTGCTTTGTGTGCAAACACACATTTTCAGTTCTTTTGGGTAGATATATAAGAGTAATATTCCTGATAATATAGTTATGCACATTACCTTTCATATCCAAAGTGACTGCATCATTTAAATTCCTTGTCACATAGGTTCACTGCTGTATCTAAAAAATACCGAACACACTGCCTCATGGGTTCTAATAAATAAATATATACATACATATAAAATAAATGGATAAACAAATCATTCTGCTGGATAAGTTCTCACTAAAGCAAATTAGTGCCACATATATAAATAAAAGAACAGATTGTAAGAGGGATCATTCTCATTATTTATAATAGAAAAGAATCTCAGGGAATTATCTAAAATTCAGGAGCACATATCTCAAGGAATAATCCTCAAGAATGTTATGTTTTCCAAATATACAGGAATTACACATTCAAACTGACTGCCAGATATAATATATTCATATTTAAAATAGATCAGCCTACTTAGTGTATATACATACTAATAAAATCAAGGTGATAAGTTTGAGCCTCATGAAAAGTGGTGTTCTGAGCCATGGCCACATATTGTGTTCCTCTTCCTAAGTAAATTAATATCACAAAAGTATAAAAGAAATGCAACAAAAATGAGCAGAAACCATTTGATCTGCCGGACAAGGTGACAGTTTTCAGTGATCTATGTGATGAAACCAACCTTAGGTACACAACAGTAAGGTGTATGTAGAAGGGCATCAACCATTGAATTATCAGACACTGATGGGTTGCTGTATTTTGCACACCAGGTTAGCACTTGTTTCAATGTGAAATAATCAGCAAACTGAAAATAAATCCTGAAATCACTTAAATTTAATGGAGAAGTTGTTTTCTAAAGGAACGTCAAATATAATGAAATACAAGCTCACGTGGAGAAACAATTTTCATTTAATAATTTCATGATGTTCCCTGTATCTAATCAATGAGATTGGGATAATTCTCTGTATTTACTTTGATGTAGTATAATGAAATGCAGTTCAAAGCAAAGCATTTAAGAAAGATACGCATGAATGTTCTTATGATCAAGATACATGGGAGCTCTGTGAGAGTTGTAGGGAGCCTGGGAGGTTGCCACCATTTATTGAATTCCTGCAAAATATTAAGCGTTGTGATATGAGCTTCACATGCGTTATCTCTTTAATCTTTTCAGATTTATAGAAAATGATTCTGAGGTTTTTAGAATAGTTACTTCTTATGAATGGTGAGAAAAAGGCAGTACTGAGATTTGAACTTACTTCAAATCCAGAGCCTAAGTACGTAACAATTAAACTATACCACTTTCACAATTGTCAGAATGACGATATCCTCCATTCCCAAATTATGTTGAAAGCCTAATCTCTATGACAATGGCATTACGATTAGCAGGTAATTCTATATTATACAAGATATTCAAAGGAGTTCATCCTGGCATGCAACCGTGTAAGGAGGACCCAAGGTGGAAACTGCCCTCTAAGAACCGGGACTCTGGGAGCTCGGGCCCCTCGGACATTGACTTTACCAACATTCCATTCTAGGTGTGCTTGGCCACCAGATCCATGAGAAAGGAATTTTTGTTGCTGATAACCTACCCATTTTATAGGTTTTTTTTTTAGGTGGTGGTGTGTTTTTTTGTTGTTTTTTTGTTTTTGTTTTTTGTTTTTTGCAGAAGCCCAAATGGACTAAGGCAATATTGTTCCAAAAATTTCTCTAATCTTAAAAGAAATCCATTTGTAAACTTCATATTTATCCCTAAATATTCAAATAGGTTTTTTTTTCATTTTACTGCAGTAATTAATACATGGTGGTCTGAAATTTAGGTGATACATGTAAAAGGATGAAAATTAAACTAATCTATTCATATCACGGTTCAAGTTCAGAGAACATTATTTTTTACAAAAGAGAGACTTTACTAAGTCCTAAATGACTTATGAAATAAGAAAAGGTGGAAAACAGATTTTAGGTTCTGCTTGCAGAAATGAATCCCAATGCTATAACATGGAGAACGAGGGATTCTTTTCTGATTGGGAATTGTGGCTCGAATTCTTGCCTCACTGCCAGCAGCAGAAAACTGCTCCATTATCAAGTGTGGACCAGATATCCTTCACATCAACATCCAAGCCCATCTTTATGGCAGTAATGAAGAGTAACCTGAAACTGGTGTGCCTCCTGATGGTGCAACAGAAAATGGGATGGTTTCTCACGATGCTTACCAGCATAAACATCGAGAATAGCAACACTACAGCACCTGTCCATTTGCAATTTCCAAATCTGCAGTGACATGAAGTTTATGGACATTTACTGGAGAATTTGAGTTACAGTAAGATCAGAAGTGAAATTTTTAGTTTCCCTGTGCATACAATGTAAAAAAGTATATCAGAAGACCCTGGAAGAGATCTTGAGCACTAGCACCTCAAAGACACTTAGCCCAGTTTGGATCTACACCTCCATAATTTAAATAATTCATGTTGCTATATATCATGACCTTACAGTGATATACTACATATTCTCACTAACACTTTTAAAGTCTCAAAATATTTTATGGCAATTCTTAGAATCATTACCATGATTACAATAAAAATAACCTAAAATGTAAAACTTTGTCAATTTCTGTGTGTACAGTTTAGCAGTATTGATTGAATACATTTATACAGTTGTGCAACCCTCAGTACCATCCATTTCCATCACAATTTGCATCTTGTAAAATAGAACTCTATCCTCATTAAAAAGTAACTGCCTCTTCCTCCTACTCCTACCCCCTCCAACTGGGATCCTCTCTGTGGTTCAGACTGTTCTGAGTGTCTTCTATAAGTGGCCTCACGTAGCATTTGCTCTGTGACAAGTTTATTTCACTTAGCACAATGACCTTGAGGATCCATGTCACTGCAGGTCAAAATTTCCTTCAAGGGCGAGTTAATATTTTAATGTATAAATATAGCACAATTTGTATAACCATTCATTCGGTAATAAACACTCGAGGGTTTGCGCCTGCAATTTCTGTATTAGTGCATCACCCAGCATGTCTATCTTTGCGCCAGATTCTACACTTCAGCAATGCTGCTCACACGGTGCACAAATGAGGCCCTGTTTTCCGTTCTTTGGGAATACATTCCCAAAAGTGAAATTGCTGGATCAGAATTCTTTTTGAGACAAAGTCTCATTATATTGCTTAGGCTGTCCTTGAAATCAGAACCCTCCTGCCTCTGCCTCCTGAGTATCTTTGATTACAAGCACGTGATAGTGCACATGTTCCAACTTTTGTTTATAATGTTTTAATGATACCTGTCTGTTTTCCACAGAGGCTACACAATCTATATTCCAAAGCACAGTTCACCCTTTAGATTACATGTAAATTTTATCATGAGTTTTTTCAGTTCTTTAAAAACATTATTGGGATTTTGATAAGGATTACAGTGAGTATGTAGATTGCTTTGTGTGGTGAGTTCTAAAAATATTAAGTATTCCCAACCATATTACGAAGATTGCTGGTTAGTACCTGTTTTCTTTTCTTTTCTTTTAGCTTTTGAAGCTATTGTAAATTGAATGTTTTTTGTGTTTTCTTTTTGAATTGTTCATTGTTAATTTATAGAAATATACCAGTTAGGATAACACTATGACTTTTCTTTTATTCTCTCAATATGATATTTATATTCATCAACTTTTATACACTTGCATTGCAGAAATAAATCTCATTCACTCATGGTATATAATCCTTTTCTTATGCTGCTAGACTCAGTTGGCTAGTGTTCTGTTGAGGGCTTTTGCACTAATGTTCATAAAGGATATTGACTTAGGCTGAAAGAGTTTGAATAAGTTATTCATTACACAGGTAGCAAGTAATTGCCCTTAAACCAGAACTATAACTTTTTACTTGTTTTAAATTAATGCCTACTATCTTTTACTTTAGAGTGGTTATTTTATTCTAATATATTCATATTGAAAATTTTCTTTCTGTTATGAATTCTTATAGATAACTCTTGGTTTTAAAGACTGTACATAAATCAGTGATCCTCAAAGTGTAGTCTTAGGATTAGTGCTGATAATCCAGAAAACTGTTAAAATGAAAATTCTCAGTCCTTACCATCAGACATACCAAATCAGAAACTCTAGGTGAGGGCCTAGAAATCTGCATTTTAAAAAGCCTTCAAGTGATTCTGATACTCACTGAAATTTTAGATTATTAACTTAGAAAATAATTATTATACCCATACTCATCATTTTCACTGATAAATGTTTTAAACTTTTTAATCTAATCTAGAGACATGCATATTATATAGACAAAGATGGAAATAAATGAATAAACATGATCACATCACAGTTTTTTAGTGGTCTTCTAAAATAATTAAGTAAAAATAATGGCAAGAATTTAAAAATAGTAACATCTATTTTGCAAGCAGAGAATGGAAAAAATGATAATCTTGTATATTCCTGGTAGACAAGTGCTTTTAAATTCAATTTTATATAGTAAAATTCTAGGTGATTAAATGAAACTATAAATAGTTAAGTAAATAATTTAGTTAAGCTTACAGCAACAATGCCCATAGTGGTAACAAACTAACTCAGAGTGAATTTGTATCAATAAGAAACAGCTGAATAAAGCATGATACATCATCACATTAAAAATTTCTCAGCATTAATAATATTTAATCACCATGTTATAATGTGCTGAGGATCTACTGTATAGCATGGTGACCATGCTAATAATACTATGGCATTTTCTTGAAATTTACCAAGTGAGTGTATCTTAAGCATCTTCAGTCTCTAAAAACAAATACACATATACTTAAAAAAGTAACTATTTCTGATCCTGGATATGTTAGTTTGTGGTAGTCATTTCACAATGTATACATATTCATATATTAAATCATCACACTATAATCTTTAACTCTTTTTGTATATTCTAATTTCTATATCTCAAAAAGCCAAATAAAAAATTATTTAAAGCTACATCATCTGAACTGGAAGGATTTTCATTAGTTACGATTGCAAAAAACTGTACCTTTTAGGAGAACAACAGAATGATACCTTCATACACATGTTCTTTATATGTCTATTTAATTATATGGAAGAGATAAATTTGACAAGATGTGTGTTGGTTTCTTAGTGTCATGATTAGGGCCAAGAGCTGATTCCTAATACGAATAGAGAATAGATAAAAGAATAATTTCATCATTACATGTTATTATCAATTCAGCTGCCCAAATCAATGGTCCTTCAGCCTCGTTTTGCCTACCCTAGAGGTGTTTAATGAAGATAAATTAGAAAAGGCAGCGTTAAGAACTCAATTCTGCAAATTTAAGATCTTAGTCCAAACTCACTCTACTTACCAAGAGCCTATGAAATGCGCCCTAACCTCTCTGTGACTCAGTTTACTCTTCTTTAAAGTGGGAATCATGGTAACCATCTCAGAAGTACACCATGAGAATGAAAGGAATTAGTATATGCAAAATGGTTAGAACTATACATGTCACTGTGCTATGGGTGTTAATATACGACTTTCTATAACAACTACATAATACATTTACATTGCATAGATTCTATAGAAGATATGATAACTATAATTATTATCATTAAATCACACATGTAAAAACATAACACATAAGCAAGAGTCTGAAGCTAACAACTACTCCTGAAATATAAATGACCATTTTTCTTCTCAAAGGAAATATTCACTCACAATCACTTTTTCTTCTTGTGCTGACGACATCACAGGGAATCACACAGGGGTAACAAATGGTAAAAATTAATGCACCAACTTGGAAAGTATTTACTGACTGGCTATTATGGCTGGAATAATGCAAGGCACCTGAAAAAGGGTAGCGATGAAGAAAGAGTCCCTTCCTTCCAGAGTTTACAACAGATTAATTATTAACTTTATGACTTGTGCTACAAAGGAAAAATAAAGCATGAAAAGAAAAGGTACAAATAATTTAGAAAGGAACAATGCAAATAGGCAGATAACAGATCGTGGGGGTTTTACAAACCACGGCAAAGATATTAACATATTTAAATTGCAATAGGAAAGTTTTAAACAGTGACGCCATCAGAATTGCACAGCAGTTTGGTGAGTGTACACCTGAGCAACGTATGTCTGTGAAGAGAGGAGCACAGCACGATCCTGGCTGCCATCTCACTCTGTCTCCCAGTGAAATTCTTCAAGTATCCTGAAATTCACATCTCTACCCACACATCTTTTAGCTCAGTGCTCACCCTTCCCTGAACTTGAAAATGATAGATTTTCCCCTGAAATGTTAAGCTAGAAAGGTTTTGTACCCTAGAACCAGATCCAAAGGGAAGGATGGGAGGGAGGCAAAGTGAGTCTTCCTATGTTAAAAATGGGAGGGCTCATTAGAAGCAAATGGGCTTCTGTGATTGCTTCATATCCCTAGTGATAGGTTAGCTTCTCTCTGAAATGACATGAAGCACTCCAGAGAAAAAGGCTATTGATATAGACATTTGGGATTTTACAACTACAAGTACAGCTCAGTCAATTTCTATACACGTCAGGTTTCTAATCAATAGTATAATGCTCATAAGAGGAAAGCCCAGCCATCAGCATGGCCCTGGAGAAAAAACCACCAATATGAAGAACAACAACTAAACAATAAGAACATTACTAGAGAAAAAGAAACAGGACAGAAATGGGAGGGAGAGTTTAAAATAAATAACTAATATGGTGAGAAAAATAAATGACTGTGTATCAGTGAAATTAGAAACAAAACAGTCAATAAACCAAAAAGCTTGAAGAGTTCTTAGGGCTTCAAGAGCTAAAATTGTTGTATTTTCATAGAAGGGTCAGAAGACAATGTCAAGGAAAAAACTCAAAATTAGAATCTAAGAATTAGGGATAACAGAGATGGAGAATAAGAGAGAAATGAAAATTTGAGATTCCATCCTGGTGGTCAAAACCTAACATAAGGAAGCTCCAGGAAAGGACTTCACAGGAAAATGGAAGGCAGAGCACTTTAAAAGGAATAAATTCATAGAACTTTTCAAATTCAAAGGAGTCACAGATTGAAATGTGCACTGAGGGTAAATCAAGAAAATGAATAAGCACAAGGTAAAGAGAGAAGACCCCACACCTTTCAGAGATGTGGACCAAGCCATATTAAAAGGATCTGGAGTCAGAATGGTGCTGGGCTCCTCAGCAGTGACTGCTACTTATGTAAAACATGGGCATCCACACTGGAGGGACTGGTAAAGCCATTTCTGAATTAAGGCATACATAAGGAGGCCCAAGTATTTACCAGTGATTAGTTAGACTGCTATGAGTCTGGCCTGCCTATAGAAAATGATAAAGAAAACTCATAAATTTTAAGTAAATTAAATTTAATAGTTGTCTCTGGTCTTCATTCAGACTGAGCTGAGCTGCTCTGAGATTCCCACATTTTCCCACCTCTTTGTTCTGGTCCTGGAGTCTACATTAGTACACTTTCTATCAATGTGACAAAATACCTGAGGAAATCAATTTATAAGAGGAAAGATTCATTTTGGCTCATAATTTCAGAGGTTTCTGTCCTTGTTCACCTCGGTCTTCCACTTCTGGGTCCATGGAGAGGCAGATGTCACAGCAGAGAGCCTGTGCTGGACAGAAGTGGCTCAGGTCAGGGACCAGAGGGAGCGAGAGAAGGGCATGGGGCACAAGATGCACCCGTCCAGGGCTGCCCCAGTGTCCGACTTCCTCCAGCGAGGCCCCAGCTATTTTCCACGACCTCACAATCCAATCATGTCCCCAGAGCCCCACCTCAGCAATGTTGCACTGGGGACCAACTTTCAATAGATGAACTTTTAGGGACATTTCAGACCCAAACCATAAGTGTCAAAAATGACATTTACACGTGGAATCTAAGGACTGAATTTCACATCTTTACTTAAAACTCTTTTTTCCTGAAGGCTCTGAGCAAGGTAAGGACAGGGGAAGAAGTAGGAATTGGAAAATGCTTGAGTAAAAAAGGAAATCACATTCTGAATATTAAAAGTCGCCACTCAAGAGGGACATTTAGTTCTCAGAGATTTCTCTTGGGCACTTCTCCCTCAAACCACTTCTTCCTCTGCTTACCGCAGAGGTTATTCAGAAGACAGAGACAGTTCCAACCAGCAGGTTCTAACAGTGCCTCCTGCGGTGCCCTGTACAATAACACAGCAGCCTCTCCTGCTCCTCCCTCTTTTTACTAGTTGAGCAATTCCTGGAGCAATGCGTGCACAAGTACTGTAAATGCAACCTGAATTGCTTACCTTTTCTGTTCTTGGTAGCTGAAACAGCAAAAACAAACAACCAAACAAACAAACAAAAAAAACATTTTAAAGAGTACAAATTTAAATTCACATCCTTCAGTAAGGGTGAAGAAATGTCCTTGGATGTAATTTGTTTTTTTCCAAAACTCATGGTGAGCTCTTAATAAGTGACAAGTAAAAATGTTCTGATTCACCTGCTAATGAGCTGAGAGATGGTCCAAGGAACAAAGAGAAAAATCAAAACCTCATGGTGTTCATTTTGGATGCAAGGAAAATGCTCAGACATCTGGGTAAGAAAAATAAATATCCAAGTGGAATCAAAGCTTTTTGTTGTAGAAACACAATGGGGAGGGTAGCAACTGGCCAAGAGCAGCATAAACAAACACCTACAAGTTACTTTCAGAATTCGTTCTCTTAATACTTAACACTGAAATGAAACATAAGAGGGTCGTTAGAGAGACCTTCTGCACTACTGCACTTAGGCAATTAGAGCATGGAAGCAGCATAAAGATGAATTACTCACTGCTCCTCCCACACAGCAGTTTGTTCACACACTAAATGCGAAAGCAGAGAGCTGCGTGGCAGGTCATCTTCTACCAGGGGCTGACTGGATGGTAGGAAATGGGAGGGAGGCACAATCCGAATGGGCCTCGTTAGTGTGCCACTTGGCGCGTACAGCACATGTTCAATATTTTCAAATCGACAGTGCAATTATTTCTTATCTAGAAAGCAGACAAATCGACATACGCAAAAACAAAAGCCACGTGAACACTGCACATTTCTGTTTGTCTCAACTCATGGTAAATATAGTCCTGGTTAAACTAACTGTCCTATGAATCAGGTCAACATGATTCAACTAATGAATGCTTACCTACCTAATATTTATTGTAAGCTTTACCACGGGGTCTCTACAAAGGAAACGATGTACCCCGGATGACCTAGCAGTTTAAAATAAGACGACTTATTCTAGTAATATAGGTATACTATCGACTTCAGGATATTCCACTTCAAAAATAAAGAATCCCTTTATCCACTGAGGGTTAAATCAGTCCTAGGGTTATGATACGGAATCCAACTGTGTGGAAATAATTTTAAAACTATGTGCACGCAGCACTGTAACCTTGCGGCATATATTTACAAATCAGTATTTAGGTCTCTAGCTAAAGACAGCACCAAGTTATGCATTCTAAATTGTCAATTACACATATCAACAGAATCCTGCGAATTAGTAGGAAGGACATGCTTTGCTTTGCGATCTGCCTCACCAGGGTTAAAAAGTTCAAAAGCAATGCATTCAAATGTGCCTATTCATAGTATTTACTGCGAAGAAAATCTGAGCTAGGTAAACAGGAAATACACCTTCGGTGAATTTCACTAGCATTGGTCCTCTCAGGTAAAGATATTCTCTGTCCCTAAACCATCCCTGCTGGATATCATTTCAAAAGTATTTCACAGAAATGTGTTTTTACTCTTTTTATAGACGCATGGGTTGATTGTTTATTGTTTTTCTTTTTGAATGCACTGTTTGCATTTTTTGTAGAACGGGTTTTCTAAAAGAGCAGAGCCGAGCCGGTGAGAGCACGAGGAAAGGAAAAGTTGGACAGAAGGAGGAGCTGAGACTCAGAAAAGTCTAGCAGACTACAGGAGACCCAGAAGCTCCTCGGCGCCACAGCCCAGCCCCACCGGCCGTGCGCGGGGCTGCGCGCTCGCCCCCGTCG
>NW_022900927.1:16000726-16037531 GCF_012274545.1 Fukomys damarensis
CGTTCTGGGCGCGAGGCCGGCGCCCACGCACCGGAGCCCCGGGGGAGCCCGAAGGCCAACTTTGGGCTGCAACCTGTCCGCACAAGAGCTCTCAGAGCGGCTAACTGCGCGTGTGGTGTTTCGGGCTTCGCGGCAGCTACGGCAAACGGTAGGGGTCATTGATCCCCTTTGCAGGGGTACCTAAGGTTCAGGACCCAAATCCAGGAAGTGCAAGAGGAGAAAAAGGTGATCAAGGCTTCACACGGGCTCTTGGCGTCCTCCCGCACCCCCAGGAAGCCAGGAGGAAGAGGAGGGAGGGAAGGGCCGGCTCAGACCGCCGGAATCCTGGGGAAGGGGGCGCGCTCGGGGGACTGAGTTCTCTCAAGGGTTAGGGGCACGGAGATAATCACAGCCACCATTTTGCTCCCGCTGGGGTCTGAATCATTAGTGTCACGGCGCGTTAGTCCAGCCTGCTGTACTCTACACAGGGGCGACAGGGACGCGGGTGTGGACCCTCAGGACGGGCGCCTGTGAAGGTCACTTGTTGCACTGCAGACATCGGTTCCCAGGTTTTGAGTATCCGGCGAGGACTTCGCTGTGCCTTCTGCGGGATGTGGATTCTTCCCCTGGGCTTTCCCGATTGTGTTGGTCCCCTGGCTGGCTGGAGGATTTGAGGGTAGCCAGGGCAACAGGTAGGAGCCGGGCTGCCGAGCTCATGAGCCGGGAAGCTAGAGGGGCTGAGGGTGGAGGCGCATATTTAGTGAACCCCCCGCCCCACCGACCGCTCCCGAGGGAAGACCTGGAAAGGGACAGGGGTGGTATGGAACTTGATTTGGCTTAGCCGTCGCCTGCCCTTGTTTGCAGGAATATCTGCAGGGTTCTGAATTCTCTGACGATGGCCACAGGAGCCGGGCGGAGCTCCCCTGTGCGCTTCGCAGATCCGGAGCCGCTGCTTGGACAGCCGCAGAGTGGCCCACAGTGTAATCGCTGCGGTCCACCCGCTGGAAACTTATTTGGGGAATGTATAAATGCAGCTGAGAATAGTTTCTATTTGTTCCGGAGGTGTTAAATTCCTATGAGAGGACGAAAATGAAAACTGTTAGGCGCCGAGTGAGCACAGCAGTGTGCCTGTGTGCCAGGTGCATTGTCGGCGCACAGGAGGAAAGGCTGAAACAGTGACCTTAGCACGTGGTCACTGACCCAGGGTGCACTGCCCTGAAGTGTCTTAAATTAAACCCAGAGCAAACGGTGCGGGAGGACATGAGAGCGGGTAACATTGTAGAAGGGCCTGTGTTTTAGTTCCTTTAACAGTTCGTACAGTGGATATCTTAGTTCTTCTCTCCTGCCCTGTTGATTACACACCAGTGTTTTCCTGAGTCTCATGGGCTGGTAAGGTGAAAAACGGGTGAAGGTTAGAGACCAAATACAGTATGGTACTAGCTTCTAAATCTTACTAAAATGTACAACTGTGCAGGTTTAAGGTAAAACAGTGTACATTGCAGGAAGTGTTCTGAACTTCTCCTGAGCACTGTTAGAAGTACTTGTAGTAGTACTCATTCCTTTTAAACTTTCCCCTGGGAGCAAACAATGAAGAAAATTTCGTCTAAAAGGTTTGCATGAACACTTTATCCTCTTAGGGGGAAATGCATTCTATTCAAATGGAGCATTTGAGGTAACCCGTGGACATGTCTTTTACTTAGTTATCTAGGAGATGTTCTCAGTTACGTTGTGAAATGTGAAGATAAATTAAATTACCTTTTACCTTTGCAAATATTTGCAACAGAAATAAACTACTTGAATTTGCAAGTAGACTTCCACTAGGCGCAGACATCTATAAAGTAGTGTCGAAGATTATATACTAAATATTTAACTATATTATTAGCCACCCAGCTTCACACCGTGCTTTAAAGTAAATTTTCTTCTAACTTGTGCACTTGTGCCCTTTGTTGTAGGTCCCTAAGTGAAAGCACTTACAGTAGCTGGTCCTTCTCTTCATTATTTAATGAGAAATGCATTAAGGCCTCAGTGACATTATATAGAGTGGTTATTTACTTTGAAAGTAATCAGTCCTGCACAGATGGGGTTGGTGATTCTAACACTGTGGTGACAGTTACAGGGTTCAAATGTGTATTCCTTCACATAGAAATAGAAGATAAGGGAATCAGATAATACCAATTAGGGTCACTCTACACTGAAGGAGGGAAGAATCACATATATACATTTTTTTCTACTGTACTTTAAATGTCAGTGAAGAGCAAGTGTCACCTTCTCCTTGACCACAGTAGGACTGTTGATAGTAACAGCAAGAGCAGTAGCAGTGTTATTGCACTGAGAGACCCCAACCAAGTGAACCAATCTTACATTTCAGTAAAATTTGTGAAGACTTAACAGCTTCCAACACTAATTACTCTTTGGGGATAGCATGTATATAATTGGCTCCACTAAACTATTATACCTGTATAACTAGTATATCTGAATAAACCATACATATATGAACATTACAGGTATACTACAAAGTTCATCTTGTGCTATTTTTAGAAAATTATATTTTGCTAACTTTTTTCACTCCTCTCTTTTTCTCTTTTTACCACTGATTCTCCCTTTCTACTAAAGTAGATATATGAACCACTAAATTCATTTTATTGTACAGTGCAGTATAAGAGAATACTTAGGAAAATGGAAAAGCAATATACTGGTTTCAAATGTTACTGTTCACATGTACTGTAACTGAAATGTCAGAACCATTTTTGACCCAGATTTGGTTTCATTTCTGGTTATTCCTTCCATTGCTGCTTGAATTCTCATCAGGGTTAAGGAACCCACATTGCTTGAAAGGCAGTCCTCTGCACAAAAACCACTGGTGATTAGATTAAACCCACACATGTCCAAAGTCACACTCACATCCCAGGTGTGCAGGTCTAACCTTACTATGAATATTTTAATGAGTATTAATTCATCATGTAATAACTTTGCATTTTTATACAGTTTTATTCTGGGGCCAAAGACTCTAAAATAGAACTTCAGACAAATTCTTCTAAGTACATCCATGTGTTCTCCAATTTCTCAGAGGTAGGGATAATGAACAGGTAAGTAGTAATGAGTTTCATTGAAGTACTTCACTTTAAGAAAGATAACTAAAAATTTTGAAATTTGTTCCTCCTTTTTCTAAGATGAAGGTACTTTGGGTCTATGTAAGGAGTTGAAATGAATAGACTTTATGTGTTTTCTCTACATACAAATAATGACTCAATTAATGGAGTGATCATCTTTGTATGGCTATGTCTCTGAGTTTTACACATCCTGAATTTCTAAATAATAACATTTTAGAAACATGTGTCAGTGGAAACTTTCCCTTGAGACTTACAGACAGGAAAAAGTGTTATTGAGCCATAATGAGTTAAGAACTATGTGCACCTCTGAGGAAGGACATGAGAGGATCTTTCTTGCTTCTTCCTCATTTTCACTCCACAGAAAAAAAATGACCAATTTCTACCATATCTCATCTCATTATCATTTTGTCACATTAGTAATCTAATCATCATTGTAATTTTTCTTTTATGAAAAAAATTGCTGAGACTGCGACTGCATTCTTTCACAGTTTTTTTCAAACAAAACCTCCACAGGAGACAAACATTACCATTAATGTCTAAAAGAATTTCCAATGCCAATAAACACTGGCTATATTTGAAAGTACTATTAGGTTCTGCTAATCTACTAATGATATGCACATAAGCTTTTTCAGAGAAGGAATTTGCTTACTGCTGTATATTTAGTGCCTAGAAAATCAATAAATACTTGTTAAACTTAACAAATAAACTTCCTAGTTTGCAAAATAATGAGTTCTATGTAATGACAGTATCTCCAAATGCTTTGTGAAATTAAATTGTATACACCAGTATCTTTGTGCCTCCACTGTGCAGTACAGTATCCTCTATAGATAAGCATACACAGTAGTTTAAAACACCAGAAGATATTAGAACATTTGAAGTGTTTCAAAACAGAATGTAATGAGCAGCATACTCAGGAAAAAGCAAGTGAACACAATATAGATGTCCACTGATTTCATCAGAGTGTATTCAGGTACCTCCATGAGCCCATAGCTACGTCTGTGATGCATAGTAAATGTACTTTTACTGAAGTTCTGGCAAAGTAGGAATATCTGTTTATTACAGATTCTCTTTGACTTACAGTGGGAGTGTGTACTAATAAACCCATTGTAAGTTGAAAATGAGTCTAAATTGCTTTTAATATGCCAAATTCATTGAACAGCAAAGTGTATCCCAGCCTGCTTTAAATGTGCTTGGATCATTTGCTTCAGCGTCACAAGAAAGGATCTTACTACATATTTCCAGCTCAGGGAAAGACCCAAGTTCAAAATTCAAAGAATGAGCCGTGTTTGTATTATGGATCACTTTCATGCAAACAAAAAGAAAACATGAACAATAAATCGATTAATTTTGTTTGTTTGTTTGTTTTTTGATGGTACCGGGGATCAAACTCTCAGGCCCTTGTACTTACAAGGCAGTCAGCAGAGCCACTGAGCCAAATCTCCAGCCTTAAATAGATTAATTTAAAGCTAAAATTGAGTCTGTTTCTTCTCAGTGGATTTCTGACGGGATTAGTAATGACTTTGTCTTACTCATTATCAGACTTTATGCCATCAAGAGTGTTGGCATTAATAAAAAAAAAAAACTCACGAAAGGTAAACACACCATCAATGCTATGCTGTAAAACTTTCTGTGCAGTGACATGGAATGTTGGAATGTTGCCAAATAGTTTGACTTGCCTCTTCTACTAATTCCCAACAAAAATTTGGCTTATTAGGGTTAAGAATATGCTTCACTATTTTCTTCGTATTTTCTTGCAAACCACTTAGCCTATTGTCTAAATCTTGGTGCCAATGCTTTTGCTTTAGCACATACATAAACAATGGCACCTGTACCACAGTTGCTGCCTAGCAAGTAGCAACTGGGATAAGCCATCCCCATACCAAGATACATTCTCATTCCCGACACAAACATGCATATTATGATCAAATAAATATAGTCTTAGTTGAACTTCTTTTTTCCTGAGTTACTGGGCTTCAAGAGAAGGACAGTAAAATCACAATGGAATTTACAAAAGTATTGTTGCAAGGGAGTAAGTACACTGATTGTATTGTGGATCAGATTTAAAGGTGAAGAAATTGCTGCCTACTTCCTGGTGTTCACTTCCCCTTGTATTTTGCAACAGCAGGATCCATTGTGTTTTCATAGTTGGGTCTCTGATGGAGCCATCCGACTAAGCCCTGGCCATGGAAACGCCCCAGTGTCAGCAGCAGTGGTAATGTGCACAGCTTCCACATTGTGCCCTGAGAATTGAAAGCATATGTCTTCACCTTCCCTTTTCCTTTGATATTCTCTCTCCAACAAGCTACCTAGAATGTAGACATAGCAGCTTTCCCTGATGGACTTTTTAAAAAAAAGAAGTAAAAGTTTTTGAATAAAAGAACAGAAATATGGAAGAAATAAGGATTCAGACACCTTAGAATTTATGTCTGCCCTGTCCTGCTTATGTTGGACAGTATTTTTCTACATGAGAGGAAAATAAACTATCTTGTTTAATTCACTATTTATCTGATCAATTCTTAACAGAAATCAAAACTCCGACCTACTATAATAGCAATATCATAGCATAGTAGAAATAAGATAACTTCAAAGATAATCCCAAGGTTTTATATTAGAGCTGACTGCTTCTGCTTTCTTTGAGTAAAAAGCTGCTGTTCAGAGTTTTATTTCTCCCCTTTTTCTACTGTGCCAAGCCATAGCAAGGGTTACACTGTGTGGCCAGGCAACAAGGGAAGAAACCAAAGAAATGCAAAGCTTGGAATATCCATGAATTAAATTTTGGTTTCAGATTAGTTGTGAGAGATCACACTTTTATACATTTTGAAAATCTGAAGATGGGTGGAATTTGAAAATTATAAAATAAAGACATATAGGGGCCAGGGATGTAGCTCACTAGTGCAGCACCTGCCTGGCAAGCTCAAGGTCCTGAGTGCAATCCCCAGGTACCAAATAAAATAAAATGAAGACATATAAGCATATTAACTTATGACAGTGCTAGTTGAAATTGAGAGTACAATAGTCTGTTTTTCTACAGTCAAGAGTAAGTTATGTGAGTAGTTGCACTCAGAAGCCACATTGAATAGAATAATGCAAATATAGTAATCTCATTATTTAGACCAGTAAAATAAAGTTCTGCTTCACCAATAGTTTCTGAGGAATTAACATTCAAGGGGGTTCGTTTTCTCCTGAGAGTGAGCTTTCTGTTACTTTTCCCAGTATTGTGCTGCCTTTTTTTGCTATCTTAACATAAGATGGGAATAAATCTTCATAGTTAAAATGAATTAGAGATGCACAGTCAGACAGACAGAGACAGATAGGTAACTAGACAGATAACAATAGAGCAATATTTATTCAAATGTATGTAATCAAACAAGAGTTTGAGCAATTTTAAATCTGATTATCTCAGGGCCTAATCTAATTTTGTAAATCTCATTAACTCCTAATCTTACCAAGATATAATAGGATGAATGTTGTATAATGGATTCTTTTTAATTATCTGGAGACATTGAAAATTTGAGCTAGAGGGATGCTACTCATCAAGTTTTCCCATTGAAAGTTCTGGAGGAAAAGGCAAGCCATTCACATTCACCACCTGGCCTCCCAGTGGTTGGTCCCTTCCTTTCAAGGGTCTCTGCTCCACCTGTCCTCTCATCTTTTATTTTCATGTCCAAATCCCAAAACAAAAGCTCTATCCATCTGTACTCATCTGTAAGTCCCCTGGTCAGTAAGTCCGGCAAAATTCCGAGCTTGCATCATTTCATTCTTGTAATCATTTTCACCTTTGGAGTTTAGTACATTCTCCTGGGAAAACAAACCAAAAAGATTCAATTTTAGAAAGCCATCTACCTCTCTAACACTGAAGTATCTTGGTATTGAGAAGAAGGTTTTAATCCAGGCAGACTACTCTGACTCCGTTAAGCTTCAAATTGGAAAGAAATCTAAATTCTGACCAGGTACCCTGCATTTTCTTACTCAGTTTTTTTCTGTTCTGTAGAGTTCCTATTTAAACATTTTTTTCACTCTCTTTAAATATCCTAAGTTATTTCTGAATAGCCCTAAACAATTGACAGTTGACTCTGTCTTCTTTGGAGAGATAAATATTTGCTCTAAGCAAGAATTTGCTTGACTTGTTGCCCCAAGACCTATGAACTTACCATTATCCAGTCATCTTTTCCCTTACACAGAAGGAATAATCCAGCTCTTTCATCTTTGCTTCAGATGTCATCCAAAGTGATGTGTGTGTGTGTGTGTGTGTGTGTGTGCGTGCGTGTGTGTATTTTGTCTTGTTTTTGTATGTGGGATCAAACTTGGGACCTTGAGCTTGCAAGGCAGGCAGTGGAACCACTGAGTAAATCCCCAGCCCCCTTGACTTTTTTGAGGAACTTTCCTGTTAGTGACTACTTAACCTTCTATGTCTTCTTGTCTACTGATCGCTTTGTGTCAGTTATAAGCATGCCCAATTGTTGCATAGCCTAATAAAGGCACCCCTGGAGATGTCATGCTCTATATATTGCCCCCTCTCTCCTTTGCTAAGAACAACTTCCTGAAGGAATTATCTATACTCACTGACCATTTAAAATATTCCTCTCCCAGCTTCTATGAAAGCCCATTGAGCTGATTTTTTTTTTGCCCTCTTTTGACTACCATTTTTAAGTGCAGACTTTTTATTCTTTAAAGTTCTCTTTCCTGAAATACCAACATACTCAGAACTATATTAGCACCCCTTATCTTCTTTTGCATGGATTCCAATCCCAGGGTTGAAGGAGATTTTTCAGTTTTACTCAAGTTCGCGTTCATCCTCGACCAACAGTTTACTCCGTATTTCTGTGTTTGACATCAAGCACTTCAGGCCCAAACTGACATTGTCCTCTCCCTCTTTGCATAATCCTGTTATTTCCCGGTGAACTACATCCCTGCTCTATTTGAATCCTCACACTCCTTTGTTAGAGCTTTGATTTCTAAGTTTACTCCCAAATTGTCTCTTTTCTCATTTCAGCAGCCTTAATTCAGAACCACTACCCTTTCTCACCTGGGTCATTCAAGTTTTCCTCTCGAAGTCTTCTCTTCACACCTTTCTCTTCTCTTTGGCCAGAATGTAACTTCTAAAATGTACATTTCTAGGGCTGCTTATTTCATTTTCAGTTCAAATTCAAGATGTAACATCCTTTAGACCATGGCCAGCTGTTGAATCACAATTATAAAAGTGTCATTTAAAATGTTTAATGATTAAGAATTCTGTAAATCCCCTACAAAGGCTCCTCAAGGGGAAAGAAAATAAATAGTGACAGTGATGTCCTGTTGTCCACTTCAAAGAGCCTTACTTGAAAGCATAACATTTGCTCTTGAAAATTTTTATGTATGTTGTCTATGTATTATTTTAAAGTCCTGTAATCAAAATCATTTCACAGAAGAAATTGACAGTTAGACAGCCAGTACATTATGACTTGAAAATTCCAATGTTAAACTACTCATGAATTCATTAGTTTTCCTACTATAACCAGCTGTATTTGACTTATGTTTAATGAATTTGCCTTTAATTAAAAATAAATAAATAAATATTAATCACTTAATAAATTCTCCTTGATCCTCACTTAATCATTAAATAGTCAGATTCTTTTGATTTCATTGAACACAGTTAGGCGTCTGGAAAACGTACATTATAAAGACCTAAACGTTAAACATTCGATTTCTTTTTCAATACTTGGGCAGAGTACAATGCCAAACATTTTACATGCCTTTCCCAACTTAAATATTCCTGTGAGATAAATATGACTGCATCTTGTTTCTGAGCCACTTAAAATCTACACTTGCCCAGAGTGACGCTGTCTAAATGTTTCTGTAGAATAAGCTATCCTGTGTGATCTTCCTAGTAGAGGGTTCCTGCACTTTCTCTCTGATCACTCGGTTTTAGTGATGTAGCCACCTTGAAATCCTCAAACATCTGAATATGTTTTCAAATACCTCCCCAAGTATATATTTAAGTATCCTTAGATAACATGATAACCACAAAAAGGTGCGTAAATTTGATTCCTGCTCCAAGGCAGACCAAGGAAAGCTGGTAGGATGAAGACAAGCAGAAGTGTGAATGTCCCAATTCCTTACCCACAATTAGGAACTCCAAACCTCTGGAAACTGAAAATTATTTTGTAAATTATAGTAATTTACCACCTCTGCCTAAATTAGCTTTAATTAAGGTCAGTTCATTAAGACCTTAAGCATTTTATGGCCTTCAGTGTGATTCCACTTTGTGTGATCAATTCACATATTTTGTTACATATGTAATATTCTGCTTAGCTATAGCCATTACCACAGATAATGGGTATTGTATGACGTATCTAATCACCAAAAGAAAATAATATTTTTTGAAACATTCTTTCCCAAGATTCTGGGGTGAAAAGATTATAGCCAATCTATGCTACAACCCTAGGGGAATTAATAAGTGTGCTTTAGAAGCCCCTAGGAATACAGGTGGCAGAGGGCTCCAGCAGAGGCACTCTTGGGTCTGAGCACAGAAGGATGACCACAGATTGGTCAGATGGCTAAACAGGAGCAGAAGTTGCATCGGAACTGCAGAAAGCAGCTAAAACAGAAGGACGGGGAAAGTAATGTGTGGCCAGGGTAAGAAGCGGTAGGTTAAGGAGTGGCAGGAGAATGAGCTGATCAGCGACCAAGGGTCAAACTGCAGAGATTGTAGGAAGTCAGGTGAAGTTTGGCTTTGGTACAGACACTCCAGGGAGGGGTGGAAGGTTATCAGATAGAGAGTAGGATGGCGCTACACCCCAGTTGCCAGGACCAGACTTCCTGCTACCCTGCCTTTATCCATACAGCAACCTTTCACTTTCAAAAGTGTCCGAGTTTGGAAGAAATACTAAATGGTTTCCCAAGTTATAGAACAAGATGTTGATTGTTGAAGGAGAATTTTTAGCCGTGAGAAAGTGGATGTAGGCTCAGAGCTTTTCACAGGGCTGTTTCCTGAAATGAGAACATATGAAGCCAAGCAGTGACATACTTGGATTATTAAAAAAAAAAAAACTTTGTGGAAACAGTGTACATGGTTCTCTAAGGCTGGTACCGCAGGAATGTTAGGAAACTAACAACTACTCCCGTCCTTCCCCTAAACACACTGTCCTGCAGTTGGGTTTTGCCTCCAACTTGATGGAAAATATCTCACTGAAGAAGTGAGTTCAGCTGATATATACAGAAAAATGTAATGTAACTAGAATTGAAAGTACATGCTGATTGTGAAACTGTCTCTCTGTTTTGTGTGACTGTGACAGACTACTGCTGACTGGGTAATTTATAAAGAAAAGAAATCTAGTTCTCACCATTCTAATGGCTGGACTATCCAACCTCTGCTGGTGGCGTCTGGTGAGGAACTTTGTGTTGTGTATTTCCATGGCACAGTGGTAAGATGAGAGCGTGCAGCACCAGAGGAAGGAGTGGAACTCACTGGGCTCACTGACCCTCTCCTGCATGAAAACATTAATCCACTCACCAAGGTAGAGCCCCCAGGAATGATTCACCTCTTATTAAGCTTCAGTCTCCCACACTGGCACAGAGGGAATGAAGTTTTTAATGCGTAAACTTTAGGAGGCAGGGCCAGGGATTTAGCTCAGTGGTTCCAGCACCTGCCTTGCAAGCACAAGGAACTCAGTTCGATCCCCAGTACCAAAAAAGAACTTTAGGAGGCACATTCAAAGCAGAGGCAGATGCCATAAGTCCTCACCCATCTTTCAACCGTAGCTAATAACCAGGAAGTGCATTCCTTTTATATTTTCCTCTTTTCCTCAGGATATGGTGGTAATAAGTAAATAATAAAGTAAATCATAACATACAAAATACAACCATACCCTTTCATCACAATTGTTTCCTTTTCATCAGTGGAATATAAATGGAAAACATTCAATGGTTGCCTTCATAAACAACAGGAAATATTAATAGCTATATCACATAATTTTACAATTAATTCCTATTCTTATAATTAAGTAGCAATAAAAATTTGGAAATGCCTTCATTTTCTGCATGGATTTCCATTAGCTACAAATTTTATTCTGCTGATCAGGAAAATATAAATTAAAACAAGGTATTATTTCTCTATTAGATCAGTGAAAATTAAAGTGCCACAGTAATTTCTGAAATTTTAGGAAATGGCAAATGATAATAATGTTTTTGTTTCAGCAACTTTGAGACTCGTTTTGAAAATATCTAGTAAAGCTAAGTACATATACAACCTATTACCCAGCACTTCTATTCCAAGGAAGGTACCTTATAAAAATATTCAGAAATATATTCATGAAGAGAAAGATGCAAAGAAACTTATTGTAGCATATTTTACAGTTGTGGTCCTAATCTAAATATCCACCATAATGAATTACCGTGTAATGTTAATTCTTAACATGAAGTCAGACTTAAAATGTTATTGAGAAAAAAACAAAGCAAAGTGAAGAAAAGAATATCAGGTAATTGTCCATGCTTTATGGGTTTTGTTTGCTTTATGGTACTAAGGATTAAACCCAGGACCTTCACACTGAACTCTATCTCCAACCTTTTTATTTTATTTTGGTTTTTCTTTTAATTTTGAAACAGGGTCTTTTAAAATTGCTAAATTATTACCTAGGCTGGGCTCCAACTTACAATTCTCCTGCCTCAGCCTCTCAGTGCCAGGATTACAGCTATGCACCACCATGCCCAACTTGTTTATGATGTCGTAGGAGATATTTTGGTTTGTTAGAGTGAGAGCTGAGCAGACATACCTAACTGATGTCTGTAGTAATTTCTGGAGAAGGTTGAGACTATGTTTAAGGTGATAGTTAAAGGAAATTAATTACTTTGTGTTAGTTTACTAGGTCTGCCATAACAGAATATCCCAGACTAATTGACGACTATAAAAATGTACTCCCTCACAAGTTCCGGAGAACAGATGTCAGGATCAAGACTGTGCTCTTCTGAGCCGCTGTCCTTGGTTGGTTGGCACATGACGATCATTCTCCCTGATCATTCTCCTTTTCTTGCAAATGACGTCGGTTTCATTGACTCAGGTCCAACTCATATGACCTCATTCAACTTTAGCACTCATTTAAAGTCGTGATGTCCAAATATAATCATAATCTGAGAGGTAGGACTTCAAGATAAGAATTTGTTTTAGGGTAAGAGGAACAATCTGTCCCATACATTCCTAACATTTCATTTAAAATAAATAGAATTTGGACTTGGATTTGATGTGAGGTTAAAAAATGGTTGTAAAAGAAAACTATAAAGTTGTTCAAATCAATTTGGTCTTCCAAACTTTAAGAATAATGTAATACCAGAGTGCTGACATTGGTTATTGTTGAGAGGTGAAAGTGGAAGCGTATGGAGGAACATTAACTTTTATTTTATTTCATTTTACTTTTAAGAACAGTCAGATTTATAGAAAAATTACTCAGTACATAGTCCTCACATACCAGTTTCTCCTAATATTTACATCTTATATTAGTATGGTACATTTGTTAGAATTCACTAATATTGATTAAATATTAAAATCTGGAGCTTGTTCCTATTTTCTTGGTTTCTACCTAGTGACCCTGAGTCCAGGATCCCATCCAGAATACCACCTTGCATTTGGTGTTCATATCTCCTTAGCCACTTCTTGGCTGTAAACAGTTTCTCAAACTAACTTTCTGTTTCTGTGTGCGATGACGAATAATTTTGAGGAGTATTTTTCAGGTATTCTGTAAGGTGCCTTCTCTCAGAACTTGTCTGATATTTCCATCATGATTACACTTGGGCTATGGTTTTGGGACATGAAGGCCATATAGGTAAAGTAAAGTGCCATTTCCATCATATAATATCACAGGTACAGGCTATTAACTTGGCTCATCTCTGTTGGCATTAACTGGGTAAGGTTAGTCTTGGGATTCTGTACCACACCTTACCCCTTTCCATACAGAACCTCTTGAAAGACATTCCCTGACTGTGTGCAACCCACCCCTAAGAAAAGGGGTGTTAAGGTGAGAGCATCCACCAAAATTGTTTGGAATTCTTCAGCAGAGGAAGTTTGTTGCTTCTCCCTCATCTTTTTGTTTATCCATCCCAAATTTTTACTCTTATTTCTTTAAATCTCTTTATATAGTATACATGTGTTAATATTGTAATTAAGATTTTAAAGATATCTAGATAACAATTTATCGTAGTGCATTCAGGTTGCCATAACAAAATACCATAAACTGGGTGACTTATAAAGCAACAGAAATTTATTTCACACATGCTGGATCCTGGGAAGTCCAAGATCAAGGCACAAGCAGTTCAGTGTCTAGTGAGAACCTTCTGTACTCTGTTTTCTATTGCCATAAAAGAACACCTGAGACATGGTCTTTTATGAAGGTAAGAGGTTTATTTTGGCTCACGGTTCTGGAGGCTGAGAAGTTCTAGATGAGGAGATCACATCTGGTAAGGATCTCAGGCTGCTTCAACTCAAGGTAGCAGGGCCAGCAGATAAGTGCTGAGGAGGTAAAACCCCAGGGCCCACCTGATTTTATAAAAGTCTGCTCTGAGGGCCGGTGATTTCGTTCAGTGGTTCTGCCATCTGCCTGGCAAGCACAAGGACCCCAGTTCGGTCCCCAGTACCAAAAAGAAAGTCTGCTCTGAGTAAATAGGTCCCGAAAAAGTAGGAGCTCGGGCGCAACAGCAGTGCTGTTCATGCGCTCTCTACCCCATTACCCAAACACATCTAACCAGGCCTCACCTCCCAGCATGCTGCACTGAGTCACTAAGGCTCCAACACAAGAATTTTGGAGGACATTGAAACCATAGCAGGGCCCTCTTCCTGGTTCATAGATGGTGACTTTATCCTCACATGGTAATGGTTGAGAGTTCCTTTGAGCATATTTTATAAGGGTACTTACTAATCCTAGCCCTTAAGACTCTGCCCCAAGGGCTGACCACATCCCCAGAGGCTTCTTTTCCCTAATACTATAACCTTGGAGGTTAGAATTGTAATATGTGAATTTGAGGGAGGACACAATTATTTAGACCACAGCGCAATTAACTAACCAAGAAATTAAACATTAGGAGATACAAAAACATTAGGAGATATAAACTTATCAGAAAGGATGATGCACTTCAGAACTATAACTAATAATATACCCATTCGGGATTAGTCATATCATTCTTTGTACAGCAGAAACCACTTACACATTTAAAATGATTTCTGGCTTGGAGGATGTGTGGGTTCATCTTGAGATCAAAGATGAAACAGACAAGCACTTCCTGTTGTATGTCAGTTTGGAGTTTAACTTCAGTTTCAAGCCATGTTGTCCGTAAGCCCTTGCATGCAAAATCTTGACTCCCTTGTTGTGTAACTTGGAATTGTTGTGCACACATCATATGCTTCCTATGTACAATTAGAAAGTTTTCTTGGGGTGAAACTTTTCAGAGATCTATGATCTCACCATGTGTGCCCCTCAGTGGTCAGCACTAACTGGTATCTCTCTACATTGTAATTTTGTTTTTTCAGATATTTCCGTCAGCCTGTTAGCAGTGGTCGTCAGCTTCTGTGGCCTGGCCTTGTTGATCGTCTCACTTTTTGTCTTCTGGAAGTTGTGCTGGCCATGCTGGAAGAACAAAGGCATGACTCCCAATGTCAGTGCCCTGCCTCAGAGTGTTTCAAGTGCTCCCGCGGAGGCTTTTGAGTCTGAAGAGAAAAAAGAAGTTAAAGAAAACGGAAAGCCAGCGCTCAAAGCTCTCGAGCCCGCAATAAAAATTAGCCACACTTCTCCTGATATCCCAGCAGAAGTCCAAACTGCTTTAAAAGAACATTTAATTAAGCATGCACGTGTGCAGAGACAAACTACTGAGCCTACTTCTTCGTCCAGGTAAGGGAGGATCCGGTACATAAAACTGTCCTGTGCGTGCATGTGTGAGTGTTGGTGTGTCTGCGTGGTGTGTGATTTCACAAGAACAGAGAACTAAGGCAGGAAAGAAGAAGAGACCAGAGGAGTGGGGAAAACATAGAAAATGCAGGATTTAATAAAGAAGAAAAGGATAAGACAGAGTAAGCAGTGGTGAGAGCAATGGATAGAGGCGTAGTTCTGGGAAAGGGACTTGGGAGAATTCGAGGCCTCTGCAAAAGTCAGTCACCTAGATTATTAGTTAACTCTTTCCTGGAAATGTCATTGCTTATAGATGTTACTGGTAATCTTTGGGTGTAGTTTAATCAACCAATAAATATTGAAAGAAAAATCCCTAGACATTTGAAATATTTATACTAGAGGTCCGACAATCAGGAATTATCCAGCAGTTTACAGTTACCACTAACAGACTGGTGGTTTGTCTACCTGTGCTATATACATGAATTGCTGGAAAGTTTCATTGCTCATTTGAGCTAGTGAAAACCAAATATGTCCAGGGCGGTTCCACTGGAACCATAAGAAGAAGACTTCCTTCAGGTAATGCTTCCTAACCAAGCCTGGAAAAAAAAACAGCAAAAGTCTGTTTGGATAAAATAATTTGACACATATATCAAATTGACTAACTGCTAACTGTACAGGGAAACAATGCTGCCAAAGAGGCATTTTTTCTGCTATCTGTATTTATCTACTATTTCCAGCTTATTAAATTACTTCCTAATTCTGCCTCTCTACCAAGGGTGTGTCTAGGCTTATTGACAAAACATACTTCTGTGGGTTTAGAAATCCATCCAGCTGAAGAACTGGATTATGTTTGCTACTGGAACTGAAAGACTGACTCTTCAGTATATTTTTTGCATAAATAGAATAGGATTGGGTTTATACATAAATCGCCCACATCTGAAGTATGTTCTAGAGAGATAAGTAAGAATAAGTGTCACTTACCATTAAAGTAAGGAATTTGAGGATAAGAAAGGTGGATCGAGGTCTTTTCAGCTACACTTTTCTACACTACTTACATTTTACAACCAAGGTATGTTTCATACTTCGTTATTATTTTGAGAAGATTTTCTGAATAGTTGTATTTGGAATCATCTTTTTATAGCTCTCATGTAATGTAACCCAGTAAATGTTAATTTTAATGATAATGTATCAAACTCCTTTCCTTTACATGTTCTAGGAACGGGGAAAAGCTTATGGAGTACTTTTTTTTTAATATTAACTCCTGTTTAAAGTGATCTCATACAGTTCTTTGACTATTAATATTATTATTTCTGAAAACTAGGAGCAAATATGATGTTTAATTTGCACAAAGCTTTCAGATGCTCAACAGTTTTACTATAACAACCAAGCACTTTTAAAATACAATTTTTCCCTTTGTCCTTGTGGGAGGCCTTCTAAGATCCCCCTGTGAAAGTACCAAGTTCAGCTATGCTTTTTCCTGTGCATGCAAACCTACACAATCAATGGATTGACTAAATACATACCTATTTGCCTACTAAATCAGGCACAGTAAGAGACTATCAAGAATTGGGAAATACAAGAGAATAGCAATGCACTGTCACTGAAGTTATGTGACTCTTGTCTCCTTTAAGACCTTGTACAGTACTCGCCCCTCCTGTGACGATGGCAGGGCCTCTGTAAAGAAGCAAAATGGCATCAGTAATGGAGGCTGTACGTGGTAGTCGGACTAGTACCAAAGGGCTGCTTCAAGACAGGCACTGTGCCGGTCGTCCTGCATCCTCCACGGCTGCTGAGTGACTGCACAGTGAGGATCGTGTGCACTTGGATGTGCCAGGCAAAGGGATGATTACTGTTGGCCACAGGTAACTGAGACAGTCACCTAAAACAAAGTAAAATGAAAGCTGAGGGAACTACTGCACTAACAAAAGCTGTGAATACCTGTTGGCTCTCACACTTGCTCAGTTCCTTTAGTTGATGAGTACCTGTCACATAAGTGAACTCAGTTAAGGAAGACATATTGAATTCATCAGCATTTTTTGAAATCTGGGGATTTCCATCCCCAAAATGCTATCTATTGAATATAGACAGTTTCCCTGCTTACCCTTAGCTAGAGCACAATGAGAGGGTAAGTGCAAAAAAAATTCATGAACACTTGGCTTTGGACAAGACTTGGCTTCTAGAGACAATAAAGTCTGGTAGTATAGATACCAAAGTTATCCTTGGATATCACAGCAATTATGTGAAATTAAAAACAATTGGGAAAAACTTTTACTCTCAAAAAGCACAATTTAACTGTATATATCTGATATTTTCTAAGAGGGAATAAAACAATACAAATTTATCTTTTTTCTAGAATTTTGGTATCATTTCATTTACTTCTTCGAATTTACATCATCACAAGAGAGGCGAGTACTGTACAATGTCTTAAGAGACAAGAGTCGCATAACTTCAGTAACAGTGCATTGTTATTCTCTCTTATTTCCCAATTGTTGATAATCTCTTACTATGCCTGATTTAGTAGGCAAATAGGTATGTATTTATTCAATCCATTGATCGTGTAGGTTTGTATACATAGGAAAAAGCACAGCTTAGCTTGGTACTTTCACAGGGGGATCTTAGTGAGTGGCTAAGAGGAAAAATAAGTGTTTGGGGCTCTTGCAATTTAGTTACTATGTGACAGTACCCTTCTTGCTAATCCTTCACAAACCAGCATGAAGTATTATTAATAAACCCCATTAGTTGTGAGTTAACTGAAGACCAGAGAAATTAAACAATTCACATAACTGGCAAGAGTTAAGAACTCAAATTTATCCAGATTAATGGAACACATTTTAAGTTGTCCAGCCAATGCCATATACTATTTCTGCAAGTAAAGATGTTGGTAATAAAGTCACCTGAAGACAGATAGCTTGGAGGCGAAAGAAGAGGAGTCTTTCTGTTCTTTTACTCAGTTAGGACTTTGAAATTGCAGGTGGTTGTTGAGAATGACTAAATTCATGATTCCAAATTGGTTTGACCTTGGGACAAATCCCTTGTAGAAAACTCAATTACCCCTATTTCTCAAAAACCCTCATCTACATTAATTACTTCATCATTCTAGAAATTACCTTTATTTGGAGAGGAAGAGGAAATTGCAGAGTTCATTATGCAGTTCACTTGGACATAGAGATGGAGAGTACATTACTGTAAATCAGATTATTCATCTCGGTGCCAACTTTTCCCTGAGACATGGCCAAGTCAAACCTGCATGCACATGCATGCACAGAAACTCACACAAAATAACGTTTGTGCTTGGCTTCCTAACCTTATTAGTTCTAGCTCTGCTCTACTTTTGAGTCTTCCTTTTATGTGGTTCGCAGAGTCGATGACATCATACTCCTTCAAGTGTTATTTTTCTGTGTACTGAAACAATATTCCAGTAGTTCTAGAAATTGGCAGCAGAGCTGGAAACTGCCACATTTCCCAATTTCTGGCCTACCTTCTCCAATGTGTGGATGGTTGATCCCATCAGCCTATCTGGGCACCCAGTGGCCCAGATGGTTTCAGGAATTTCTTCATTAATAACATTCTTCTAATGCCCATTTTGTTGTCTATTTATTCATCCTTTCACCTTACTTGATAAAGTCAGCATATTCTACATGTTCTCTCTACCCTGAAAGGTGTAAGGAGCTATGAGGAAAGATACAATATTATGTAGGGTTAAGATACAAGATATCAACTTCAATCTAAAGAATTATACAAGTGTCAACTGTGTGTTGGTGAAAATTAGAGGCTAGAGAAATTATTTCCAGTTGAGTTATAGCTTCCACTAAGCAGAGGCTAAAGGAAACGGAATTCACATGTTGTGTGTGACAATTGGGAGAGGACATGCATCCCAGATAAACACATTATTCACGAGAAGTTATAGAATAGGAAATCTTGCTATAAAAACAGTGGATAAGCTACCTTGATCAGAAAATAGTCGAGTGGAGGAATAACGGAAAATGAAGTCAGCTGGAATTAAAGCATAGGGCAGTTCTGAAACAGAGGCTGGGATATCCAGGGGCTGTCCTGTCAACAGTATTTACAGCACAAGTCAGTTGGATAAGAGTTATGCTTTAAAATACTATTAATTTGACAGTGGTTTATGGGACAGACTGTAGGACAAGGCATACATCTATGTAATTGGAAACTAATACACTATTACAGGCATAGTAAAAATCAGGAAATAGCAACCAGCAGTAAAAAAGAGAAACCTTACAAAATTAGTAAGGGATCCAAGATCCCTTAGAAAAATCATCAAGTGACACTTCTGTCATACTATGCCTTTTAAAACCTGACACTGAAGACTGTTACAAGCTGACTGTACCAAGGCGCCATTATAACTTTTTGGATTTTTAGTATACCCCCACACCTAGAGCTCTGTGCTGTTTTCTTAAGCAAAAACTCTTCATTCATTTCTGTAGTGCTGTTTGCTGCCTAAGAAATCACTATAGAAAATCAGGATATACCTGTTGAATTGAAGAATTAATAAATGAATTAGGGACCTTATCTTGTCTATCCAAATAGGATATTTCATGCCCATGAGAGAGGTGCAAGGTCTTATTTATCAGCCTCCCTAAAAACCTCAACTCTTGTTGCCTTTATATTTTTGTTCACATTGCTTCTTTTGTCTAAATGATGAACCCTTTTATTAATCTACTATGAGATCTTCACAGAGAATGCACCTGACAATCTACTTTTCTGCCCAATTATAAGCTATTATCCTTTGTTATTTAAATCTGTAGTTACAAGCTAGCAATTAATTAGTCTCTTACTACTGAGCTCCAGCTGTTTGCCAAGTTAAATCCTAAATTGTCAGAGAACAAAGGTGTTCAACCTACTCACCTGCTTCCTAATTTCCAGCACTGTGTAGGTACATAATAAGCATCAATTGCAAGCTATTGATTGACAGATCATCACTTCACTTTGCTCTTTTAAAGATAGCATCATGCTGTGAGGTAGCAGTGCTCATGTTAGGAGGTTAATAATGGTATCCTCAGAGGGATGAGCACTAGAACCAATTTCTGTATATTCATTATGGTGTGCAGGTGAAGTAGAGAATGGCAAAATCATTTCTTGAAGATGAAGAGTTACATAGGTTTGTCACTGTTGGAGAGGATTGTTGGTACCTACTTAAAGTGATTACAAAACAGGAGTTCCAATTTAACTTGAACGAAAGCAGGAAAATCTACATGGGGAGATCACTGGCTCACGCATGCTGATGGATTTACAGTACTTACAATTAGCTATGGTTGATGAGAAAAGTAATTCTTAAGATGATCACACCCAGTGACAGAAAGAATACTCAATGTACCTTATCAAAGAAAATGAAGAATTACATAAAAATAACAGGATTCCATAGCTTTATTTACTGTAAAGATTAAATTTCTCTCAAGAGATAGCAGAAATTGAAATTATGCATTCCAAGCCATTCTAAGGAAAGGAAAACAAGAGGTTACATAAAGGGAGAGTTTAAGAGATAGGCAGGCAGCTATCATAGCAAGAAGCAATGCTTCTCCAGACTAAGGGAAGACCTGTGTTCTAGCTTCTTGAAATAAAAGTTCATAAAACAGTAATTCAGGGCAGATAAGTAATCTCGTTTATTAAAATGTGTATTTGCTTTCTTCTTTGTAAAACGGGATAACTTTAAACCAAGGCCAGATGCAGAAATTTACAAAGAGATTCAAACTTGAAGAGCTCGGTTTCTTGAACTAAAAAGTATTTCTTCTATAGCAGCACTAATTCTAAGTTGACTGGATACTGCTTTACAAAGACTTCTTGGGAAGTTTGATGTTTAGTCACGGCAGTCTCAGAGTACACTGTTGTCGTAAACTCTAAGAGACAGTCCCTTAGTCCCAGGATATGTTTAGGATGAAATGCATAAAAAAGATGAAAAGTGATACGTCACTGTCTGCCATTATAAAGATTCCAGTGTAGCAACAGGATTAGGAATGGATGATAGATGTGACAATGGGTAATCTCAAAGCACCAGCGGCAATACAGTACAAAAGTAGTAGCACAGGGGTGGAGGCAGTGATGGCGAACCTTTTAGAGATGGGTGCCCAGACTACAACCCAAAACCCACTTATTTATCACAATGTGTGAACACTGTGACGAGACCCGAATTCCGAGGTTTTAGTTTAGAAAAAAACAACTCATACATTAACATCTTTCGTCTTAAAAGAAAAAACGTGTGCCACAGTTTCATCACCACCTTTGTAGATAAACTCAGTTGAAGGACTAGGTTTATTTTTTTCCAAACCATACCTGTGCTCGCTAGGTGAGCTCGTGATAGTTGGAAACATTGTAAAGTTAGGGAAGCCCTAAAATGGTAAACTGTGTGGATATGTAGCACTAAAATACAGAATTAGGGTCAAGACAACTTTCAGGTACCCAGTAATGCTTCAAAGTTATTTCATGGGTCTAAAATACATAAGTAATGTCAGAAGACTCTCTAGGGTTCCAGTAATACTATAAAATAAGTTATTGGATTTATTATTGTAACCAGTTGTTCTTGAGACTTTTTTAAATATTTAAAGTCTCAATCGATATTCTATATTGTCTTCTTGTTTTGTAATATAAAATAGTATGTTCACACAACTTAATTTGTGAGTCAACAACTGCCAAGGAATATTCACCAAACTGATTACTACTTTTTTTTTTGCTCATGCTGTGTAGTTTAATACAAATATCAACCAGTTTTAATCAAAAATTTATGCTACCCATTATTAAAATAATATATGAGTTTTCATAATGAAAGTTGTACCCAAGTTTAAATAGGGAAGGTTGAAGGGGGTGAAGGGAGGGCAGAGGTATGGGGAAGAAAATAAGGACCAAGATTTGTCATGTAAAGGTACCAGATCCCAATGACGAATGTAACTGTATTGCTGGCTTTAAATGTACCAATAAACTTAATATGGGGGGGGGAGAAAATTACCTAAGTGTAAGCCTGGTTGCCCACTCTGATTATCACTTTTACAAGTTGCATTTCCTCATGTAAAATCTCAGCCAACCTGAAATATTAAAAAAGTGAAAAAGGCCTGGTGTGTTGGTCCACTCCTGTAATCTCAGTACTCTGGGAACTGAGGCAGGAGGATAGCGAGTTTGATGGCAGCTTGCGTAATTCAAGAACTTAGTGAAACCCTGTCTCAAAAGTAAATTTTTTAAAAAAGAAGGACTGGAGATATAGCACAGTGCAAAGTCTGTAAATTCAACCCACAATACGGAAAGAGGCAGGGGTGGGGGAATATAAAGTCATATTACTGAAATGACAAAATTTCATATATTTGCAGATTTCTTGAAAGAAAACTGTCCCTTTTTTACACTCTTTGAAAGAAAGTGAAGTTTGGAGTGTGAATTTCTTATATTTCTAGTTCTAAGAGGAATAAGAAACTTAGATTTTCCTAGCAACCTCCTATAGTTTCTCACTAGGTCATTTTTCTCCCTAGATCTGATATCTTTAAAAGACATTCAAAATTCATTAATTTAATATTGGACCAACTAGATGTGGTAGTAGTGCTAGTGTGTTCTGATCTCCAAACCCTCTATTATAGCAGATTTTTAGTTCATGATGCTTAGCAGATTTATTATGTAGCTTTCTGTTTAAGTAAATCAGTTGACTTCAATGAGGCCTCGTATTCATTTGTTTTATTCGATTACATATAATCCATCCCAGTCACCACCTGACCCTTAAATTGTTCCAGATGTGGTCATTGAAAGGTCTTCTAGATGGCTCCTGAAAACATCTTTTGTCTGCTCTGACTTTTCCTCCCATACCACTTTCTTAGACATGTCCTTTGCCCCTCGTATCTACTTAGTTTCATGTGAAGAAGCCCTGCTTAGTAACGGGACACTGACAAACTGGACCCGACTTATGAATCTATAGATGGAGACGTGACCCCTCCCTGGGCTGGTGAAAAGGCATTTCACAGGTGCACGTGGTTTTGTCAAAAGCTCTTCATTTGAGCCTAGTGAGGCTAATCAAAGTATTGGTTCAGGATTTGGAATGGAATTTGATTTTTAATTTCAGTGTAATTGATCCCCTAAACAGAGAATTAATAAGTTTTTTAATCTTTATTAAATTGACTGGTACATATTAGGCACACAACACAGTTATAGTCATCATTGGAATCTTGTACCTTTCTATGGTATACCTTGTTTCTTATTTTTCCCCATTCCTCCACACTCCCTTCACCCCCTCCACCCTAACCTCTTCAAAAAGACATTGTTTCCATGTTTTCCTTTTTCACAGGTTTTTCTTTTTCATTTTTAACTTTCCCCTACCCCTCCTGCTTCCTCTATGCTTTTAGACTTTTCTTCCTATTACACAATATCAATTATACATTTTAGTCCTTATTTGCACTTTTACTTTTTCACACCAGAGAAACTATTTGGTATTTACACGTGTGTGACTTATTAATTTCACTTGAGTATGGCCTCAATGTGCATCCACTTAGCTACAAATCTATCTTGTTTCTTTTCTTCTTTTTATAAAATGGAATACACAGACTGTTTACTTTCTATGCATTCCTTTAAATATGTGTTATATAAAAAGGAAAAGCTTATAATATTTTTGCTTTCTTAACTTAGAGGTCAAGGCAAGTATTTTTTTAAATAACTGAATTTTGTTTTATTTATTGCCATTAAAGAAAATTTGCCTATAAATTATTTGTACAGAATAAAGGTATGTTATTCAAATAGATTTTAACCATTTTATTACATACTTGAAGCTAAAGTCAGTTGTTTCCCCAGTTTTTAATATTGAAATATAAGTCACTCATATGGCTAAATTTTTCAGCAAAAAATATTTATAATCAGTTTATTCAATAATATTTATTGAATATTTGTTATGCCCCAGGTATGTTTTTGATTAGGGAACAAAACTAGTTTGGCTTTTACTGAGTAATATGGGAAGTCACTGGAGGGTTTTAAATCTGAAGCATTACTCTGTCTGATTTTTCACTGACAGACTCTGAGCGTAGGAGCTGGAGGATAGAAATAGAAAACACCCCAAAAGAGGTTATAGTCCAGTTTTGAGGTCACAGTGCTTCGTTCAGTCCTAGGCAGTGGCAGTGAATGGCCATGAGCCGTTCCTGACTGGCATAAGGACATGTTTTGAAAGTAAAACAAGCAAAATAGCTAGGCAGATTATCTGGGACCTGTGAATGGAAGGGAGGCATCAAGGATGGCTTCAGTGCTTTGGAAGAACTGTGTCGAGACAGATAAGACTGCATACAGCGAATTGGAGCTCTGGACCATTTTCCTTGAAGAATTCCATGAGAATTATAAATGGAGAGGTGCCGTAAGCAACTGGAAAAGGACTGAAGTTCTAGGGAGGACCTGAGATACATCGGAGAAGTGATTAAAAAAAATACAGCATGTGTTTATATTTTTTTAAAATATTCTCTAGTAAAAGACACATTGCCATTAATCCCTCTCAAAATCCTCACCTTTGCTTCCAATGCACTTAGTCCATCAGTCTTGCCATTTTCTAAAGCCATTCTGGAGTCCTCTTTTGGGTCTTTAATTGCACTGTCATAGCTACCTTGATATCCTAAATTGATTCCAAATGTTCACCTTACGTATTCATTTTGACTTTGAGGGAAAGCCAGAAGTTTTATAGCAACCAGATCAGTTGAGTAAGGTGGATGAGGACACATTATAATGTTTGCTATTGGATGGCACTCAACAGCATTCGCCAGAGTTTTTATCCCACCTCGTAAAGACTCTCACAGAAGAGGACTCTACAACTGCTTCAGAAGGTGGCAAAAACAATGGGATAAGTGCGTTGGAAGAAAGGGGGTACATTTTGAGGGGGTTAATGTCAGTGTGTCTTTAATTATAACAATTTTTTGTTGTTGTTTAAGCAAACACTTTTTAAATCAGCCTTTGTATATAAATTCGGGGTCCTCAACATACTGATGGTATCTAAAGCCAGAAGATATTATCAAAGAGAAGAATGCAGATGAGAGACCAGAGTTGAATCTTTAAGCCACTCCCATGATTACATCAGTAGGAGCAGCAAAGTAGAATGAGAAGTAGAGTCATAAAGTAAAAGAACTTGGCAAGGGAGGAGATGTTGATCAGAGAGAGGCACACCTGAAATTGGAGTTCTGTGTAGTTCCTGACAATCATCAAGTTTTTTGTGGATTCCGTAGTGATTGAGGTCAGTTCAGGACGTCACTGGAGGGGAGGAATTCAGTGAATCCAGATACCGAACACCTGGAAGGAATACTGACTTTACTAGGAATTAGAGATACTGTCAAAAAGTGTTAGTGAAACCAGAGATAAAAATAATGAAGGGTTTAAAGAGAGCAATTTGGTTATCAATAGGTGACTAAAAATAAGTGCTAGTGAAGATGTGGTCTGTTGAGGAGCTTCCGCTGGGAGTGATGATCCGAGGGAGAATGGTGTGGAGGGGTCGTGGGGAATTAGAGGAGTGAACAACTACACCAGCCCAGCCCAGGGAAGGAGGAGAGGGCTCCAGAGGACGTGATGTTACTCAGGAAGAGTCAGATCCCACCAAGGAGTAAGGCAAGAGCAACCAGAGAAGATACCAAGAATGTAGAGGTCAACTCATTGTTTTTTAAAATCCATTGTACTAATGAAAAAAATCCACTGTGGCATTTCATACAACTTTGTTCACCTTCATACGTATGGTGCCTTACATGATGTAAGTTCACATATTTGTGTAATGATGAATCACTCTTGTCCTGGCCTCAGATTAAGTGGAATTTAACAGGAAATAAATAATGCAGACTGTTTATCAGAAATTGGACTTTGCCTTCCCATTTGAGCCTCTTTATCTACAAAATGTGGCTGTAATTTATAATATATAGAACCATTTCCAATGCAGATTTTAATATTAAGATAAAAAGAGATAGATTCCTTATAAATATCATTCATAAGCACTGGTAAAGATACTTTTGTTTTGCCCCCTCTGATTTCTGAAAAATATCTAAAGTTAACTTAATAGATGACACAGACACTGAAATGAAAGGGTTGTGGGAACTGCGGGGTGCTAAGAGGTAAACTTGTCCAAGGGTCTCTCTAGTCCTGGATGTGCTCACAGGATCAGTCTTCTATGTACCGTCACTAAAGCCCCAAACAGGAAGCTTGGATTTGAGCTTGTCAAAACTAGAGTTCATTATGGTATTTACACCTTGGCTTCTTGTGTCCTGAATTCTCACAGTAATGAATGGCGATACAAAAGAGTATTATTTTCAAAGTCATCTATAATATCATTTTGTTTTTAAGGACTAGAAAAGGGCTGTTTTATAGATGAGGAAACCAAAATTCCAACAAGTGTAACAAACTGCATAACATTTCCTCCTCTTCACAGGGCACCTGAGGCCAGTCTGCAGTGGGACTCCAGCCCTGCACTGATCCCACACTGCAGTATTGGCTGGTGCCTCCCTAGGCTGGAAGGATGAGTACATGGGAATACTCCAGTAACTGGCCCTTGATTGATTAGATGTATGTGTGAGACTATATAGCCAACCATCCCCATTCTAAAGGGGGGGGGCAAGAAAGAAGATCTCTGTTGTCATGGCAATAGTTCAACGCTGTAATAATTAAAGCTTTCCTTGAGTGACTAGCTAAACTGTGACTTAGAATATGCACCATTTACCCTGTAATTAGGACCCAGGCTTTCAAGAACAAAATGTTACTATGTTTTTGATTCCTGTTAGAAGAGGCTCTATCGCTTGGATTCCTTTTAGAAGGGGATTTATAGCTGCACAGATTGTATTTGAGGTCATATAGAAGAAAGTGATGATTTTTAAGCAGAGGATAGAAAATTAAAGTTGTGTTGTATAAAAGTGCATGGGTGTGAAGTTTAAAAGAAAATTTTTTTTGCTCACAAAAAATAGAAGCTCGTTCCATAAATGAAAGTGACTTTGACAGGAATATTAGATTATTCAATAAAATATCTCAAATATTTTAGGAACACTGAATATGCAAACTGGACTGTAATAGTCCTTTTTTATTACTTCACAACCATACATCTAATCTGTCTTTGTTTTTACTGTTTTTATGTTCATAAATTATCTCTGACCTTTCCCTGAATCTAATTTAGGCTCCTGATCCTTTTCATCTGGGTAAATTTAAGGTCAAAATATATTTTATAGCATGCCCAATGAATTCAAACAAGTATGATCCCAGAAACAGATCATTTAAATTGTTTTTTAAAAAAAAACTTTTACATATATACTCATTTAGTTACAGAAACTGAAATATTGGGGTCTAAATGTAATTTTAATTACTAGCTAATTTTCTCAGTTGAAAGTAATCCTAAGTATATCTCTATATAGAAATAGTTCTTCACTTACTGTCACATTTTAGCTTGTCATGGAGTATATGGTATAGCATGAATTATATTACAGATTTTACTTTGCTATTTTCAGAATGTCATTTCTTATGCAGTGTACCATGATGATAACCTTCCCCTGAACTTTGTCCATACTAATTATAATTTTATTTACAAATTAAATACCTTGCTTCCTCTTAACTCTTGCTCACTTAATCAAGGAAATGGTAAACATCTCTGACCATATGTTGTTCAACTGGTTAAACCAAGTAAACTTTGGATCTTGCAGGATTATGTCATATTTAAGTGAGAAAAGTCATATGAAAGCCCATATAAACACTTTTCAGTATTTTGTGTGTTTACTCAAAACAATTGGTGAAATAACTTCATTAAATGGGTTTGCCTTGAATATCACAGTGCAGCATGGAAGTCAAGTGTATGGCCATTAGCCCCAGACTCCCTCAGTCAAATTTGCACTTTCCCACCTGCCTAGCTTTGAGTAGGTGTCTTCTGTGTGCCTTAGGGTCCTAGTTTGCAAGGTAGAGAACGTAATGTTGACACTGGGTCACATGAAGACTGAGTGAGTGAATAAAGAGTCTATACCCATCCCTGCCACATCACAAGCACTCATTATATCAGCCTTAATCAGAAACAACTAAAGAATAAGCGTGCATTTTAATTTTGCATGTGAAAATGCAAATGTATATTTCTTTGTGTTCTTGTTTTTATGAGTCTATTTTACCTCCCAAATTGTCATCATATATTATTTTCTCTCATTCTAATTCCTGTATTCGAAACCTCCAGTCCTACTCTGCAGTTTTCTGTGGCAGTGCACTGTAGTCTGTCATTCTGTGGTAAGGCCAAGCAGAATGCTGAAAGAGAAACATCCACATATGCTGCATTGTATCTTCATATTTTCACCTGTGGCACTGTTCCACCAGTCGCAGTTTTTATCTTCATTTACAGTGAGTGTACTGAACTATAAGCCCTTTCCCTTTTATTTGAAATCTGTAAATAATAATAGGCAAAGAGTTGCTGATACTCTCAGCTTATTTTTTTTCTTTGTCTTCTGTGTAAAAAAGCCATAGAGAAAGTACAGCTCTAAGCATTTCATGCAAATATTAGAATACTCAGTTGTTCCATATTTCGGTCTAGTTACAGGCAGTAAGCCAGCTAAATATAAGAGGATGAACTTGGAAACACCTCAGATTGTAATTCTGATTTTAACAAACGCATCGTATGAACACCTAATGGTTATAGCTAAGTAAACCAATAAACCATCAAAAAACTATAGGATGACAGGGATTCACAGCAATTTAGATGACAAAACGACATTCTAGCATCTCGCTTGAAGCCAAATTTCTTTTCTTAAACATTGAACCTTTGTTTTACACTGCAAGTTTGTGGAGGTCCACGTTTGTCGGGCTCTAGATATTTTTAAATATTCCCTTATATGAAGCTGAAGTCTGTCTTCCCACCACTCCTGTAAAGTCTTACTCAGCCCTCCAACTTTGGAATCCAGAATTAACCCCATCTTTGCCCTTTGCCCTGCTTTTTCTCCTTTATTTAACATCCTCCCTTCTGTATGTTCACTAAACTTTTCATTATTCTTTAAGAAGTCATTCATCAGCTGTGCGTCACTAAACTGAATATTAATCAAGCAGAGCCATAAAGGTGTGGATTTAATGCAGTAGGCAGCAAAAGTGAACAGGGTTGTGAAGGGAGTTCTCTGACCCTGCTGAATGGGTAAGAAGTGTAGGCTGAGGGCTCGGGGAGAGAGTGTGAGTGGACAAGGGTCTGGACTGAAGAGCAACAGAAACAGAATGGGAGGATTAGTTAAAGGAGATTTTCTTTAGGAAGAAACAGGATTTACAAAGTTGAGTAAATCTCAAGGATGAAGGAAGGGTGATTTAAAGCAACCCACATATGTCCAAGTATGAGAGACTCATAACAGTGTTAGCACTAGACTGACTATGGGAAAGAGAACTATTTTAAGAACAAAAGGAAGAAAATGACAAGCTTGGTTGAAGTTTGGGTGGAATCCCCTCTATTTAAACATTTTCATGGAAGATCTGGAGTAATGGGACTAGACTACTCCAAAAGCTGGCAAATAGTCTGATGGACAAACTGAGGACAGGTCAAAACAAAACAGCCAGCACTAAAAAGACATTTAGGTTGGTGTGACTGATTCTGGAAATCATAGAGAAAGAATAAGAAAAGCAGATCTTAATGCAAATCACATTTCAAAGACATTAGTAAGTTTATATATTCAAAATTCTGGAAATGTGTACTTGATGAGTAGTAAAAGTAACTAAGAAAATAGAATTTTTAAAAACTATTATTATAGGTTCAAATTATAAATTCTAACTTTAGTATTATCCTTAGAGTTCTGTCAATAAGTGTATACTTTACTAAATTGGGCTGTTAGAACTTTATATTCTTTTTTAAAGTAATTGTGCACTTAATTTAAGAATTATGAATAATTAACACATTTTAATTATTTGTACACATTTAGTGGTAACTAAAACATGAAATTCATGAGACCCAGATATCCAGATAAAAGAAATCAGCCATTTAAATACTTTCTCAATATGCTATTTCTATCTGCATATACCCACAGGACAGATAGCATTTTTTCACGCAATATTGAATTTTGTTGGTAGTTATGTTTCCCTATAGCAATCTTTATAATTACTTCCTTATTATTGAAAATACAAAATACCAAAAGCTCATAATGTATATGTATGGGAACTCCAGAATTTCAGGAGGTTTTCTTTCCCCACCCCCCCCATTCCCCTGCCCTCCCTTCAACCTCTCCACCTGTTCCTGTTTACAAAGACTTTGTTTCCGTTTTTTTCCTTTTCTCATATTTATTCCTTTCCCTTGTTTCCTTTCCCCTATCCCTCTCACTTCCCCTTCCACTTTGGACTGTTTCTTCCTATTTCACATTATCTGTTCTACATTTTGATCCTTATTTACACTTTCAGTTTCTCACACCAAAGAAACTATTCAGTATTTACACGTGTGTGTCTACGACCATACCACCCTGAATATTCCCGATCTCATCAGTATTTACACATGTGTGTCCTATTTCTTTCACTTAAGAGTAGGGCTTCATTGTGCATCCCCTTAGCTATAAATGTCTCTAGTTCCTCATTCTTTATCTCTGACTAGTATTTCATTTTTTATATATAAAAAAATCATCCAATTTCTAGTTGATGGATAATTGGACTGTTTCCAAGTTTTGGGTTTCTTTAAATATTGAATTTCTGTTTTTTCAAAGTAGATTAGTGTGTGTTTGTGTGCGTATCTACAAAGATATAGATATAGATATAATCTTTTCATTACCTGGGGAGTTGGGGAAAGTTTATATGCCATTTTAAAATGTTGTCATTCAAATAATCTGTTTGAATAATTTTGTGTGTGTGTGTGTGTGTGTGTGTGTGTACAGACACAATTCCTTCAGGAGGCACCTGCCAAGACAGATGCAGGTGTCCAGTGTGGATTTCAGCATGGGCACCGAACCCATTTTACAAAGAGGAGAAACAACAACCAGCATTGGGAGAATAAAACCAGAGCTCTACAAACAGAAGTCAGTGGACTCCGAGGGTAACAGAATGGAAGACGTCAAAATCTGTGGGAAACTTAACTTTGCCCTCCAGTATGATTATGAAAATGAACTTCTAGTTGTTAAAATTATCAAAGCCTTAGACCTCCCTGCAAAGGACTTCACAGGAACTTCTGATCCATATGTGAAGATGTATCTTCTTCCAGATAGGAAAAAGAAATTTCAGACCCGCGTACACAGAAAGACTCTAAATCCTCTATTTGATGAAACTTTTCAGTTTCCAGTAGTATATGATCAACTAAGCAACCGCAAACTACATTTCAGTGTATATGATTTTGACAGATTCTCTAGACATGACATGATCGGGGAGGTGATTCTAGACAATTTGTTTGAAGTCTCTGATCTCTCCAGGGAAGCCACAGTATGGAAAGACATTCATTGTGCTACCACAGTAAGTAAGAATTCCACCAATGTATTATTTTTTGTTTGAACTATGGTGATATATGAGATTACTACATAGGTCATCAGAAACAGTTCTACTAAGTTCTAGAATGTATATCCTAAAAGCCTGAAAAGGTACAATTTGGCTATAGAATAAGAACAACTTGGGCCTCTAAGACATTAAGGATAATGTTAGTGATTGTTTAAATAGCAATGGATGCAGCACTGATAAATTGCCAAAAATAATAGAACTTTTGCCTTATAAAATATGTATATATAACTTATCCACAGCACCCAGACTGCTCATGGTTAATATTGACTTCCATTCCTTATGGTGATTTTTGTTCTTCCTATCCAACCTAACATAAACATTGATGCTATTTGGTTTGACCTGTAACAGCTCCTGGCTTCAGAAGCTTTCCTGTTATTCACATGATTACAGTGCATAAAATGCTGAATGAAAAAGAAGGGCTTGTTCACCTTACAACTCTTACTCATTACAAAATGCATTCGCTAATTATAAAATACCAATGCATAGTTGGAAATTTGGAAAACAGTGACATGTAACATAAAACATGTAAACATGTAGCATACAATTAAGATTATTAGCACTGCTACAAATTATGTATTTTAGCATATTGATTACCAATTTTTTTGCCATGCTGGCAGTAAAGTAATTAAGGTCATAATGCATTTATTTTCATTCATATTAATTTTCTTTCATATTGTATTTGTTTTAATGCATGCTACTAAAATAAACATATTTTTACTTAATCATTCTCTTATTGTTATAGATTTAAGATAAAATTTTATCCTCAAAATTGCGCTTTTTTTCAAATATTGGTTTTTTTAATTTATTTTTTCCTCATTGAGTTTATTAGTACATTTTAGGTATACAGTACAGTTACATTCATCATTGGGATCTTGTACCTTTACATGACAGGTCTTGGTTCTCATTTTCTCCCTACACCCCTGCCCTCCCTTCACCCCCTCCTCCCTTTCCTATTTACAAATACTTTATTTCCATTTTTTTCATTTTGTCATGTTTTTTTCCTTTTCCCTTATTACCTTTCCCCTACCCTTCCCATTTCCCCTCACTTTTAGCCCTTTTCTTCCTATTTTACATTATCAATTATATCATTGGTTCTCATTTTCCCTACACCCCTGCCCTCCCTTCACCCCCTCCTCCCTTTCCTATTTACAAATACTTTATTTCCATTTTTTTCATTTTGTCATGTTTTTTTCCTTTTCCCTTATTACCTTTCCCCTACCCTTCCCATTTCCCCTCACTTTTAGCCCTTTTCTTCCTATTTTACATTATCAATTATATCATTAGGATCTTATGTACCATTTTAGTTTTTCACACCAGAGAAACTATTCAGTATTTATACATGTGTGACTTATTTTTCCTTTTTTTGAATCAAAGACTTTCTCAGGCCAGAATTATACAAAAGGAATTTTTAAGCTGATCTCTTAGGTTAAATTGCTAAATTGTCTTGTTTTTAGTTTTTAAATGGAAGCATCTAACTTTTTTTGTTGTTTTGTTTTTGTTTTGAGGCAGGGTTTCCCTATGTAGTTCAGGCTGTCCTTGAACTCACTCTATAGACCAGGATGGCCTCAAATTCCAGGTAATCCTCTCCCCTCAGCCTCCTGAGTGCTAGGATTACAGGCGAGCACCACCATGCCCCTCTTGCATTTAACTTTTTTGTCATCAAGTTGTTGTCATCCTTGTATTATCCTTTATTTAAATTTTACCAAAATAAATTTAAAATATTGAACTTTTGAATATGGACAAGGGATTTTAAATAGAAAACAATTTTTAGAAGTTCAAAATAGAGCCCTTTGTGTTTTCCCCTTGTCAAAGTTATCCTAATTATGGTCAGTATTTGGTATGGTTTATAGTGTCATATAGTGTCATAAATGATGCCAATAAGTTAATCTAAAAGTTGTTACTTTCAGTTTAATGTTGTCTTAGATTTGCACAATGTTTTCAGTTGGTTGGATTTATTTCATGGTTTCCACTGTGATATCTGAAGAAACAAAAGAAGAAAGTTTGAAAGTGGCTAATGTTTCAAAGGCACATTGTGGTGCTCTTGACAATACATTGGTTTTTCTGTATTACTTATATTCCTGCAGGGAAATTATAGTGAACAGAGATTTTTACTGTTTTTAAAAGCATGACAGCTGCGAGAATTCTAAAAGTGAAGATAGTAATTAATTGTTAGATTATTTCTTTTGTTTCTTTGGGCATATTATTACTTCTGTGTTTAAAAAATACGGTATTTACTGAGTGCTTAATGTGTGCTTGGTGTGCTCTAAGTATTAGGGATGAACCAACACAGCTCTATAAAAATTGTTTTGAAGCATATTCTATTCATACATTCATATTCAGAAGTAAGTAATCCACAAATGAAGTCTAAAAATTGTAATAATTTTCTGGGGGATTGGTACTCTCGTGAGACTGGTTGGTGGATCTGACAAATGGATTTCCGTCTCCTATGTATGGTAAACAAAGTAGATCCAAAGGTAAAAAAGAAACCAGTCACATTCATTGAAAGTAACAGGAAGCTGGGCATGGTGGCGCACACCTGTAATCCCAGTACTCAGGAGGCTGAGGCAGGAAGATCACTGTGAGTTTGAGACCAGCCAGGACTACATAGTGAGTTCCAGGTCAGTCTCAACTACATAGTGAGACCCTGTCTCAAAAAAGCAAAAAAAAAAGAAGAAAGTATCAGGAAGATGTGCTCAAGATAGGTCTGTCCAGCAGAAACAGGAATGTGGAACGGACAGAATGTTGGTGTCTGAGAAAAAGGAAAATAAGAAGCACACATTTGAATCAGGCTTTCGGATTCTAAGAGATGTGGAACCCAGACCAGGTGCAGCTCACTGTGTCTCTGGATAAGACTGACGGGAATGATTGGCGGGGTGCTGAGTCATCTCAGGACTTTCAGCATGCATGTGTGTCCCAAGTTCACTCTGATTAAATGACATACATGAGATACAGTCCATACGGATGAGCCTTCAATGAGGTTGGAGTGGGGAAACGGTTACTGAAGTTCAGGCCAGGAGCTCTAACACGCATGTGCTGTGGGCTGGAGCTATAGAGATTTCCAGGGTCTTTTTTATTTTATTCTGCTTCTCTTAGAACAACCGAAGAATGATTGGCCCTGGGGTGTTGCCCAAATTCACATGGGTGGAGGGGGAGCGGTCTCCCAGCTCCGATTATGCTACCTGAACTATCAGTAGACATTTTTTTTATAATCATACATTTTTGTATTTCAAACTGGTCACTAGAAAAAAATTCAACTTCTTGTAGAAACTTCAGTTTTTGGTTGCTAACAATACATCCATATTGTTTTTTGTAAATATCAATAAATTCTTTCACATTTTCAACTTTTTATGTCATTCACATATTGACTTCCTGGATGTGCTCTAAAAACTTCCACAGTTTCTTAAAACATCACAGTTTGGCTCAGAGTCTGATGTGCAGTCCCTTCTAGAGTCAAGTGGGAAGATCCATTTCCTTCCATTTTCCAGCTCCAGGCATTCCTTGGGTTAGCCAGAACCCACGGAGTAATCTTCAGAAGATCTGCTTATCTCAGGTGTTTAGGGTTCATCAAATCTGCAAGGTCCTTTTTGTCACATGACACATTTACAGGCTCCAAGAATTAAGAGGCGGCTTCCACTGCCTGCCTCGCAAGCACAAGGACCCGAGTTCCATCCCCGGTACCAAAAAAAAAAAAAAGAATTAAGAGGCAGGTATTTTCCGCCTGCCATGCCTACTTTTTCCATATCAGTGTTGTGAATATAAAAAGTAGACAGAAAATTCAAAAGTGTTCTTGTAGGAAGGCCTTTCTGCTTAACTGGAACATTATCCACACATTATTCAAAATGCTGTTTTTTAGCTTTTCCATTGAAAACAGAGTAAAGAATATAAATTTCTAGACTCCTATATTTGGCCAAAGAGCATAGTGTACGATAGTACTATTTTTATGGATAAATATAATATTTTAGCTTTTAACAAATCATTAAACAGTTTTACATTTTCTTGTTTACAAAAATGTGTAAATGATGTAGATTGAAATTCACTTGAAAAACTATTTTTACTGCATATCTTTAGTTTTAAATAATTTCATATTGAAATTATAATTTTCTATAAATAAGAATATAAAAAAATAAAAGTGTAATGTGTTTGTCACTCATCCAACCTGGAAAGTGATGCCAGTATGTAGATATAAAGGATACAGGTAACAATGCAATAAGTTGAATTAAAAGAGATACTGATGGGCCAGGGATTTAGCTCAGTGGCACTGCACATGCCTTGTAAGCACAAGGTCCTGAGTTTGAACCCAGTCCCACAAAAAAAGGAGAGAGAGAGAGAGAGAGAGGGAGATACTGATGACAAATACAAATATTCTCATATAGTAAGAATCAATATAATTTAAGATTCTTATTTGACATAATGATTTGTGGATTTTCAACAATGCTTCATATAACTACGAATGAACTTAATCCAAAGTTTAGTGGAGAAGACAAAGTATGTTTGACCAATTGAAATGCAATAGTTGATTTGTTATTGATTTTAAATGATTACTTGTAGTATCGTGAAGTCCTGCTTTGCTAGCAAAGAGACGTAAGTGCCCTGGCTCTTTTTTCCCTACCTACTTCATGCCAATTACATCCTATAGTTGCTGAAAAAAATGTACGGCTTGTGTCTAGATGTTCCCCCAAAGCCTCATGCAGTCTTAGATGGGGCTTTTTCAGACGTGGCTCAGTCTAGAGTGTGTGACTGATTCATGGTACAAGCATTAAGGGTGTGAGTGCTACCCACCCTAAGTGGCTTGGATAAAATAAAAGGGGCTGGAAGATGCGCTTAAGGTCCCTTGTTGCTTTTGCTGCTTTGTGTGTGCCATATTATTTCCCTCTGTGATGCTGTTTGCCATCCACCCTGTCTTGGAGCTGGCTGATCATGGACTGAAACCTCTAAAAACTGTGAACTAAATAAACCTTTCTACTTTTGACTTTGGATATTGGGTATTTTATGTCAGCAATGAGAAAAGGAATTAAGCAAACCAAACTCTATGAAATCAGAATTTCTGCTTTTTGTGACTCGCAAAATTATTTCCAACATCTCATTCCTACAAATTATCATCATAGACTCTGCCACAGTGTTATTTTCCCCCATAAGTCCAAAGTCTTTGCCAAGGCCTTATCCAGAATGAGTTAGGATAGTTCATTCTATGAAGTTACCTTTTTTTCCTACAGCATTTGATTGAAATAATTTTAATTTTAATCACAAAATATTTGCTGTGAACTGTGTATGTACTAATAAATATTCAATCTAAAGCAGAAAGAAATACTAGTAAAATACAGGTTTTGACTAAGGACTTCATTCTTATGAAAGAGACGAAGAGAACTGGGGATTTAGCTCAGTGGTTCCACCGCCTGCCTTAAAAGTGCAAGGTCCTGAGTCAATCCCCAGTACCAAAAGAGAGAGAGAGAGAGAGAGAGAGAGAGAGAGAGAGATAAAGAA
>NW_022900927.1:16037585-16050015 GCF_012274545.1 Fukomys damarensis
AGAGGAGAGGAGAAGGAGAGAGAGAGAGAGAGAGAGAGAGAGAGATAAAGAAGTAAAGCTTGGTCTTCTACACATACATGCACTTCCTGGTGTAGATTACATCTCATGGGAAAGCCAAATTCAGATTATCTTTGGAGTATGATACCATTCTAAAGTGATGAGCTGACTCTTCCTTGAAGAGAAAACAGCATGAGGAACAGGAAGTAAATCAAGACCGATGAATGATTTCAGGAGGAAAATGTGGAGTACAAGTCCGAGATGAAGAAGAAACTAATGGATATAGGGAAAGGGTAACGGGAGCAGCCAGAGACCTCCACAGTGGTCCTGGCCTCCTGTGATACGCTATGATGTCCGCAAGATAGGAAAGTGGGAATTAAAAGAAACACAGAGATTTGAGAGAAACTGCATCGTGGGCAGATCTAAGGTGCTCTGGGCAGCAAAGACAAAGGACTCCAGGACATCCCAAGTGTGGGAAGGGGAGGAGATGGGCAGGCTTCAGGACACCTGCTGATGAAGCGTCAAGCAGGCAGGACTGTAGAATGAGGGCACAGTATATTTCTGCTGAAGAGAACACGCGGTTAATTCAGAGGGGAAGAATTTAGCTACAGTCAGTTGACCGTGACTGCATGTGAACTCAGCCGAGCTGCGCTGCTTCTAATGCAACACAGCTAAGTTATGGAGGGGGCAAGAGGCCGTGCTACTGTAGTCTGCTAACACTGGGCAGAGGGGTCTGCTACAAATGGGCACCCAGGAGGACCCCATTCCAAAAGGGTGCAGGAGGACCTTTAATGACAGGGGATTATGTTTACTTGGCTTCTTTCAGGTGAGTGAAAGTACTGCAGCTGTTATCTCATAGGACCCCTCAAAGTGTATGAGGGGATGGTGGGCTATGAGATAGGGGCCATAGGGATCCAACGCAGCGGGAGGAAAGTTGCAGCCTAACTCAGGCCCGGCCACAGGGAGAATGGAAAGATGTAACATGGTAATGAAGCCCTCGTTGACTGCGCTGATTTAGCTATTTTACAAGTATTTGCCTTGGGTCTTCCACTTGCTCCTGAGCTTCTAAAAAGTAGAAATAGTCTTGTAAATCCCTTGTGTGTCTCACAGCATACATAAGTGAGTGCTTCGAGGTTAATCAGTATACACTTGTTGAATAAACAACCTCACACATTTTCACATAAAGTCAAATGTAGAATGTACATACATACAAATCAACCACTTACCGAAGGGGAAAAATAATTCACTGATGTGCCTGCCCTGTTGACTATAAATCAGTAAATATTTGCTCAGTTAGATTTTGTTAATATTACCTTCTTTCTGTACACACACACAAAAAATAATAAATCCAGTGTATGGCAGAGTCAAATGTTTTGCACTCGGAATTACTAAACTGTTTATAATTAATGCTTTGTTCAGAATTAGGAAGTTGTCTTTTTTAAAATTTGGCACTGAATGTCTTTATCACATGTAAAAATTAGTTTAGGGGATCATTCTGTTACACATCACAAATAAGGTAAATCGGTTGCCCGCCATACTAGCAGAGATTCCTAAAGTGGGGAAAGTTGACCCTGATGGGCGGTGCCTGCTCTGTACCACTGTGGCTGTAGTGGGTCGAAACCACAAAGTCATACTCAGAAGACTCCATAAAGGTATACAAGAATTGCATAATAGTTAACTATTAGGAAAAGGGGAAGAAGCTAGATGAATGAATGTAGAAAGGGAATTATTTACAGTTTTCCATCTTTCTCATTGTTAAACTACGTCTGTAATATTATTCAAACTTTTTATTTTGTTTTGTTTTTGGTTTTTGTGGCACAGGGGATCAAACTCAGGACCTTGTGCTTGCGAGACAGGTGCGGGGCCACTGAACTAAATCCCCGGCCCAGTTATTTAAATGTTCCGTCAACTCTTTTGAAAAATGTAGTTACTTTAAAGACAACATAATTTGAATATTTAAATGTAGTTTTCCTACTCGTGCTCAAGCAGCCATTAAAAGTACAGAAAAATGAGTAAAAGATTTCCCTTGCTGAACAGAAACAGATTTATTTTGCATGCTACTTATATACTCCTCTATTTAATGAACATGTTTCAGCACCAACCATGCTCTGGACAAGTAAGAATCCTCACAGGAAAGGCAGCTATGTGTGCACACCACAAAGACCTACTACCGCTATAAAATGTTTGAATCCATTATTTTCTAACTAAGCATCAATCGAGTATTTGCAAAAGTTGGCCTTAACATGATGTACAAAGGAACTGTGTTCTTTGTTTCAACCATTCAGAATACTGAATGTTCCTGCTAATCGTTGTTCTGAAGTAATGTATTTTATTACACATTACTAAATATTTTAAATGTTTAAATTTGTAAAAATATGTGTCCTTATTTCTATATTTATTCAACGTTATGTGATCTATCACAAGACGAGGATAATAGTATATATTTTTGCATTTCATGATCAGTGAATTCTCTCCCAAAGTTTGACTGTAAAATCATGTGTTACCCAGTAACTTTTTAAAGAGCAACAAATTCCCATCTGCTTAGTGGGAATGGTGTAGGAAGCCGGGTTATGGGGAGTGGACCTCCTCAACTAGGGGCTGTCTGTCTGCCTCTCCAAGATATAGCAGGCCATGTTATATCCTTAGAAGACTGGGTTGATGGACCCACATCTATTCCTCTCTGAACAGTCTGTGTTTGATATTTCATCTCTGCAGTAAACCTTGCCTAGGATGCCACAGAATACACATCTTCTGATGGCCATCATTAATTCATTATCGACAAAGTCAAATGCTGCAAGCAAATACCATGAACCTATCTATATGGTCTTTAGTTGTTTTGACCTGATGAATAGCTGGGCTGCAATATAGAGTTAGTTATACGAAATTTAAAGTAAGCTTAGTAGAACTTATCATAGCGTATTATGAGACTGAGCATTCTGAAAGAATGGCTCTGGTTTACCACCTGCTGGACTCGGGCAGATGTTAAAAATAATTCCAACTCATATACATTTATTAATACTCACCATAGTTTGTATATTTTTAAGTTGGATCACAGCTAGATATACTTTGAGAACAAGGCCTCACTGTCCTAACCCTCTATTCTTAACACCTTTAAACTTCAGGGACAGATTGGAAGGAAACTGCCTAGAAAGTAGCCCACAAAAATTATATTAGTTTTTATTAGCAACTTAAATAATGGCTACCTCCAATACTCATAACATCATTGTCTCACAAAATGAAGAAACCAAACCTAATGTAAATCTGAAACATAAATGTTTGTTTTAAACTCAGTTCAACATTGACACCATGCATTGGGTAAAAAGATTAAGCTATCCTACCTCTGTTACTATAGAGCAGTATTCCCCAGGCTGGTGGACCAGCTCTATGGCAGTTATAATCTTCACAGGGAGAATAATTTAGGAATTTAAACTGAAAATGTGTAGATATAATGAATTTAGGAAAATACAGTCATCTTGCTTCTTGACCACAAATACATCGGTAGCCATTGGTAGTACAACTGAGCACCTCCTGGTAGCTAAATTCTGCAGATGGGCCAGATGAGAGCCAGACAATCTTGTCCGACAAAGTTATTTCCCACTTGGACTGGGGACTGAAAATGAATCTCCCACTTAGCAGGAGCTTGGGTTCTGTTAAATAGCATCCCAGGCAATAGTAGCTCTGGGTTGTATTAACTGTGGAATGCCAGTGGGGTTTGTGATTACCCTCACTTGAACATTGCCACATTCTCTGCCCTTTTTCTACCTTAACTTTAATGAAGGACTTTGCCTGGATTTGTGCTGTATGATTCTCATAATCTCACACATAAACACGAAATACATACAATGTATTTTTAAATTTACTTAAAAAATTTTGTTATAAGAGGGAATGAAACAAAGATTATGTGCATAATACAAACCACTTTCTTTCCTTCATACAGAAGTACAGGTCTGATCTGGTGACTGTTTGCTGTCTTCAAGAGCAGAAGGCAGGAGGAAAGAATCAGTAGTAGGAGTAGAATGTGAAGATCCGACTGGGTTTTGCAGCAGAAGCTTCTTTCTTCCATTCCTTCCCCGCCCCAACTGGACATAATGCAATTTCCTTTAGAATCACTGGAAAGAGAAAAAGCTGGCAGCAGAAAGTGCTGTTTACAAATTGTGATCCTTTGCAAAGAAAGGGGGAAAGTGGGCTAGAAACTGGTAATTGTCTTCCATTGAACAGCTTCCTCCTCTTCTTCATTTGCCACCTAGTATCAGTAGACTGCTTCTGCTGGCTACTTACTGGAGATGTTCAGATATGCAAAGGAAAAAGTAACTCATACACTGTAGGATGTACTTCAGCTCACTATAGCATATATAGCAAACATAATCGCAGAGAGACCTATGGCAAAATAAAGGTCAAAAAAACTAACAGATAAACATCTTCTAACTGCATCTCCCAAACCGTACATGCATCTTTACATGACTCAGAACTGCTCTGACTTTTCCCTCACTGTATCCCCAGGGCCATCCATCATCTTTGGGCAAATCCTTGACAAGTACAGGAGGTTTCAGCCATAAAGCCACAGCACCCGCCTGTGTCTGCTCTCTTGTTCCCAGATTGCTGAGTAACATTCACTCCCTTCAAGCCATAACTGCTTTCGCTGCAAGTGAAGTCATAATCTGATGCTCAGAGGACTTATTTAGTCCTTGTCCCCTCAGTAGCTCTTCAGTGAGCATCTACCCTACACCAGTGATTGACCCCAGAAATATGAGGAGCAAGAAAAATGGTAGTTTTTTTTTTTCTAGCATCTATGATGTGTTAGGCTGCAAACTAGGCCTGTGACATATATTAACTTTGCATATCGATGCTTTTAAGTAAACCTTTCCAGGTAATTTTTGTTAGCCATAAAAATGGAACTCATGATGACTGCTGAGGAAAGTGGAGGGATACGGTTAAGTACTCCTGAAGAGGGGCCGTTAAAATGAGGCCACTGTGGACAAATATGTTATTCTCTGATCTGGCCAAACACGTGCGCTCTGTTTGACCTTCTGGTTTTTATCAGAGCCTTTTACCAAGCCTCACCTTGTAGCTGCTATAGAAGCCACTGTCCTTGCTTTTAAGTGCTTTTCCTTGTTCTTTGAGGTTCAGATTATTTGCCATTCACCGCTGTAGGCGATCCTCGTGGAAAGAATCAGTTACCTTGCATCACCATTCCTATAATCAAATCTCAAGAATTCCTCCAAAAAGCACTTAGAATGCTGGGTTAAAACAATAACAATGACAGTATACTTTAGAAGTATATATAATGTATATGTGTATAAACTTGTGTCTTTATTCTAGCTTGTCCCTAACTATTCATGTGATGTTCTGAGAGATTAAGTACCCTGTCCAAGATCACCTGAACAGATAGTTAGGGACTGACAGGGTATTTTCTGTGGCCATTGTGTAGTTATTTGGGGTTGTGGAAGCATAACGCAAGATTTATAAAATTAAAGTAGAAAAGAATTGCGGGACCGGGGCCACACATGCCATACTGAGGAGTTAGAAGGTATGATCTGTTTGTCCAGCACATATCAGGGAATCCTTTTGAGATTTTTTAGGAATGCAAGGACAGTATCAATGACATTATACTTCCATTCATCTTTATCCTTTCCTCATGAATCCCTAACCATTAGATCAACCCTAATACTCTGTCTTGAGGATCAGAAGCTGTCTGACCCAGCACACTTTCTAGAATTATAAGTGATAGCTGTTTTTCTATGACAGCACATTCCTGTTGTTGAACATGAGATATTAGCATCAATGGCTCCTTTATGGTCTTCCATGAGGCTCCACTATACCCCGGCCAGGGCCTGTCTACACATTCTTAAACATGTCAGTCCTGTACGTTCCACTTAGTCCTCATGTTTTACTACTGTTGACAGGTGCAAAGTTTCAGAGCTGGGAAACTAATGATCTCTTTGAACACCATCATCTTAAATATGGATACTAAGGTCAAGTAAGGCCAAGGAGACTGTGCAAGGTCAAAGTGCATGATTTACTCAGCTGAATGAGAGGTGTGGGCCAGAGAGAATTAAACAGTTGCTGGCAGACTGAGTCTAGTAGACGCACTCAGAATCTGCACTTCACCGAAGCCTCATTCTGTGTGTGGGTGGACGAAGGGCTCATAGCCTCATGAAGTTCCTTTGATCTGGTAGCACATCTTGCTGTTAGCAGGGTGAAAAACATTATGTGTTTTTTCACCCTTAAGAAAACATGAAAGGCAAGCATCACTTAGTGTATTAGGCAGATGCGATGGCTTCTGTCACCATAGCGACTAATTATTTGTTTAACATCCTCTTTAGTAAGTCTTTAGTATTCTTTCCAGTGTATGCCTGACTTCAGTCCTTGTTCCTTCAACTCCTCCCACACCTGTTTCACTAAATTGGCCTTTCTCTTTTTTCTTTTGTCACCCCAGTCTAGCTCATTCAGGAGAAAGATGTTCTTCACATATTTTCCTTAGCAGCGTTAATGTTTCTGAATGTCTGTCTACCAGGCACTTTACTTGTTGGCTACCTACATTGTAAGGTTGAGGTCATTATTCCCGTTTTACTTGAGATTAAACTCAACCTCAGGGGGCCAAATCTTCTTTGCCATGATTTAGAAACTAGTACTGGAAGTTGTAGAATTTTAGTTGCAGCATTTCTAATGTGCATTCCTTCCATGGTGCTGTCACCAGTGTCTTTGGCTCCCTGTTGCTCATAGAGGACTTTCTCCAGGCTAAACCTCCTCCAACATGACACCAAACTGCACATTTTCCAACACCTATTGCTCGTTCTTATTTCTGAGCACTTATCACAGTGTTCACATATGACATTATTCCTCTTATTCTCTGTGAAATCCCATCTGTCTAATTCTCTAGACTCCATGTAATGATTATCTCCCTCCAGGAAAGCTTATTTTTAGTTATTATCCTCTAGTTTCCAAACCTTTCATCTCCACCACTTATCCTCAATCACTACAGCTTGATTTTACTATCAGTGCATTTAGTCCTGAAGCAGGATCCACAATGTACGTGTTTATATATCAACTTATATTTCCAATGACTTTTATTTCTATTTTGTAAAGAGTGGCTTGACTGTACCCCATCATTAGAAAATGATCTTCTTGGAGCCAGCATAATCATCTGTACAGCCCTGAGCCCAGCCTCTTTGTAAGCCCCTTTCCCAAATCTAGGCTCAGAAGGCAAATTGTAAATTTTCACCATTTGCAAATAAATCCATGTGTATGAGAATGGAGTAATTATCTTCTTACCTGAAAGAAATTTGATGGAACACTATATCCCAGACTTCATGGCAGGCTTTCAAATAGTTATTTGCCCAAAGATACAAGACTTTTTCAAAGGGTTATATGCAAAACTCATGACTGTAGAATATTGCAAAAACTAAGGTTGCACAACAATTAAATTTTCAGGTATTCCAAGCTTTTCTCATTTTAAGCAGAAATTACCTCTTAGGTAAAAAATAATATGGAAACATAGTATACATTTCTTTACCTTTTTCACCCCCAAGATTGAACTCATGCTCTTTATATTGAGCTATATCCCCACCTTTTCTAAATCTTTCTTAATTATTTGTGTGTTGATTGGTTTGTTGGTTTTTGAGACAGATCCTTGCTAAGTTGCTAACTTTCCCAAGTCAGGCTCAATCTTTAGATCCTCCTGTCTCAGTCTCCCAGAGTGCTGGGATTACTGGCATTCATCATCATGTCCAGCTATTTCTCTGCCTTCCTAGCCAGACATGCAGGATATATTTTCTTAATGTCTCAGGCCAACGTGTTTAGTATTAATTTCTATTGATTTTGTAGCAAACTGTTAAAAGTTGCAATTACTAAGCCTTAATAAAGATTACTTCCTCTTAAGAGGATAATTCTAAATTGTTACTAATTTTAGAATGCTTGCTTCTTTTTATCTCTGTTGTTTTAGTACTGTTATTTGTTGCTGCTATTAATTTCCCCATATCCCCATGGTGTATGTGTTTTGATTTACATCTTCATCTAACATGTAAACACTCTTTTGTAATTTTGTCTAAAATAATAGTAAATGGCTGTTGAGTAAGAAATTATGTAATCTCCTTACATAAAAGAGCTTTAATATATAATTTTCTTATCTTTATGCTGTATGTCTAGATCCCTTCAACTTATTTCTAGGTTCTTTGCAGGATGCCAGAAAATTTGGATTGTTAGGGCTGTGTTTCCTTCCATATTGTGGTAGTGAGAGGCAGACCGTGAAGAGGCAGCAGTTACCTGCTCACTGGCCTTGGGCCACCCAGCCTGGCCACCCCCCAGGAGGCATGGACAGTCCAGGAACACTCAAGTACACTCTGCAGCTCAGAGCAGCTGCAAGTCCAACCGGGAATTCTGCCCTGCATCTGTTATAGGACCTTTTTAAGGTCGTGCAGCCTCTTAACCTTCATTAGTCATCTCTCAATTTTCTTACATCACTTTGAGGTTTTAAAGTTGAAGAATACTGATCGTTGCCTTAGAGAGTGCTCTGCCCTTTTCAGTATTGTAAGCAGGTTGCTCCCCTCATGTTCATGCTTCCTGAAAGAAAAATTTAATCTAATGAAACATTAAAGTTTTGCACAGTTATTATGCATGCATGCCATATATTAGTTTTAAAATACCCGGTCTGTTCCACTTTCCTTAAAACTCCAGCCACATGGAATGTGAATATTTAATTAGAATTCTCACTACTACTTTAGGCCTAAGGCCAACCAGCTTGTAACACAGAGCTGCTGGCAGATGCCCTTTAACTGTACTTTTTACTTCCCACTCATTCGGGAGAGGGCTGTGGTCAGTTCATCCATTTTACTCCTGTGTGTTTATCAGAATCTGTCAATGGCAAATTCTCAACATTACAGTGCACTTAAATCCATAGAAAGGATCTCTGAGAGATGTTACCAAACATGGTGAGCATTTGTTTTTTCAGCTATAAGTCTATACTATATTCAGACAAGTAAGTAGAATCATTACTTTCCAAAACTGTTTCATACGCAGATGTAAAATGTCAGAAGTGGGAACGTGTCTTATTTGTTAATTCCTTTCGAAGAGTTTATGCACTATTTTCTGTTTTCACATGCTGGCACTGCCTGCTGGATTCTAAGCATTTCGTGCCTGATATCAGCACTCCTGTTTCTTTGCTGGCTTTTCCATCACCAGACTCATGGTGCTTTTTGGTAGAACTTGGTGTCATATTCTACATCCAGAGATCCCTTAAGTTGATAAGCCGGCAACAGAATATATCTGTGTTTATTGCTAATAACTGAAAGTAAAAATACCCAATAAGAGAAAATGACAACCACTGATAGAAAAAAGTACTTTGGGAAAGAAACAGAAACATTAGATAAAAATGGGATTTAGACTTATTTTCTTAGCTCTCTGTAGCCAATTCTCTTTCTTCTCAACTGAAATTTTTCAGGGCAGATGCATGCTATGTTCATCTTTCTATCCGTAGCAGCTCTCACTCCATCTGGCAGCTAAAGCACAGTCATTTTCAGGTGGTGAAAAGAGCAAACCTCCTCCTTAGTTGATCTTCCTGCTTTTCCTCAGCCATTTTCTATGAGATCTTGCTTACTATCTTTAGTGTGCAGTAATCCAGCGGCCCAAAGAAGACTCATTTGGAAATATGAGCCTTTGTTCTCCGATACTTCTTTTATTAATTTTCCTAAACAATAGATACTTCCATTTATTAACTTTTTCCAATTATAGTACCTATTTAGCACCTGATATGTGCTAGCAATAGATCCATGAACCTGTGACATCTTGGGATCCCATACACTGGACTCTGGGTTCAATGCCTTGAGCTTTTTTATCACATTTAATTCTTACTTTGTGAAGCATGTACTATACTCAGATTGAAAATGACGTCTCAGATATTCAAAGCTTAATTAAATTTCCTAGCATCTCACAGCCAGAAAGGACAAAGCTAGGAATCAAATCACAGTTTAACCACTGCTGAAGTTTACACCCTTGATTACTAGACTCTGCTATTTCTAGACTATAAATAAAGGAGTAGAAATTATGTCAATCAGAACCTGAGCCGTAATAGCAAGGCTGATTCACAGTACAGCATAGAAAAGTTGCAAGACCGTAGTGCTGAATGCATAATCAGCAACATATTTTCCCCCCAAACAAATCTACCTCAGATTGACTAGGAATATTTGATTAAATTCTATAAGTAACTCTTTGAGAGCCATGTTAAATTGTCTACTGTCCACGTTCATTTTAATTTTCCTATACCATAAAGATGTCTTTGCAATACAGACAGTATATAAATCTGTATCAGGGTACTGTGGATGGTTCTGCTTTATAACTGAGACAAAATGGGTCAATTTTTATCCAGATTAAAAAATTTACTCGTTTCTTCAAAAAACAGGTACTAAGAACCAGCTATGCACCATGCCTTTCAGTAGGTCACAGAAAATAAGATATGCAGGAACTCTGTCTGTCTTGGATGTTATGTGTGAAAGTCAGGAAATGTAAAAGCAAAAAAAAACCCTAAAAATCTTAAAGATGATTTTGCAAGTGATAAATGTTAAGAAAAACTAAAAGTGTAAATAAGATCCAAATGATATAATTGACAATGTGAAATAGAAGGAAAAGGGATAAAGGTGTAGGGGAAGTGAGAAGGGTAGGGGAAAGGAAATAAGGGGAAAGAAAAAATATGAGAAGAGGAAAAAATGGAAACAAAGTGTTTGTAAATGGGGAAGGGAGGAGGGGAAAAAATGAGAACCAAGATCTGTCACGTAAAAGTACAAGATCCCAATGATGAATGTAACTGTACTGTATAACTAAAAAGTACCAATAAACTCAATGAGAAAAAAAAATGTGAAGGATCTAGGATCTAACTGTATAACTAAAAAGTACCAATAAACTCAATGAGAAAAAAAAATGTGAAGGATCTGGGAGCGGGTCGGTGTGGGTAGGAAGGCTGCTGCCTTAGACTAAACAACAGGGAAAGGCCTTACCGAACAGAGACCTGCATGGTGAGAAGTCATCTAGACAAATAAGGGAAAAAAAGTTTTCAAGAGATGTGAATGCCCAGGCGCAGTAACAGACTTCACTCATTTTGTGTAACAGAAGAAATGCTTCTGTGTCTGCATCAGGGCTGGTGCATTGTGCAGAAAGGTGGGGTCCAGATGACAGGGTCTGATCGGACTTTGTGTTTTCTGAACAAAGACACACATAAGAATGGAAGGCAAGGCTCTGAATAATCACACAAAGACAACAGTGAGAATCAGGAACTTCCCAGGCAGCACACCAGGACTGACAGTGACTCCACTTATGTGCCAGGCTAAGGCATTTGAAGTTTATTCTAGTACAGTTTAAGCAAAAGAGTGATATAATCTGATTTACATTTCATACACGCCCACTTGGAATGCTATGTGAAGATGAAATTCCGGGATGGGATCGCAGAGGCTAATAAAGTAATCTTGACAAGAGGTGATCATAGCTTGAATGGTAGAAATAGAGACGAAAAGAAAGTCACCGATGAGTAATATATTCTGTAGATAGTATTAACAAGATCCACCCATGAGTCAGACTCAGGGATGAGGGGAAAAGAGGAAAGGGACTGCTCGTCTATTGGCTTGAGCCTGCGGGCAAATTTTGATGCCATTTGCTGATGAAAAAGTAATGAATTGGCTTGTGCAGATGATGGGGAATGGGAGTAATCAGCAATCTGGCTGTGTGTTAAGTTTTTGGTACAAACACAAGTGTAGGTGTCAGATAAGCAGCTGGCATATACTTTCTTCGTATTCCCTTTGGAACAGTTTCCTTGTAGTATCTGTGTCTTCAATAGAGCTAATTAAAATGACATTGCAATATTCCATCAAAGTAACGTTTTACTCATTCTCTTCCATTTCATTTTGTTTTTGCCACTTGGTGCTTGAAATTGCTAATATTACTAATTACCTTTCTAGGAAAGTATAGACCTGGGCGAAATCATGTTTTCCCTGTGCTATTTGCCAACTGCCGGGCGAATGACGTTGACAGTCATCAAGTGCAGGAATCTGAAGGCAATGGACATCACTGGCTCATCAGGTATGCACCCAGTTGGCCGCGATGCACCGGGCACGTTCCCAGTGAAAGTATTTCCTGTATCTGCGATTATAGCTGGCAGAATTATTTGTCTTCAGTGGGGTGTGATAAAAGGAAAGGGAACTACAAATTAAAATGTGCCAGGTCACCTGTTTCATATACGTTGTCCTCACAAAATTGTAAGTTGTTATCAAATAGGGTGACTTTGAACTTAAACTCTTTTCTTTAATTTTTATTTTTATTAATATAAAAGAAGTACAGGGCCAGAGATTTAACTCAGGGGTGCTGCCACCTGCCTTGCAAGTGCAAGGTTCCAAGTTCGATCCCTGGTACCAAAAAAAAAAAAAAAAAAAAAAAAAAAAAAAAAAAAAAAAAA
>NW_022900927.1:16050107-16068471 GCF_012274545.1 Fukomys damarensis
AAAAAAAAAAAAAAAAAAAAAGAAGAAGAAGAAGAAGAAGAAGTACAAATGACCAATAAATATATTAAAAAATGTCCAACATCACTGGCCATTAGAGAGGTTAACTTGATTATTTTTTTATTTCTTTCTGTATTGATCTAGTTCTATCTCAGAAATAATAATTTACAGTCTACTCCCTCAGTGTCAATGAGTTGGTTGTTTCTAAAAGCAGTTCTTAGACTTTAAGTTTTGGACAACGGCCATATGAAGACATGTTTAGATTTCATCTGTTTCCCTCCCTTGATCTGCAGAGGAGTAACCATGTTCCAAGACCACCATAGGCACTTGGGTTTTTTGTTTGTTTGTTTGTTTGTTTGTTTGTTTGTTCTGGGGATCGAACTCAGGTCCTTGTGCTTGCAAGGCAGGCAGCAACACGACTGAACTAACTCCCCATCCTCCACCATAGGCATTTGCATTGTTGCCCCCTTTCCGACTAAAGAAACAGCAAACTAAATTAATGCCTCTTGAAGTTCTTAAAGGAACTCTTGAAGGAAATTTGTACTAACTTTTTAATAAAGAGATACATCCATATCATACCTCTTATTCCTTCATTTAAATCCCTGTAATTGTGGAAGATTATTTATAACCTGTTATGGGAACATTGGCATGGTGCTGGGGAAGAAAAATGACAAGGGACGAATAGGGAGGACAGTAACTATTTGTTGAATTAAATAAGAAATAACAGTGGAGGTACAGTAAAGGATGACATTGGGGAAGAGGATCTATAATTTTGTTCTTCTTCATAACTAAAGAAGCTAAATTCACATTATGAAAAGCAACATAGAACTCTAAGTTCTGATGTGAAAAGAGCTCCAGGATCTATAAGGCACAAAAATACGTACTGGTATCCTACTCCTGTCTGTGGATGGATGGAGAATTTTAGAACATACATTCATTCGTATTGCCAATATTTGCATAGAGAAATAAAGGAGCACAAAAACTGGTAGGCAAAAAAGAATGGGAACAGAGAGGAGAAAGACTTATGTATTGTACATCTGTCTCTGACATCTTCATATTTTGAACTATGTCATGAATTACCTATATGTTTCAATTTTATAAAACAGAGTGTATTGATAAATGTAGAACAGCCATCACATTCAGCACTTATTTTGGTGAAAACTTTTGGGTAAGTATTGGAGAACTTAAACAGTGTACTCTGCAAATTACTGTTTATTCTACTCTTTTTCCCCTGTATCAAAAGAGATCAAATTTTAAGACAAGCAAACAGCATTAAAGGTGTAATTAAGTGCAAGATTGCTGTTTTGTGTTTCTTTTTTTTTAATACGAAGCTGTTCGGTGGAGGAGCCTGTGCCTGAGCGTACCTCCTCATTAATCCTCACCACAGGCTTGTGAATCAACTAAAAAGCCAGCAAATTATTCTTGTCACCAGCAGAGAAGCCCAGCCAGAGGAGTGATGAGGGCAGCGAAGGACAAACTGTACCTCCTTCCCATCATTCTCAGGCCCGCATGCTCAGTCACAAAACCTTCTCCCCAACTGGGCTTCCTCCTCAATTCACACTTCTGTGATTTAAAAAATTAAATAGGAGTCACGGGCATCACTTTGCTCCCTTGTCCTTCACAAATGCTGTTGCCCGCTGTCTGATACCTTTGGTTCCTCGATGGAAGTGCTCTTGAAATGCAAAGATACATTTTTCTCGAGTTCAAAAAGGTACTGACTTAATAAATTAATATTACCATTATTCATCGAGGAATTAAAATATATCACTATGGGAACAGAGAAAGGAGGTGTGGTACAGTCGTGAGCGGGTGGCAGGAGGAAGGCTGGGGGTGGGCAGGAAACTGATGGTTTTAACTGTCGGGTGCACTCCCATGGTCACAAGGTGCCTTAAAAGTGTAATTTCTCTCTAATACTCTAACGGCTTTTCTACTTGAGATGGAAGATAGTAAGAGTAAGGCGGAAGGAATCAAATGAGTAGGGACAGGACTTGTTAACTACTCTTTGATGCCTTGGGCACATGAAAATATAGCCAGCTAAATTTGTCTTTTTTCCATTCACATGTCCATGATGTTACATCAGAGCCTTCTCTGTGGACGTCAGAAAACAAGTACTACCTTTTGTATCACATCCAATTTACTAAATGTTTTGTAGTGATCCTTTCTTCGGTCCAAACTCCTTGTCACGCAATCCAAATGCCTTATCAGGCATACCAAAAATATGTCTAATTTTAGTACCTTGTTTAGTAACAGTCGTTTAGTAACAATTGAAGAAAATTCCAAGTGTAATTTAGCTTTTCCTTTCTAATTTCTACTCATTGAGATTGCACATACTTGTTTATGTACCAGCTTTCACAAGCTTCTCGTCTTAAATCCTCCTAAAGAAAAGTAACCCAAATGGAATTATTCCTCTTTATTAGGATTATATCCCCTATAAATCACTCCTCACATAGGTATGGCAAAAGATGCAACAGACAGTTCAGGACTAGCTCTCCATAAACTAGGTAATTTCCTCTCCTGTAGTTAAAACAGCGCAATCAAACTGATACTCATCCGGATTAATCTCTTGCCTTTAAAGTAAGGAGTCCTAGAGAATCAGTTGCCCTCAAACGAGTCATTTGAATTTAAAGCTAATAATACTAAATACAAGTTTTATTTATACCATGTACGAACATTGTCATTTTAACAAAATTATCTCCCCACTCCTAGACCCTTATGTCAAAGTCTCTCTGATGTGTGAGGGTAGAAGACTAAAGAAAAGGAAAACAACTATAAAGAAGAATACTCTAAACCCTGTCTACAATGAGGCCATTATTTTCGACATCCCCCCGGAGAATGTGGATCAGGTCAGCCTGTCCATCGCGGTCATGGACTACGACAGGTGAGGGCCCCTCTACCTCTGGAGGAGCAGCCAAGTTTAGATGTGTGCAGGTTACAGTCAGCTTCTCTAGCTCCTTGTTGCTCCAACCACTTAAGTTTATATTGGAGCAGGGGATAAGACTTCATAGTCCATTGTTTTGTTATAGTTTGGGGATTTTTTAAAAATCTTTTTCGTCTAATCTTTTACCTGGGGCAGGCATGAGACCCGGTCCAGAGTGGTATGGAATCCACTATAGAAAACGCCACCCAAAGGGCTTTTCACAGCAATAACAGATCACAGTCACAGGTTGTCCCGGGTAGGCTGAGACATGCTGGTCTTGTTGTTTGCCAGGCTGAACAGTTTAGCCACGGGAAAGGGCTATCCATCATCCCTGGGACTCATTTTTCCCATTTGTGAAACAGCAGCATAATGCAGAGCCACAATAGGGTCCTGGCAATTGAGCAATGTTTATGAAGAATGGAAAGTGAAGAGAGTCTGTGGGGGAACAGCTGTGACGCGCTCACATCAGTCTTAAAACATTCTCTGATGATGCTTTCCAGCTCACACGCTTTGACTTACTTTCCTTTTCATAAAATAAACCACAGACTCCTCAGTGGTCCTTGTCCTGCAGCTCTGGCCCCTGCCCTCCTCTTTTCCTTATCTGCAGCAACCCTCAGTCTGCTCCTCACCCCACCCTGCTCACCACCCAGCCCAGACAGCACCCTGCACTTCTCGGCTTTCAGCCTTTCTGCCTCTGACCTTCAGTCCCACTGAGCTTCCCATCTCTTATTCAGCCCATACTTTTGTACTTAAAACTTTTCAGAAAGGAATACTGTATCTTTCAAATACCAAGTTCTCAGCGCAAATACAGGGCCTCATTTTTTTTCTCTTAAGGATGAAAATACTACAGTACATATACAGTGCATATACAGTACATACTGGGTTGCTCCCTTAAGTCATGGTAGTAACCAGGACCCTATAGCCCAGGGAGACTCTCGGGCCACGCTCTGCTCAGAGCAAGCAGGGGACAGAAAATATAATTTTCATATTGACTTACACTATCTGTTTAAGCCAGTATCAAAGAAAAACTATTTTGCAATGATGGAGAAAACAATTTCAAATTCATTTCCATTTCAAACTCAAAATGTTCTAAATATTTTCATCAGCAATCCTACCTTGCTTTATCAGTTACATTTATTGATGTTTCACAGCAATATGTACAGGTAGATACGATCGAGCGTTTGTCACCCAAGCAATGTTGAGAAGAGGAATCCTAATAAAATATAAAATAGGCTGATTAAAAAAAAAATCACTCCTAAAATATGCTTGTCTTGGAAATTTCATATTGAGAGAAATTATACTAAGTACAAAACTGCATTAGTGATAAGAAAGCAATAAAGAAAGCTTCTAAAATTATGCCAAAAGTCTCTACAGCGAAGTCTGTCAAATAACTGTCGTGATTCCTTTACATTGCATTCTGTTCCCGAGAAGCCAAGTATGGCACCCATCCTTGAGTCTGTTGCCTAAACTCAACTCCTGCCTCTGCCTCTTACCAGGTTACACAGCCAGGTCCTGGCCTGACTCTGTTGGTTTCAGATGTGCTCAAATTGCGAAATGTTTAGCTTATTTGCCTATTGAGATAACAGCGGTGCTCGTCTCATGGTCATGGCAGCCGGTACATTTAAACCACTCAGACACTGTGGCACATAATAAACTCTCAAATGTATTAGCTATTGGTGTTTTTTACTTGTTTCTATGAAAGCAGAACATGAACAGAAAAGAGGAATGTGGTCCTGTATAGTTCTGTTTTGCAGTACAGCAAATGCATGGGACGGAGCATAACTCTGTGCTGTTTAACCATAGTACCAGCAGTTACATACACTGATGTATCATTTAGAACCAACTGTGTGCTCTTCTGTGCAAGAAAGTGGGAACTGTGCTCTCTATATGAACCCTAAACACTGTCATAAAACATTAGGCCATGTAGAAAGGACAGGGTTCGATTGACAATGCATATATGTATAATGGGCCTGCTTCCAAAGGGGAAAAGAATCCTGTAGGAAAGGATTTAGGAGTTATTTCACATGTATGCTATTTGTATTATTGTGGAATGTGCTCAGGTTGCAGAGTACCAAAACAGTTTGTGTGCTTCTTCTACAAATTCACTTTGGACTGCTGATGCTCCTTAGTAATATTTATTAAGATCTTTCATTTGATCAGAAACCCTGTGTGTCCTATGGTTGTTTTCTATACATACCTGCCTATAATAAAATTTAATTTATAAATAAGCACAGTAAGAGATTAACAACTAATAATACCATTTGAAAATTTACAACAGCATACTGCACTAAAAGTTATTTGAACCTTATTAATTACTTCTGGAATTTTCGCTTCATATTTCTGAATCTTGATTGACATTGAGTTTCTAAAGCCGCAGAGAGTGGAATCACAAATGCTGGGCCGGGACTCTGTAATGTACAGAATCAAAACAGCTAGTGTTTAATGATGTGCTCGAAATTCTAATATATGTGAGGTCCCATCTATTTTAAACATTGGACATGAAAGCATAATATTCTCCCAATTCTAGGGTGGGACACAATGAGGTCATAGGAGTGTGCAGAACAGGTCTGGACGCTGAGGGCCTTGGGCGCGACCACTGGAATGAGATGCTGGCCTACCACCGGAAGCCCATCACACACTGGCACCCCCTGCTGGAGGTGAGCTTTCCATGCCCACACCTCCACCCTGCCTCCACATCCATGCCTGCCACCTCAGTTGCTTAAATGTTACTTATCTGCTCATCTTTATGTGATATTTTATGCATTCACCTGTTTAAAAAATTGTTCCTGCTTTTGTCTCACAGTGTCTTACACTAGGCCAAGTTTTGTATACATCATGAGTTTTTAGAACCACTGTACATTCTGGGCTTCATCTTTGTTTCTTTGTTTCTTCCTTCCTTCCTTCCTTCCCTTCTTTTATTTCTTCCTTTTATTGCATGTGTGGTACTGAGGATTGAACCCACACAGGTAAATAGCTCCAGGCTACATCTCCAGCCCTTTTTAAATTTTATTGTGAGATACATTTTCACTAAATTGTCCAGGCTGGTCCCAAACTTGCAATCCTGCTGCCTCAGACTCCAGAATATCTATAGTTACTAAGTGTGTCACCACACCCAGCTTGGTCTTCAGATTTTTTTGACAGTTAGCCATAAACACTGGGGTAGATCGTTCTCCTCACATGACTTGAAAACTTATACTACTGAGTAATGGAGGAGACTAGTAACCTAGGAACCTAGTTTATTGCTAATTGGAAACTAAATTTTAGTGCTTTTATTTTTTGTGAAGACAGACACCTTACCTAAAGTCTCTTCCACTTAAGAATCCTTAGAGAGACATACTATCACCTAACACTGCCCTTTTTTGCCCTGCTCTGACTCCAGCCAGGGAGAGCCAGCGCATTTTAGGCACACTGAGAGATAAACTTACCTGATTTCAAGACCTGCATCTGCTGTGTGACTATTGTGGAATCTTGCTGAAGTTACTCTACCGCTCTCAGTGTCTGTAGTGATGCTGTAATAGTAAATTCAAAGTAAAGCTGAATAAATGCTGAGCACTAAGTGCCTAGTACATGGAATGGTACAATGTTAGCCCTTACAATTATTGTTAATATTCGCCTAGCCAGAGCAAGTAGCAGTACCAATTTTCCATGAGGATATTTAGTCCTGAAGTTAGTTGTCAGTGTACAGGGAAAAATGAATGTCATCAGGTTGAATGATTTTCCTTCCTAAAGACACTATCAGGAGCCTCCTGAAGAGTCACAATGTAAGTAATTTATATGATGGGGTGAATTGAGAGGTAATGCAGGTGCACAGAAGGACAAGTAGCAGATGAAGGATTTTATGTATTTCAGTAACAAAAACATAGTATAGTAGATGAGTGGCATTTCTGCCATCTCCCCATGGGTAAGATCCTGCTTCTTCTTTTAGCACTAGGCACTGGATTGAAGAAAGGGAGAGAGTGCACATTATATTTAACCAAGTATCAGTAGGACCAAGTTCTAATTTCAACTTAGTCACTAGAACATGACCTTGGCTGTGTTACTAAAGACAATATAGAGAAAATCTGATGAGTACTGAATGTCCGGACCTGTGAACTGTCTTCACTGGCATCTCTTCATATATGAATGTCCCGAGTTTTTATCTGACTTCATAATTTAATGTAAGGAGGGAGGGAGAGAGAGACCCAGTCGCATGGACTTTTCCTCTAGAGTGCTCTGTAAGTAGAGTCAGGCATACTCTCTGAAGAGCTCAGTAAGTCTTGAAAAAGTTCATTTCACGTCAACAGTGGCTATTGTGTAAAATATTATCTACTGCTTGTCATATAATTACTATCTTTCCCAGTTCTTCTCATCTTTATTTGCTTCTTACATTAGAAACGTGAAAATAATCCTAAGGTTTGAGACAGGAAAGTGAAATCTTGGTCGGACAGCAGCCTTCACTGAACGCAACCCCTGTCCCTCTGCTGTATCCTCTTGGACAGGTCACTGTCCCTGCAGCCTGCATGGGAGGATGAAGGGAGAAATGAGATCATATGAGCAGGAATTGTAATGGATGTGGGGAAAGGTGCTGTAGAACCTGAGGCATATTAATTTTTGATAACTACTTAATAAGCAGTTATACATTTGTCTGATGAACAGGAGCTATGGAATTCACGTGTGTTTGTGTCAGAGAACACCAGGAGAACACTTTTCAGTCCAAATAGGATGCTCAGGGAGGTAAGTAAGCTACAATATGGGCATCACAAAAAGATGGGAGATATTTTTCTCTTAAGTGAGTATCAGAGAACTAGTAGGACTGAAAGTCTACGTAAATATACTTCCTGCAGAAAATGGCTCCTTTCTTTCCATCCCTACTGCCGCATTCATTGGTCAAATGCACTGTATGGACTAGAGACGTAAGAACTGCCTGCATTTCTCACTAAGGGGAAAGTTGAGTAAGTCATCGTGTCAGAGAAGGGATAAATTTGAGAGAAGAACGATTATTCAGGAGCTGGGTAACTTAAAGAGGCAGATTTAACTATCCTTTAGAAGATCTGGTTAATACTATCTAGATAATCCAAAGTTTATTCTAAGGATTAAACTTTTTAAATACACACAAACACTTAAGGATCATGAGGAATTGGTCATCCTCATTTAGGGCTCCCACCTCCCTAAACTCAGTCCTTCTCCTCTCATTCATTCTCCTTGAAATCGCCTCGAGAGCCCGGGACCACGGTGGCCAACATCTGTAATCCCAGCTCCTAGGAAGGTGCCAACAGGAAGATCACACAAGTGTGTGATACCAGACTGAACTACTTAGTGAGACTGTCTCAAAAATAGAAACTAGAAGACTGCCGGGGTATACCTCAGCAGTGCCTGGATTCAATCCCCAGTGTTTTGAGCAGGGATGGCCTCCTGCCTTGTAGCAGATGGAGTGCAATGTGTGTGTAAAACCTCTTGTTGCTCTTACCCAGCAGCTGTCTTCAATACAGTAAGCCATTGTTTTATCAAAAGCATTAAAACTCTGTCATGCAGTATGAAATTATTCTGTTGTCATACGTATTTGCCGTAGAGTGCCTCTGTGTGCCATATGTGTACCATGCTCTGTGTACCCCTCTGACTATTTGTGTGCCCTCAGCCTACCTGAAGAGGTAGGGAGTTACATGTATCTTCTCTTCAGACTGCTATATGGTAGGTGAATATTCACTATTACAAGGGAGCAAGAATTATCTACTGGGCTATTTTATGCACGAGATAATACATTATAAAACTTACTGTCTTTCAGTTACCTGGCCGGGCGACCAGTTTTGATAGTCAAGGATCCTGTTCATCTCCGAAACCACCTTCCACGCCATAATGCCTCCCATGTAAGACCCTGTAATAAGCACCTAGGTCCATGTGCTCCTTGGATCAGGAACACAAAAGAAAAGCAGAAGGTTTGATTTCCTCACGTAAAATATATTCGTAGAAATGAACAAATTTACATGCAATTTTTTCATTTACCTTTGTGTCTGTTTTTAAACTTTGAACATCTTAATACTGTTTACTTGAATATGAATATTCCTTAGTTACATAAGGCATTTTATCCTTCATGTCATATGCCTATTAGCACAAAGAGAGTTGGGAAATGTACTTCTTTGCATCAGCAAAGAAACAAGTTTTTTTGAAAAAAAAAAGGAATCAATACACATTTAAAATTAAATATAGCTTATGCTGCTATTGTATAAAGTAGAGTATCACATGTGTGGTTTTGCTTTTGTTACAACTTGTTCGTTTTCAGTTGTACACACTGTTCTATATAAACTTTAATGAACATTTTAACCTTTACATATGAAGCACTAAGTCCTTCAACGTTCACATTAATGTAGCTTATCTGATGATAGTTTTACTTTCATTCTCAGCATATTCTTTTCTTGGTGAGACTTGACTCTGCCAAACTCAAAACTCTGTCTCTCAACCTGTTCTTTAAAAAATACAGATAAGTCTGTAAATTTAAAGAATCATATTGAGTAAAAATTCAAGTAATAGTGAGAAGCTGGAAAGTGGAGGTTGAACTCTTCCAGCAACCATTTAATATTGTCTCTCACATTCGCTCAGACATCTGTTGCATTGTTAACTGATATTTTAAAAACTCTGATAATCTTATGTGCAGTATTGATGTTCCCAAGTGAATAGAGTCAGAAGTTCATTCGTTAAGTGTTTATAAAGTACTCAAGTTTTGTGGCGTCTATTTTGTGATGTGAAGCTATCACACAGATCCTGGATTTCTGACAAATCACACTGACAGACACCAAAGGTCCCACCAAATAGTCTGTGCTCCTTGTGACTTAGTAATATGCACCATCAGTGACTCAGAACCATTCAGAAACTTATCACTGGAATTGAAGATTTTCCTAAAAAAAGTGTGATTTATTTTCCAACGAACTATAGAAATGTACCATAAATAGCTTCCACAAAATTTAATACAAATAAACAAATTAGTTTTCAAGGCCAGACCTCCAATTCTTTCATGAAAGGCATTTTCCTTCACAAGGGTGGAGGATCAGGCTATTAGATGTAAAAACTATGCAAATGTTTTTACAATACAGACTTTCTTTAAATCAGGTCAACTTTTTAATGTCTCATTTTCAGGTATTGTTGGAAGATATCTGTATTGAATTTGCCCAAGCTTACTTTAGAGATCTGCATCATAGATGGTGCGTTGTTCAACCTTATTCCAAAATAATAATTTCAGAAAAAGCAAGAAAATTTGTACTTGAAATATGAAAACAAATTCATCAGAATGAGAACATTTTCAATTATGAAAATTTTATATATTCCTTATCCCTATAAAAAATGAAACCTTAAAAGCCTTGAAATTTTGTCTTCTGGCGTGATGATGGAATTACTGTTAATTAAGATGTAAATATTCTACTCATTAACATTTAAAGGTAAACATAGTGTTGCCTCACATTTTTCAAAAAAGCTTGTACTATCCTAATGGAAACAACTCTTCATAGCTAACAGTTTCTCCCTTTAAATAATAGGAGAGACCTGCTTGAAAATAGTTGGCTACCTTAGCAAGCTTAAAGAACCATTTGCTATAAGGGTGAAATGACTGAAGAAGACAACTGATTTTTTTTTAACTCTTTTTTTTTTTTTTTTTTTTTTTTTTTTGGTACTGGTCCTTGTGCTTGAGAGGGAGGCGGCAGAACCACTGAGCCAAACCCCCGGCCCCTTTAACTCTTTATTTTAATGCGAGAAAAAATGTCAAACAAAGACAAAACTCTTGGACATTTTTTGGACACAGTGGTTTTATTAGTAGATACAGCTATATCCTAAAGTAAATTAGCAAATTTATTTCCTAAGTGAGTATAATATACATTTTCACCCAAAAACAAACTTTAAGGATTTCTTATTCATCCTCAAAAATTTGTGCTTGTCTTTGTTTACTAAGGTGAAAAGCCAATGTTTGTGAGGGAAAAAAGATGACTTGAATGTGAGGATTACAGATTAATGTTTTTAAAATAATTTTTGAAACTTGAAAACTTTTTCTCCAGGATTAGAAGAAACTCATAATGTCAGAGTATTTGTTAATCCTGCAAAAGAGATTAAAGAGAGGAAATTCCTAACTCATATTTCATGTACTACATGAGGGCCGTTTCCCCCAGATAAGTCAAGTGTGACCATTAAAAAGGACAGCTGATATGATGAAAATGCAGTCCTGCCTCTTCTAACACCACATACTCTCCTTCTACACATCCACACACATGTAGGTTGTCTTTCTGCCTGTGAGTGATGATGAAATGTTTTCAGTGTTTCAAATAAGGTTTGATGTTAGAAGTGTCCTCCACCAATTTGTGTGGGATATCACGTTTCAGTGACAGTATTGACACATTAGGAAGTTGTAGTTTAGGTACGTAATAAATACCTAATTTCAGGGACTTATTCAGGGACTTAAATGAGATAAGCCTATGTAAAAGATCAAGTGTTGACTCATTAGTGTAACAACACTGACCTTCATTCAATTTTGGGGTTTTGATGTTGATCTTACCTTTATATAATCTTTATACAAAACTGAACAGTTGTTCTTTTTCTCACTAGTTTCCTAATAATATTTTTCTTGACAGCTCACTTTATTGTACATGTAAAATTCACCATATTAATATATTTATTGCCCAATGGCAAATAGCATTAGGGATAGTGCCAGGGGCAGAGTGTTGTGGGTCAGAGCCACACATTTTCTGGAACAGTTGCGGGGACTTTGCACGTTCTGGTTACTGCAGGGAAATCACAGCTGATCAATACTGACTCAGGTTCTATATTAAAGCAAATACATTTCAACCTTTTTGGTTGTGATATTTAATTGACCCTTAACAACTATACTTTTTCTCGTATAAGGTTTCCCTCATTTTAAAATTTTGCACTTAATAGAGAGCTGTTAGTTTCATAAAGCTTATCATTTAACTATTACTTGGAAAACAAAAAAGTCAAACTTCCACTCCTGTCTCAAACTTCCTATCCACAAGGCCAAATTTGGCCCATTTTAGAATGAGTTACAAGGATAACCAAACACAGTTACAAATAAAGGGATACAAGATCTTAACAGTAAACACGTGGCAATTTACCCTTGCAAAAAGACTACTTGATGTTATTTAAGAATATCTGTGTTCATGAGATGGAGTTGATCTGGTTTTTGTATTTTGGTTTGTTTTTTGTTGCAATGTTCCTGGTAATTACAACCAGGTAATATGATTACCTGATAATTAAAAAAGAAAAAAACTGGGGTTGATAAGGACTTAAGAAAGCCTTTAGCCTCTATAAATCTAAAGAAAAGGTGGAGATCTCTGTCTTTCACAATTTGGTCTTAAAGCAACTTCTGGGATACTTTAGTTGTTCTTAACCTTTATAATTTTTAGGCTGAAATTCTATTGTCACCAAAGGATACAAAGGAGCTGAAAGTAATGCAACTTAAAGCATTAACATAGCTGGTAGTTAGGCAAAGATTTTATAGCATATGAAAATAAAGATACTGAGATTCAAAACCAAGAAGTTGTTTTGTATTTTAACTTTTAATGTACAGTACATCCTCTAACATTGTTCTGAAAAACTCCATGACACAGCATTTAATAGTTCCTCAGTGACAAGGCTCAGGATATTGTTCATCTGAATCTGCTTTAAGGACTTATTATTCACAAGAAAATGAATTTGTACCGTACATGGGAATCAAAGTTAATTAAACAAAATGTTGTTTCCAGCATGTTATTCAGTGATAGCCTTTTAGGTAAGAATTTTGTTTCATTAAAAGACTTCTGTGTTTCCTAAATGTTCTGTTAGAGTATGTAGTAATTTAATTAAAGATATGTTGGTAATTACTTGTTATCTGCCATTAACATTTAAACAAAAAAGATGTGTATTTGAACAGTGGCACTGGATATTTTGTTCAAGTGTATTCTCAACAAAGTAAAAAAATTATTTTCATTTTTACCATGTTCCTTGTGGAAATAAGACACAGAGGTTTGATTTGGTAGCATGACAACATCATGCTGTGGAGACTTGGAAAAGAAAGCACTGAATCAAAGGCTGAGGTGCAAACATTTTGAATACTAGAAACAGTGACTGAAAAAATAAACCAAACATATTTAAAAGAAAGGATGGGCTTATTTACACCCGAGATGATGCAAATATACTCTTGTCAGGAGGAAATAATTTAATTCTATTTTTACCCCTTCTGAGACACTAGAAGGGGCTTAATATGATAGATATATTTACATGGAAATATTTTAATCACAAATCTCTAATAAATCCCTCTGAAATCTCATCTGAACTTTTGAGAACCCTCCTTAAAGAGACAAACTGCCTGATCTTGGCACCAGAGAGTAAAACTGAGCTGTTTTATTCAGAAGTTTTGTTGTGAAGCATCTGCTGTGCAAGGAACACCCTATGAACTGTTCAGGGTGGCAAATTTTAATCATTCAATTTCATCATTTTTGTTCCCTTAAAAGCAATTGATTGGTGGGCCATGCCTGTAATCTCAGCTACTCAGAAGGCTACAGCAAGAGGATTTGAGTTTGAAGCCCACCTGGACACTTAGCAATATTCTGTGTCAAAATAAAAACTAAAAAAGGCTGGGAGTTGCTCAGTGGGAGAATGCCCCTGAGTGTGATCCACAGTACCACAAATAAGATTTGTTGAATATCAGTGCGTATTATAGATGTGAGTCAATAATTCTCATAGAAGTAAGGTTCAATGTTGGAAGCTTATTGGATATTTATGTCATTTCCTCTACAAAATTCTTTATTCTTAAACATCAATACTGGGAATTATTTTTTACTATTATTTCACTATAAAATAAAGCTTGTGGACCCCAAAATAACTATAATGTCTAATATTATGTACAAACGAAAAAATGTTCTTTCTTTATAAGAAGTGCGTGGTTCCTTCTGTTTGTGTTTATTTAGATCATTTCATGGGTTTCACTACAATTTCTAGGCTTTTTGTCTTAAATTACCCTTTAAACTTCCCATTTAAAGAGCACAGTAGTCTCCAGAGTGAAGTGTCTTAGATCCAATCATTGCATAAATAAGAAGCGAGTAGAACAGTTCCAATATGTGAAATAGTCTCCTTCATAAACAGAGTCCACTATTGAAGTTTTGTTACTAACATTAACTTGTTATTGACCTTTCCAACTAAGAGGTGTGAGTAGATTAGTCTGCGCATAAGGAGAAATTACAGAACACAAGTGAAATCTTCCTTTCAGAAGGAAGATAACAAAGTCAAAATAGAAAGGAACTGCTTCCTGTTGTACGTGTGATGACACCACTGGTATCCCACGAAAAGATATTTGGCAGTTATTCTATACTGGCAAGAGCTACTAAAATTCATTTCATGCATGGCATCAAATATTTTGGATCCAGCGTGTTTGATCTTTCTTTGTACCGTTCAGTCTTTGTTCACAAGGTGACTTTTTACAAGTTTGTGATTTAATACTTAGCCATTGTTCAAATCAGTATCTTTGACTTCCATATCATAGAACAGAAATTTTAAAATCTTTTGAAATTCATGTTTCTGGCTTTTGTACATGGTAACCAGCCATTTGTGAAACTTGACAGTTATAATTGTATTATTTAGAACAAATGTTCTGCAACCACCTTTAGAAGATATTACACACTGGCAGTATTTTTACAATGTCTTCTTTAGGATGTGTGAACGTATTTGTCAGGTTCAGATGAATTATGTAACAATGAAACCTCAAAGCTGTTATGAAGTATAGTTTATGATTACTTTTGTAAAAGAAAATGGAAAAGCACTTGAAATATAATTTTACTGTTTCATATGTATTTTGAAAAAGAAATAAAGTGATTATAAATTATTTTTGTCTGTCTTTGAGGAAAATACCTTTACCAGATTTAATTTTGACACTTCCGTGTTGTTAAGATTTTCTTTAATTGACATTGCTTTTGGCACTCCTTAGTGCAAGTCATTCATTTAACAACAGTGACTTGAAGACAGATTACTGGTCAGAGGCCTCTCATTTAATATGCACAAGTTCTGCCCACTGTGAGGTCCTGGCTGACATGCCACAACAAAGACAAGTTAACAAGGGAAAAGCTTAGCCAATTCATATAATTAAAGTTAAGTGGAGGCTGGGGTTGTAGCTCACCGGAAGAGCACATGCTTAGTTAGCATGTGTAAGGTTCTGGGTTGGATTCCCCAGCACTACCCACCCCCCAAAAAAAAGTGACGTGGAGCCTTTAGATAGAAAAACCCAGAGACCCAGAAGCTGAATGTTTCTATGCTTGAATTTGATGAAGAATGTACAGCTGTGTAGAACTGTGACTGAACATGAAGGCTCTGATCTAAAGGCAGCAGGATGGCAGGGGAAGCCAAGCAAGGACTGTCCCTTTGATTCCATGAGCTATTTCTTCTTCCTGGGTACCAGGCAGGATCCTTTCTAACAAGAGGGTCTTATGATCAAGACGAGGTAGGTCAGATAATTTCTCTTTGGCTGACTCATAAAGAAAGACAGAAGAGTAATATTTTACATTTTATGGTAGGCTATTGGGGAGAGGAATTCAGGATTCCATGGCTTGCCTTTGAAAGCGAATTTTGCAAAGAAATTTTGCTCCTGTGGGTCAAGCTGGACTTGCTACGGGAAACTCCCTACTTGAAATTTTCTTTGTTCAACACGTCCGGGCCTGCCCTGACATACGTGGACATGTCCAAGCCAACTTCTGCATCTCGGGAATGTCTTTGTTTCCAGGAGAGTTTTGTCATTTCACCAGAATGTAAATGAGGTAGACCTCACACCCTAAATCACCCAATAAGCGTGTTACCAGTATTTTGTATGAACCAATACCATGACTGAGCCCACTTGTTAATGCATGTTCAATTTCTGTAACCAATGAGTGTGTACCAAAGTTGCCACACTTGAGGTGCCCCCTCCTAGAATGTATATCTTCTTGGTTCAAGAATAGGACTGGGCCAGTCTCCCGCGTGTGAACAAAGACTGACCCGCTGGCATAATTAAACTTATTGCTCTTTTTCCATGGCTTCTAGTGTACTTCCATCCTCCTGGACTAGCAAATGCAAACCATATAAATCAAATGGAAGTCTGACACCTCACCTTTGAGGAGAAAAACAAGCCAGAGAGAGATGAGAAGGAGACAGACAGAAAGAGACCCTCCCAGTATAACTTCAGTTCAGGGCACTCGGCATGCCAATAAGCCAGACTTTGGAGTGCTGCTTTCTGAACTGTAACACCATTTCTGTCACAAGATTGTAAGTCTGAGTTTCTAGATTATTTCCATTAACAACTAATGAGTCAAGTATTAAAAGAGGTTAATGTCATTTATACATATTGGCTAAATTTGTTTAACTGCAAAAAAGTTCTAAGCCCCTAGAAATACCTGAGCAGGTGATCCAGGAGCTGGATACACCTGTCATTTAATTTGTTAGTTTATTCTCACAAGGCTTATACTTTGCCTCAGATGCTCAAACACATTTTCCTGAGGAATATAGAGAAAACAACTAGTTTTAAACAGTCAGCAAGCCGATCATTGGCTCAAAGAAATTCCTCACTGTTGATGAATCAGATGTTCTATGCCTGTAGTTACTGTTTATTGATATGAAAAAAATGTACAACCTATAAGAGGAAGCAAGTTAATAAATCAGTGTTTCTGCCTAAGTTTCAAGATAAGTCAGCAATCAAACCTTTGCTTAGGACCTTATGTCCAAAAAGTATGAGAAACCTGAATGAAATATAACTTGCTTCTTTAAAAAGCAGTCAAGTTGCTACTTTTTAAGATTTTCTTGCTCTTCCAAATTTCTCCTTGGGAAGTATTTATGTTTATATTCACACTGGTTTAAAATTAATATTCCTACTAACAAGCAGTACACTTCCCAGGTACCCCGGTGAACCTTGGTACTATTATTTGATTATGTTGTTGACTACAACAAAAAAATGACGTCAGTATTTTCATTTCTATTTCTTTTTCTTTCCTAATGGGAATTAGTCATGTTTTACATATTGATTGGCAATCTGGATTTCATTGTTTAAGTTTTTCTCTTTCTTGTATTGGAAGCTACTTCCTCACTATTTAAAAACACCTCTAGAGGAGTGTTTGTTCCTATTTTAATGGAGATAAATCCTCTCAGATGACTCATCTCAAACTGATCTCCTTCCATTCTGCAAAGTCAGAAGGCATAATGTAGCCAGGAGTAAATCTAAGGGAAAGTACAAACAAAAGCTTCATCTTGTGAAAAGTATGAATTGTTATCTTGACAATTTCCAGTACAATTTTGGGCTGTAACCAAAGTGTGCCCAAAGAATTAGAAATTATCCTTTTTGTGGATAATCTATTATTTATGCTATTGCCTACAATCACATTTTGTGCTGCATTTGAACAGGTTTGATTCTGTTGAGTTATAAAATGACACAGAACAACAGGAATGTCCACAGAGACTAAAACCAAAAATCTAAAGAGAAATCACAAGTAGTACATTTTGCAGCTTCCATTTTGGGGCTGCAGTTAGAAATTTTTCTAAAAATCTACCTCTCTCCAAATTAAAAAAAAAATCATCCAAAGTTCCAAATATGAGTATAAAGCCTATGAAGAGAAACCAACTCCCATTATGAGTGCATTTTGTGAATATAACATTAGATTGTGAGCAATTTCATGAGGAAGTGAGGCTTTTGTTTTTTACAAAATCTTTACCTTTAATGGAAAACTAGATGAGTCAGTAACAGGGACTCAAACCAGAAAATAAGCTAACAGGAAAGAATCATTAAAAGCACAAGACATAAATAGGTCACTAATCGTACAACTCCAGGAGGTATAAGTCACACTCTATTCCATGCAAATGTTGCCCCTAGGAACAAATCTAACCATCTTAAATTCATAACTAAGGCATATGCAATGGTTAAAGCTATAAAGTAACCTTAACCAGAAACTATAATTTGAAGATAGAGCCAGGAATTGTAGGATAGATTTTTTTTCAATTGGTCACATTACCTAAAACACAGAACAGGCACCAAGCATAATACTCAATACATACCTCTGTAAAATCTCTGTGATGTATTAATGGCCATTTTAAAGATGAAAAAATTGAGATTCAGCTCAATTAAGTGGATAAATATGTAGTTAATGGCAGAGCACAACTTTGTACATGGACTTTTGTTCAAGGTCCAAGCTTTTATGTACAAGTCATGAACTATAAAGATTTACATCATGCTACTCAAACTATTTTCACATGCCCTTTCCTTAATTCCTACCACAAGGCAAGTGGAGCTGCTCATCTCCACTAAATGGAGATAGTGGTTGAGCTTAAGAGAGGACAATGAAAGCCCACTGCTATGCAGTAGACAGTCAGCAAATCCAAATGTTTGGCCCTCACAGTACATGCACATTATGTGATCTCCTTTTTCAGTGTAACAAGCCATATGATAAAACAAAAGAAAACAGACATTTTTGTCTCTGTAGATAAATCATATAT
>NW_022900927.1:16068521-16080964 GCF_012274545.1 Fukomys damarensis
TTGCAATTTTTGTGATACATGAAAGATCATGAAGCAGTGTGATACTGATTTTGCACCACATATCCCACATTCATAACTGGAACCCATGGAGAGGATGAATATTTTCAAAAGCCACCAGATAAGTATCTGTGTAGATCAGGTGGTTAGGGTGGGAGAAGACATCAGAACTGCAGTGATCTGAACAACAAAAAGAGTACAAAGAGAAGTGAGGACTAGAAAAGAGCACATTCCCTAAACTTGAGTTCTAGAGACTTCTGTTAATTATATTTCGTTTTTAAAATTATTTTTCTGTTGACACTACCTAAATTTAGACAGTATGACCTGTTTTTTTGCATTTTTATAAATTCTGGTAAATGGTTTGTAAAACCTCTAGATTCTCATAGAATAAGATCAGATCCCTATCTAATATTATGTGTAGAAATTAATTTCATATACAAGGATTGATCCCAAAATATTAGGAGCTTTCTGCCTTGCTTATCCTTATACTTGTGTGTAAATAATATACATATAATTTAGTTATAAAAGACAATTCAATTTAAAGGTAGACAAAGGCTTTCAAAAGATATTTCTCCAAAAAAGATATAAAAGAACTGGCCAATAAGCATATGAAAACAGATTCAGCATCATTAGCCATTAAGGAAATGCAAGTCAGAGCCACAGATGAGATGTAATCTTCACCTACTAAAATGTCCATAATCCAAAACAGATAGTAGTAAGTGTTGACGTTTACCTAGAAAAACTTGAGCCTTCATAAACTGTTGGTGGGAATATAAAATGGCGTGGCCATTTTGCAATACAGTCAGGCAGTTTTTCCAAATGTTACACATAACATTATCATATTCTAGACCCAAATATATAGCCCAGAGGAATAAAGAAATAGTCCCACATAATAATTTGTACATGGCTGTCAATTGCTACATTATTCACAATAGTCATAGAAGAGGAAACTGTCAGAGCACCCAACAATTGATGGATGGATAGATAAAATGTTGTGTCACCATGCAACAATATTATTTGACAATTAGAAAGAGGATGAAGTACTTGTAAATGCTATGACATGGTGAACTTAGAAAATGGGGTGGTGAAAGAAACCAGTAGCAAATAACTACCTAGTAAAAAAAACCTACACACTAGAATTCCATGGCATAAAATGCAGAATGAGCAAGTCCACATAGATATAGAATAGATTAGTGGCTGCCTGGGTCTTCAATGGATGAGAAAGTTGAGGGCGGCTACAAAGAAGACAGGATTCCTTTTTGTGTAACAAAAATGTTTTAAAATTAACTTGGGCATTTGCTGTGCAACTAGCCAGTCCACTAAAAACCCTTAAATTATAAACTTTAAATGGGTGGCACATTTGATATGTGAATTGTCTCCCAGTAAAGCTGCTATTAAAATGGATAGAGAAATGATAAGAACAAGATTCAAGATAGTGTTTATCTAGAGGTGGGGGCTGGAGGGATGATGAAGATGAATGGTATAGAGATGTAAACCAGACATGGTGGCCCATGCCTCTAATCCTAAAATTTGGGAGGCTGAGGCAGGAGGATCACCAAGAGTTTGAGGACAGCCTGGGCTATGTAGTGAGCTGAAGGCAAGCCTGGACTGCACAGTGAGGCCTTGCCTCAACAAACCAAAAAATAGATGATAGATAGATAGATGGATAGATAGATAGAAACATAGATACATAGATGATAGATAGAAATCCCTAGAAATGGTCTAGTTCTTGATTAAAGTCTGTGTCATGGATGGTCTTTACATTAGTATATGCATCTATGCCCACAGTTATATACATTAAATAAAATAAGACTTTGCATAGACCAAGATAATTTGTCTAAAAAACAAGAATTGTGATTAACATAATTTGACACTATTGAGATGCACTTGAAAATAACTGCTTACCAAGACCTGTCATGTAAAGGTACAAGATCCCAGTAATGAATGTAACTGTACTGTATAACTAGAATGCACCAATAAACTCAATAAAAAGAAAAGAAAAGAACTGCTTAACCTTACCTAGTTATATTTTATGTATCATATCCCCAGGTCACAAAATGGGATTAAGGAACCAATTGTGATCAAATGAATGGTTTAGACAGAGGAAAAAATAATTTTATCACTTAAAATGAGGAATGCAATAGTGAACCATGTCAGTTTCCTTTAAATCTGCCTTCCAACAGAAGTAAGGCAGCTTACATTTATGTTCATCCTTCATTGTCCCCATCTCTCCCGTGCCCATATTCCCTGGTGAATCAATCTGTTCATTTCAATTTACGACCAAGTCTCACACATCATAAAACATGTGATAACGTGGGGTACAGCAGAAATAATAAAGGTAAGTAGAGAGGAGTCAGGAAAATCAATTTTAAACCTGTGCCCTTACAAAAACAACAACTTCAGGTCAAAGTTATCCAAGGTCCTAAAGCTTTTTTAAATACCTAAGCCTGTTTTCCCCGCTTTTCCAGGAAACTCCCTCCAAAAAGGTCCTGAAAGTCTTAAAGATACAATAAACCTATAAATTGAGCCAGCACTATTGCTCTGAGACTGTAGATTCACAAATCCCGAGACTTCCATGTTCAGTAAGTGAATGTGAGATCTCTGAACATCAAACGTGTGAAAGGTTTGCATCCTGACGGAGCCCACTGGCAGGTATCTTGGCAGATGCCAGAAATACATGTCTTGAGGACACTGCCAAGAACACATAGAAATCCTTAACCCCAGGCCACAAGGACCTCTCTCTTGATGGCCCCCCAACTCTATTTCCCCTGCTTACATACTTCTTTAACTATCTATTACAATTTGTCTGTGTCTCACCGCAGTGTCCTGAATTTTACTTTCTAACAAAAGTTGACTCAGCTACAACTAGTCCATGAGTAGGCTAAGTTGAGATTCCTATCTCCTTTCTGGGGAACCTCTTCTTCAGACCCTGTCCCTGTGTTGGTCAAGAAGGTTGACATATAGACTCTTGTAAGTGCTTTATTTCTCTTCAGTGTTTCTACTTTTGAAAAGAAAAGAGTCAGGAGATTGACAGTATTTTTACTTTGACACCCGTAGATCGAAATGCCAGATCTTTAACATGTGGTCAGGCAAGTAGTGAGACATTAGCGGGCCGAGAGAGGAAGGAAATCCAAAATAGTATGTTTTGCCAGGAAATAAAGTTATAGTCAAATCAGGAAATAAAGATCTCAGTGTATAATAATTCATAATTATATATTAGGTTTCAAAGCCAAAGACACAGTGTCTGAGATTCTGGAGTCACTGCTACTAAAGGTGAATTTTAGGTTTTTTCTTCCTGAAAAAAAATTGATTGAAACAAGCATAAACACTGGCAAAGATTTGCATTTATTAAAGGTAGGAAAAAACATGGTCTGCTGAGCAAGTATGGGCCAAGTAAAAGTAGGAAGAAAAAAGAATAGACCTAACTGCACAGGGTAGGCTACCTCAAAGACACAGGATAGCAAACTCTGAATAGTGGTTGTCCCTCTATTTTATATCTCACAAAATGACTTCATTCCAGGTCATCCAATCAAAGCCTGTGCTATATAAAAATTCTTATGACATGCAGAGCTCTGAGCACTGTTCTGCACCTGTGTTCTGGGAGTAATAGATCACACCTCCTTTCCCAGATGGTCTTAGCCTCACCCTACCTTCCTGCATCAACAAGGCCTCTATTTCTAGAAGAACCAGGCATGCAGCATTTCTGGCTACTATGGACGATAGCCCCATGATATCAGGAAAGGAAATGTTTATAGATTAGTCTCCCACATTGGGCTGGGACACGGTTTAAATGAAAATCTTATATTTTATAAATTTTTGTAAGTTTCTTACATAATTAAGGCCCCTGAAACACATTTTGCATTTTCAAACTAACTTCTAAAAGATGGATAAGCATCATAATTACTCCTTTCCCCTGAACTGCAAGAGTAACTCTTGTATGCATGAAAACATATCCAGACTCACACTTGGATCAGATGCTTGCCTGGCACTGCTTACCTTCCCATTTGAAGGTCTCTCCTGTCTTTCTCTGTGTGTGTGTGTGTGTGTGTGTGTTTTACAGTAAATTCTACCTGCCTGGCTTCCCCAGTGACAATGTAATGTAGAAATTTTAAGGAAAAAAGAAAATTCAAATCTAGATGTTTCTTTTAGCCAGTCATTCCAATCCTTAAAAAAGATGTATTTTTGAAATCTTGTTTCAGATAATCCACAATTATTTATAGTTCAATGTGTTTTCAACAATAATATCAATTCCTACTTGTGACACATTTTCCTCCTCACAAATGTTTTGGGAAACAAACTTCTTATATTTAGATGCAGAGCATCATAAAATTGTTTTAAATTTGAAACTTTTAGAATTCTCTTATTCCTTATAAAGCCTTACCATTCTTCAGTCTGAAAAGTATTCTACATATTCACTGAGATTCTAATTTATATAAGTGCTGTAATTAGAAGGAGCACATTTTACTCAAATCAACATTGATTTAGTAAGAATTCATTATAAGAACTATATATTTTTTTCATTTGTCTTTTCAGCTATAATAAAATTTAAGAACTCCTTTTCAAATCAATTTTCACATTTACTCCAGCTACATTGCATGAGCTATACTGAACTTAAATTTATTGGTTTTTTTCCTCTCCCATTTGGATAATTTTGATCTGTAAAGTAACTAGACAGTAGACAGAAAACGGAAAAAAGAATACACACATTTTACTATGCCCCTAAACCTGGAAGCTAAACGCATTCAATCCAAAATTGAGAGGGGTAAGGCAAGGGGCAAAGTGGGTGAGTTTATACACAGCCAAAGAGGTGAGCTTCTAGAGAGAAGGCAGGAGCCGTGGGCTGTGGAGAGTTGGTGTAAAAATGTGCACAGTTAGCAAGGCTGTGTGCCACGCAGATGAAGTGTCCCAAGTATCAGGCACCTGTGGTAACCCCCAATCTCTTCTTCCTGTGAAAAGATATTTCCTGTGCAGAAAGGGAAAGGAAGGGATACAGAGAGAAAACCCTCTGTCTAGACCTGTTATTTACTGGTGCAGATAGATGTAAATTTCTTCCTACAAAGGACAGATTTTCTGAGCCATTCCTGTGTCTACAAAAGTCAGCAATTTCTCTAAATAACCAACTCAAAATATACTCCCCAAATATATTTGGAGTGGACTATTTTGATCTCACTCTTCTGACAGCTGTCATTTATTTGTGTATCAATATTTTCATCCAAAACATCTAAATAAGGCAAAAAAAAAATCCAGTTACCAATCTCATGCAGCATTCTAATCCTAGGATTCTATTTTAAATTTGCACAATTTTGTAAAAACATTATCATCTTAACGAATAAATTGAAATCATTTCTGTGAACTCTTTTTCTAATAATACAAATTATATGTTAAATACAGATGTGGGGCCAGGGATGTAGCTCAGTGGTGCTGCCACCTGTCTTGCAAGTGCAAGGTCCTAAGTTCTATCCCTGGTACCAATAAAAAACAGATGTGGCAGTCTATAGTGTCCTGTGAATGTAGTAAATATAGTGTCCTGTGAATTTCAGGTGCAGTGTGTTTATTAAGTTTAAGTGACTGGGTAATTTAATTATACTTTTAACTATGCATTTTAATTATCAATAACAGTTTACCATATGATTGGTACTCAGTCCTTAATTGCATTGAGTTTAAATATATTTAATGCCTTATATTGTTTAAATGGTAATCTTTATCATAGTCATTCTGCATGAGCAAATTTTTTATTGTTAGAACAAATGAAATAAAGAATAGCATGTTACCTCTGAATATAAATTAATGAGAAAAACCTGAACCAAGATTGAATTTGAAAATTCAAGTTTTAAGTTTTCTCACTTAATGGAATTTCTTCATTTTTCCTTCACTTTCAAACCATGGAGATTATTATAATTTTATATTTAATCACAATATAATCTCTTATATTGACACCAGATACAAGCTCTTTACACTAATAAAATATTGGGCAGTATCATATGCTTCATATATGAGCTAAATGCATAGAATTGCTATGAAATATTAGTACAGTATTTCAATTTGCACAGTTTAAAAGTTATCATAGGTAACAAAAAATAGACATCCAATTGCAGCTAAAATTTAGAAGATTTTGCATGTCTTGAATGGTAACATCGTACAATGGCAACACAAACCAGCAAACATATTTGAGTAGGCATGTTAACAATTTAGCTTTCAAAATTGGAGTTTTTCTAATTTTCCAGATGAACTGCTTCTCCATACTTCCTCATATTGAGAGCATAAACTACTTCCTTCCTCCTTTCCTCAGCCTCACTAGATACCTACCTGGAAGAGAAACTAGCGTGTCCCTGTAAAAGGAATGGGTGTGTACTGGCTCCAGGACATCAGGGTCAGGTTTGGTTTCCACAAGGAAGGAAAGGAGCCAGAACTGAGGGTGCCCAGAGATAAAACAGCAAGGAAATTATCTTGTGCATTGTCTTGTTGTATTCCTCTCCCCTTTCAACAAATGACCTGGCACACCTGCAGAAGGCGAGAAAAAGATTGGAGGCAAAGACTTCCTTATCTCCTCTATAGCTACATTTAAACAAACTTTTGGTTTTTTCTTTCCACCAAAATTGCCTCCCATGCAGTGTGGTCCTGAGCAACCAGCAGGCAGGAGGTAAGTAAAGATACTCAACTGCCAGAATTGTTACATTCCTTAGGATTTGCTTTCTGGATGAAAATGTTAGTGCTTACTTGTCACAAAGTAGAGAGAAGCATGATCTCTCTTTTACATCACTGATTACTTCTGAAAAAATTTACTACATTTTAACCATTGCACAATTCTCCCCCTTGAAACTGTGGAGCTGGTAAAGAGCATGTTAAACTCGGAGCTACACTGATCCTATTCTTGGGATCAGAAACTAAACTAAAGCAATATTCACTGAGTTTTTCAGAAAAACAAAATTATAACAAAAAATTCTGCAGAAGACTAAATTTGTATTTAACAATATGGACCAGAAAAAGTATTTTTGATATGCAGTTGTTCAGAAAGTGTATGTATGCATTCACAGCATAAAATATTTGAAGAATTATTGTAACATAATCAGAAAATAATAAAAAATCAAATTTTCAAAAAGAGAAGCCATAGTATAAAAGAATGTTCTCTAATAAATGACTTTGCCAAATATGAATTGCTTTCATAAATATTAACTCATTATAGAACAATATGGTATGAAATATATTAAAAGAGAAAGCATGATATAAAGTATTAAATGATAGCATAGACTTAAATTTTATATCTCACCAACAAAATGAAATCAAATAGAAGAAACATTAAAGAACAATAAAAAATTAAATGTAATCAACATGAAAGTGACAATAATATTCAAGAAAAATAATAATTATAGTACATTTACCTGAAAATAGATATGAAATGAAAATAAAATATATACACTAGGTAAAGTATTAAAGGGAAAGAACAAAGTAGGCTGTACCACAAAAAATAGAGTAAAATAAAAAGAAGAAAACCAAGAAACTATTAAAAATATGCAATTATATATATAACAAGAGAAAAGAATCTCAAATATTAATTCAGTAGAAAACCTCATATATTTATATCAAGTACCATCAGATAAATAGCATAAATATTCAACAATAGAACTTTGGCAAAGAAGTTATGACATAATGAATTTCAAAAAAATTATAGATGACCTAGTCATCTCTCTCTTGGGTATTTACCCAAAAGAAATTAAGCCATCCCCTCACAAAGATGTTTTCACTCATTCATTGCAACATTATTCACAACTGGCAGGCTATGGAAATGACCCACGGTTTTTCTGCTACTGACTTGAAAAGTTCTTTGTATGTTTTAGATATTCACCTTTCTTAGATATACGGTTTGCAGATATTTGCCCTAGCCCTTAGGTTGCCCTTTCATTCTATTGCTTCTTTTACCATTTAGAAGATGTTTAGTTTCATGTAGTCCCATTTATTTGTTGTTCTTTTATAGCCTGAGCTTTTGGTATGATGTTCAAAAAATAATTACACATGCTAATATGAAGGGGCTTTTTCCTTTTCTTGCCACCTGATTTTTTCTTTTCTTTATTTTTTTTTTTTTTTTTTTTTGTACCAGGGATCGACCTCTGGTCCTTGTACTTGAGAGGCAGGTGGTGGCACCACTGAGCCAAATCCCCTGCCCTGTTGCCACCTGATTTTATAGCTTCTAGTGTATATATTCAAGTGGTTTATTTATTTTAAGTTGATTTAGGGCTTAATTTGGTTATTACATAGGGAAATCCCTCCCCTGCACCATTTTGTGTGTGTGTGTGTATGTGTTTGTGTGTGTGTGTGTGTGTAACAGGAATCAAACTTGGGACCTTGCACTTGGAGGCAGGCAGTGGAAGCACTGAGCTAAATCCCCTTCCCCCTGAACCATTTATTGAAGAGGCTTTCTTTCCCTATTGTGTCCTCCTAATTCCTGTGTTAATCAGTTTTTCCACCACTGGGAAAGCTGGATATTGTCTCGCAGGGCTCAACATCCACAACCTAAAGAAGTTTAATTTGGATCATTGTTTCAGGGCATTTAATCCCTGGTTGGCTAGTCCCAAGGAAAGAGCATCATGGCAGAAAGCCATAGTATAGGAAAGATGCTTAGATCTTGGCAGCTGGGATCAGTACTAAAGAGAAGGGAAGAGGAGCTAGATAAAACCCCCAAGGTCACACCTCCATAACCCACCCAGATACATACAAAAGTGTGCTCCACCAATGCCCTGGGCAGCTTCCAAGCCAATCAAGTTGACATAAACAAGCTTAACTATCAACTTTGTCAACTTGATACTCAAAAATATCTTTTTAAATCAAACTCAATCCCTAAATAAATACAAGGTCATAATTATACCTGACATGATAAAACTCTCTTGCATACAACTGAAAATATAATAATCCTTTCTCCAGAGTCTCAGTAGTTTCAGCATTTTTCAAAAGTCCTTTCCTAAGTATCTTCTGACAAAAAAAGCAAGTTACATAATCCCAAGGTACACCTGCACAGGGTAAACATCCTCATTCCAAAAGGAAGGAATAGAAGATAGAAAATAGCTGAATCAAAGCAAATCCAATACCCAACAGGGCAAACATTAAGTCCTGTAGCTCTATATCTGATACCTGGAGCACATGGTAGTAAACAATGAATCACATTTGGTAGAAAGTCATACTTTCAAAAATTAAATAATTTCATATTTACATTCCAATGAATGGTGAGCCTCAATAATTAATTTCATGTTTAAAAATTAAATGCACATGTAATTATAACACATAAAAATAAAAATAAGCAGAAGGCCACATGTCCAACTGTTAACAGAAATCACACGCATGAAGGAAAGAGACCATGGAAGCTAGCAAGGATTGAATATAAATTTTTCTGTCATCCAGTATTTTTGGCACTTGAAACATAAGCACGTGTTTGTGTATTACTTGTAGAATGATTATAAAGAAAACACAAAGAGTCTTCTTGTACTTTCTCAATGAGATATTGTGAGCTCTCCAACTGTTAGTAACTTATTGTGAGGGCCAGAGGGGACCACACAGGCAGAGCCTTTATTTTAAGTCCTGGAACAGAAGATGTTCATGTAGTTCGTTCTCCCTCACCTGCCTATAAATACTTTTGTCATTAGTGTCTTACACTAAATGTGATGACCCACATGTCATTTTATGTTTAAAAAGTTAAAAAAGCATGCAAGTGCAGCTATTCCTTTAATGTTCATTTTCTTAAGGATCAATATTAAATATTTTCTTTATAAATGAAAAAAAAATGAATCCCAGAAGGCTTAGACAGACATGTATTCCTATGGCCTTTCTGGTTGCAGCACACACTACAACATTCATGGTCTAGAGCTTTCTTCAGCACATGTTCCATGTTCCTGGCATCTCTAACTTCCTGGGGTCTCCACTGTACTTTTGTCTTCATTCCCATAGCTTCACACACTACTTTTTCAGTGGCTCCTTTCCTGGCTTTCCAGGTTTCCTTTGCAGTCTGAGTGAAATTCCCCCTGCCCCACAACTCTTAAATTCTGTAAGCCAGTAAAACCAGCATCATGTTGATGACATCAAGGTCTGCTGTCAGCAGAAGTAGTTTCTAGGGCCCCTTGTACTGTGGCTGAAGCAGTACAAGGACGCTGAGCAGAGTGAAATCAATCCTGGAGAACCGATTCCTTTTGAGACCCTTCATCAGTGTGAACGTTGAGGACTTCTCAAATGAAAGACTGATACTTTTTCATCCTTGAGACTGCGTGCATAGAGTCTTGCTGATTTCTGAGTTAACCTCAGAGCATATTCTTCATGTTTCTGTACAAAGCACCCAGTTTCATTTTAATGTAACTAATTTCTTTAGCAACCAACACATCTTTTGATCCCAACTTTACAGATGGTAACTTTGGGCCAAATTTAAAGTTTTTCAAATTTTCTGCTCTGCTGTTTGCTCCTAATTCTCACTATAAATCTGGATAAAAATAGCCAGCAGTATCCATGACACAGATGGAACATTGGGCTGACTTGAAATTTACTCTGACAGATTAATTAGTGCAATGAAGGAGCCAACCTACAAACTGAGCTCAAACATGAACACGAGGTGATGAAGATGAAAAATAAAGAGACACAGAAACAAGCTAAAATCTCAGAAGGAAGGGAGCTCATGTTTCCCTTCAACAAAGAGCCACAAATGATTGGTGCACCTTGGCTTTATTCATTTAGGGGCAGGAGCAGTTAAGAGTTCTGCAAGATTTATTTGTCTCCCAATCTCCATGGTACTTCTCTCAGTAAACAACTTAACCTCCGGTGTTTTTACCTTTCCCTGAAGTGTGTTAGCATGCTTACATATGCCCTCAGGGCTCACTTCTTCTCAGAGCTCACTGAGGAGATCAATTAAACCCCATTCTTCCCCTCTTATCTTAACAGTCCACCTCTCTTAATCTTTGTCTCCTGCCAAGTCCTAGGGACAGGTGCAAAATCTAGACAAATTTTCTTTTCTCATTGCCTGAAGTTCGACTACTGAAGGAGTTCTTCTTCCCAACTAAAACTTCCTGAGACTGGTCATTACTTTCTGCATTCCCATCAGCATTCTGATCTTCTGAACTCCAGTCAGAAGAATCCAATCACACATCAAGCTCTACTTACAACATCCTTGGCCTTTTCTGTCCTACATCTCCAAAACTTTCCAAATTCCCTCAACAAACTAGATCCAAAGGCTTCTATATCACATACTGAGGTACAGGTACAGCGATGTGCCCACTTTCCTGGTACTATTTTTTGTATTAATCATCTTTTTTGACTGGGATTATAATACCTGACACCCACAAACTAAAGGAGGAGAGGTTTAACCTGGTTTATGGTTTCAAGGGATTCGATTCACGGTCACCTGCCTCTAAAGCATGGCAGAGCAAAGATGCTTAGCATATACAGGAGAGAAAGCAAAGCAAGGGAACACTGCCAGAGAGGAAGTGGTGACAGGCATACTACCCAAGGCCATGCTTCCATGAACCACACAGACATGTTCAGAAGTATACTTTAGCAGTCCCCAGGAGGATCCCGAGCCAATCAAATTAACACAATCAAGTCTAACTGTCAAAGTTACCTTACTTAATTGATCGTGTATATGTTTTTTAGCTTATTTGGGGGCTTTGTATTCTGTTCCATTGATCTGTGTTTCTGCTTCTTCTTTGTGTGTTTACCTGTTCTTGTCAGTGTCCTGTTTTGATTGCTGTCGCTTTTGTAGTATAATTTTAAAATTGATGCATAATACCTCTAGCTTTGGTTTTTCTTTCTCAATATTCCTTTGGTTTATTTGAGTTTTTTGTGATTTCATATGATTTCTTCGGGATTTTCAGAGTTCTATCAAGAATGCCAAAGGATCTTTGGTACGGATTGCACCCAATCTGAGTATTGCTTTGAGTAGAATGGACTTTTTAACAATATTAATTCTAGCCTTCAAAAAGAATGAGATCCTGCTATTTGCCATAACATGAGTAGAACTGGAGGACACTGTGCCAAATAAATAAGGCAGATACAGAACAAAAGTGCTGCACAATCTCTCTTATATGTGAAACCTACAAGACAGGAAGACCAAACCAGGTGCCACAACATGAGTAGAACTGGAGGACATTGTGCCAAATAAAATAAGGTAGATTCAAAACAAAAAGAAAATACTGCATAATCTCACTTATATATGAAACCTAAAAGACAGGGAAACCAAACCAGCAATAGAGAACAAATGTCTTAGCTATTTTTCTTGTTGCTCAGACAAAATACCTGACAACCAAATTTGAAAGAGTAAAGTTTATTTGTAGAAGTTTTAATCCATAGTTAGCTGGCTGCATGGCAGAGAGGCATTGCAGGAGAGAAACAGTCCATGGCAGGGCAGGGCAGGGCAGTCAGGAGTCTGCAAGAAGCAAATCTAAACCACTTTAGCAGCTTCTTTCTTTCTTTCTTTCTTT
>NW_022900927.1:16080988-16097143 GCF_012274545.1 Fukomys damarensis
TTGGTACCGGGGATTGAACTCAAGTCCTTGCGCTTGTGAGGCAGGCACCAGAACCACTGAGCTAAATCCCCGGCCCTCAGCAGCTTCTTTCTACCCTTACTATATTTGGTCCAGGCTACTGGGCTTAGGGTGCTGCCAAATCAATCATCAATAGATCTTACTCCCAGCATCACACATTCTAGATCCAGCCACCTCTGAAAAAACTCCCACCTATGATTGTGTGATGTGTGATACATGACATCTAGATACAAGTCATAACAAAATAGTTGTTTGTTAGAACAAAGTGTGGGATGGAGGAAATGAGATACAGGTCAAAGGATACAAAGCAGGAAATGAGTAGCATGAACATATTTTGAGATGTAATACACAACAGGAACACTGTAGTTAAAATTGCATTAGATTAGGTATTTTTGCTAAATAATTTAACTTCAAATGGTACTATTTTTTTAAAGGCAACTAAGTAATATGGGAGATGTCAATTTGCTTTGCTATCATGATCATTTTAATATGTGTATCCCATAACATCTATGCAGAACAACTTTTATATTCTTAACTCACATTTTAGAAGAATATTTAATGATTCGTAAAATTATTTTATACATGGTAAAGATAAATTATGATGGGAAAAATAAAATTATGCTTTTGTGCTCACCCATGTAAAAAAAATCATTGCTCCAGAAATTCTGCATCTCTATCTTATATCATTTTTTCCTTGTTTATGTTATGATTCCCAGTGGCACACGTGTATATTATTTTTCCCATCTTAATTCTCTTTTCTGTTTGGCTGCTTCAGTATCCTCAGTGGAGAAGGAACCAAGGTGTCCCCTGAGACAGAAGGCCACAAGTAGGTTTTCAAAGAATGAGGGAGGAAGAGGTGTGAAAATTGTCTAGGAGTATGGGAAATTAAAGAGCCTAGGGAAAATTCTGTGATTGCTTGCAGAATTAAGGCTCTACTTTTTGGCTGGTTGCCACAAACTTAAGATTGGAACAGTCAGTGTGACTGTTTTTCATTGCCAGTTATTTTCAGTTTCAAGGATACAGCACAAATTTTCAATGGAACAGAAGAAAAAATGGAGTGAGCTGAAAAGACAGGAAAAACTGTATAAAACTGAGATAATCACAGAATTGCAATTATGTATGTCTTCCATGAGGAGAGGAAATCACACCACTGAGTCACAATGAAGAAACAATGCTGGTGGTTTGTAAAACATAGCAAGTACTGACATAAAATCATTTTCCCATTGTTAGTGGGAAGCTAAATGGGTGAACACTACTGACCCAGATCCTACCGTTCTGAAGTGGGCTTTGAGGGTAGGAAAGTGAGATTAATCAATCATTCTAGCTGAGATATTCAGCTTTCTAGTATATTGTATAACAGGAAGAACTACCTAGACTAATAGAGCACCTGGGCATCAGAAGTTCCACTGTAAGATTATATTAGCTGAGACATGAAAAAAGATAACTATAAATTCACTGAAGGGCGTGATGGTAAACCGTGAGAACTGCCTTGCGAAGACTCTGCGTGCCGTACAGTAAGTGAAAGATGCATGGGGACAGAAACACTAGCAGAATGAGGAACAGCAAGCGATGAGGCTAGAGAGACAGCTAGGCAGGAGCCAGTCCGTGAAGTAGCACGACTACTAAGCACGTGGGCTTTCTGATAGGAATGATGGGAACTTCAAGTTTACAATTCTAAAGATCAAATGATTTTAATTTTGATTTAAAATTTTTAAATTTACTTTTCAATTAATACATATTTGCCGTGTGTATCACAAATATCTGTACCTGTATGTAATATACCTTTTATTTATTTTTTTATTTTTTTAAATTGAATTTACTAGTACATTCTAGGTATACAGTACAGTTACATTCATTACTGGGATCTTGTACCTTTACGTGACAGGTCTTGGTTCTCATTTTTTCCCCTTGTCCCCACCCTCCCTTCACCACCTCTTCCCCTCCCCACCTACCAACATTTTAATTCCATTTTTACATTTTATCACATTTTTTCCCTTTCCCTTATTCCCCTTCCCCTACCCTTCCCGCTGTCCCTACACCTTTAGCCCTTTTCTTGCTATTTCACAGTGTTAATTATCCCATTTATACCTTTTATTTTTAACCACTTCACTCCCCTTCCTTGGACCCTCTTCCTCTCCCCATTTACAAAAGCTTTGTTTCCACTTTTTTTTCCTTCCATTCTCTCTCTTTTTTGTAATTTACAATTTGAAATTTGAAATGAGCAAGAGTGAAAGAAAGACAACATTGAAGGAGGGGTTTTTCTGACAGAGGAGGAGGATTCAAAAAAGATTTTCACCATACTGAGTTTGAGTGACTAGGACAACTCAGTGGCTGTATCCAGCAAATGGATATTAAAGTCCAAACCACTTGCTAATAGTAAGGGAATATCCAGGGGCATCGAGGATACGAAGGAAATTTTGGAAATAGATATAAGAAAGCTACACGAGTGCAGAAAAGCTGAAGCCTAAAAATAAAGCAGTTAAAAAGCACAGATCTATGTGGACTTTCAAGGAAATTTTGCACCAGGGGTTTTAAGGCAGAACAGGTACAAAGACTGCCAAAAGGTACGACATGCACTCTTGAAAGTGAGAATCTCTGAGGCACCTGAGGCAGTTTGTTCATGTTTCCCGTGATCTAACCTACTGACGAATGGGATGTGAGCAGGTGAGCAACCTCAGCCTGAGAGTTGCTACAGGAGCAGGTCTGGCTAAGGCAGTGCCTGGAAGCAGCTCAGCTTATGACTGGAAGGGAAGGAGATGGGGGGAAAAGAATGGAAGATAAAAAGAATGGAAATGGAGTGTTTGCACATGGAAAGGGGACCAAGAGTTGGAGGGAGAAAGGAGGGAGCAGAGAGCCAGGGAACAAAAGGTAAGGTGTGTTATGTACATGTATGAACGCCCCATAATAAGTGGAGTCATTATGTACTGCAAACATGTACTAATGAAAAAATTTTAAACAGAAAAAGAAATTAGGAACACTAGACAGCACAGTGGAAGAGTTCAGCCAACACTCTGGGAAGCTGAGGCAGGAGGATTGCAAATTTGAGTCCAGCCTGGGAAATTTAGCGACTGAGTGAGACCTTAACTCAAAAAAAAAAATTAATTAAAAAGAGAGCTGAGAATGTAGGTTAGTGTGAAGGCCCTAGGTTCAATCCGCAGTACTGAGGGGGAAAAGAGAGTTAGCGTCAGTGGAGAGAAGCCCAGAGCATGGTGAGAGTGTAAACTTCAGCACAGTGGATGATGAGAGGATCTAGGTTAGCGGAATGTCATGCAGACGGTCCCACCCGAGAAGTCTCTGGAAGCTGGGCTGTCAGTGCCCAGAGTTGCTGCAGGCTGGAAGGGAGGCTGGTACTTTGGGATGGGTAAGAGGTCAAGCTTCTTGAACAATTGAAGTGACAGCTATAGGAAGCTTCCAGGGAGCATTCCTTTTATGAAATTACATTATCCAACATACTTGACTGTACTTCAATTCCTGAAAAAGGAGAGAAACATTAATAGCTTTGTGTCAGGATTGGGATCATGAGTCATTCATCCCCAAGGGACACCCCTGAGCCCCGTGGATCAATTCAGAAAGCATGCTCTCCAACATGAAGGATGCATTTTCATTTTCTGCTACTGGATGACCCTTAACTTTAGGAGTAAGTGGTATATACTTTTACCATAAATGGAGACTTCAGCTGAGATATGCAGTCTTCAGTTAATTGATTCTCTTCAAGTTGTTTTTGATAAAAATCAATTTATGCCACCCATTTTGGCTAAATGAATCATTGATGTACTCTTTTAAGTTGTACCTATATTATGAAAGCAATGACTAAAACACTTTAATAACTCCTTGCATAATGGGATCTGTTCACCCTGGATAGGAAAAGTTTTCTGAGTTCACACTTAATTTGGTGTCAGAGACACCAAAAAGTTCCAGCCAAAAAAGTTCTTTAACTGAACTGCTGTTCTACATCTCTAAATTTCAACATGAATTTGGGAGGAACAGAAACATTCAAACCATAGGCAGCCACATGGACAATTCACAGCTCCATGATCACCCTACAGCTGCGATCCTGGTCACTGGCCCCAGTGAGCTTCCCTGGATGGCCTTGCCTCACACCCTGGTCACTCTCTGTTCCTGGGAGAATCGATCACCATCCATCTGACTCCTGGGGATGACCACTGGAAACCAGCATCTGGTCTGCCCAGACTGCCCAATGTACTAGGCTTTCAATGATTTTGATTTGTATCGTGTGGTGCAACTAATCATGAATGTTGAATATTACAGTTTTTCAGAGGCCGGTGTGTCCTGTTAGCTAAATATTAAAAGTGACCTTGAGGACTTCCTACTATATAAATAACATCTCAAATTTTGAAGCATATTATCATAAAATATTAATATGAAGTCGTTGCTTGCATAAAAGCACACATAAATGAGAGGATATTTGTAATAAAATTACTAACTTGTAAATACAAAATTGTCTAGTCATGACTGAAAAGTATAATGAAATAAAGGCTAGAAGTTAGACATGAAAAGTATAATTTTCTATCAATAATGCTATTTTTAGAATTTGATATATTTTGACACTATGTAGAAGATGCTTTTTGGTTTTATTTAGAGTTAAGTTCTAGGTTCAGATAATTATGAACAGGTATTCATCTACTGGAGGTTCTGTGGAACAATTAAAGGTCACTTCCTATTTCCAATTTTGCCAAAAATTGTACCTAACTGTTTCCAAAAAATAAAAGAAGAAGAAATATATCCAACCTCATTTTGCAAGGTTAGAATGACCCTGATACTATAGGAAAAAAATAAAACAAAACAAAAAAACAGGCCAGTACCCTGATGAGTTTAGACACCAATGTCCTCAGCAAGATATGAGCAAGCCAAATCAACCACCACACCGAAAGGATTATTCACCATGATCAGTGGAACTTATGCCTGAAATAGTGGTTCAAGATACACAGATTAATAAATCTGACACACCATGTAAACAAAATAAACCTTCTAGAATAAAAGGATAAATTCCTAGAAACATACAATCTACCAAGACTGAATTCAAATCAAGTAGGAAAGGACCAGGGATTAGGTCAGTGGTTCTGCTGTCTGCCTCGAGACAAGGTCCTAAATTCAATCCCCAGTACCAAAAGCAAACAAACAAAAAACATGAAAACTGAACATAACAATAATAAGTATATAAAATGTCTTCCATCAAAGAAAGCATAGGACTTTACGGTTTTACTGCTGATTTTTACTAATATTTTGTATCTTCATTGTTTTATTTCATTTTATTACTACATATTAGTAATACAGAATAATGAGATTCACCTTGGATATTGGTACATACATATATTCTTATTATGTAGAACTAAATCAATCCTCAAACTGTTTCCAAAAAATAAAAGAAGAAGAAATATATCCAACCTCATTTTGCAAGGTTAGAATGACCCTGATACTATAGGAAAAAAATAAAACAAAACAAAAAAACAGGCCAGTACCCTGATGAGTTTAGACACCAATGTCCTCAGCAAGATATGAGCAAGCCAAATCAACCACCACACCGAAAGGATTATTCACCATGATCAGTGGAACTTATGCCTGAAATAGTGGTTCAAGATACACAGATTAATAAATCTGACACACCATGTAAACAAAATAAAGACCTGAAGCCATATGACTCAGGAAGCTTCTGAAATGAAGACTCAAAGATACAGAGAAATCTATTCTTTGTGCTCAGATTCAATGTGGAATGAGTAGTCATGAAAAAAGGTGACCGGAAAAAAGCATACAGATAAAGAAAATGTGGTATTTACCCATAATGGAGCACTATTCTGCCAGAAAGATAATAAAGTTAAGTAATCTGTAAGAAAATGGATGGACCTTGAGACTATAATGTTCAGTGAAATAAATCAGACACAGAAGGCTAAATATTGTATAATTTCCCTTATATGACAAATCCAAAGTATGGATAAAAAATAAAATAAAATCTAAATAGCAGGAAGTAGGAAACAGATCTTTTCAAATGGGAGGGGGTTCAAGAAATGGAGAGAGAGGTTGGGGGAAGGAAAAGGGGATTAAAATGGAATTCATATTTGTTATATACATGTACCAGTTCCACATACGAGTGTACACATTATATACTGCAAACATACTAGTAAGCAACTAAAAAATATATAGCCAAATGACACAAAACTCAGAAGAATATCCCAGAAGAGCCTGTCTATTGGATTCTTCTTGGCTTGTCTGCCTGTCCTTCCTTCCTTGCAGGGATAGGGCAGAGCTCTGTGCAGACCAAGGGTCTTGCAATCTACTCTCAAAAAGTTAGGGCAGAGAATGTTTGACCTGCTCTTGTGAGAAAGGCAAGAGGAATATCAGAGTAACATTTCTAGGTCCTATGATCCACCCTGAGGAAAAAGAATTCTAGATTCTGTGGTCTACCTGGAAGGAGAAAGGGGAACAGGAATGAATCAGAGAGATGGTTTCTGAGGCCTTTCCAGTGCCTTCATTTCTAAGAAAGCCCCTGGAGTATATTTTTAGGGTTTAATTTTCTGAACTACATTAATGCAAAATTTCAGTTAGAGAGAAGAAATAAATTCCAGAGATCTGTTGTACTTCATGGCAAGTATAGTTAGTGACAATGAATTCTATATTTGAAAATTACAGAAATTTTGTTCTCACCACAACATAGGAATGTAAAGTGCATATCAAGATATCACGTTATACCAGAAGCATTAAAGACTTCTTTTTTGCCTTTTTTGGGGATACTGGGAATCAAACTCATGTTCTTGTACTGGTGAGGCAGGTGGCAGAACCACTGAGCAAAATCCCCAAACCTTACACATTTTTTATTTGTCAGCATAAGAAATAAAAAACTTGCAAGATACTGTACAATTCCCTCTTGTGCAGAACAACTACATCCCTTGTCCATTTTCCTGAAATGAGATACAATTGTGGCAACCCAAAACATCATGGTGGCAGTATTGTCTTGTTGACAGCCAGTGATTTAATGACACTACAGTCAGACCACAGTATGATGGGGCATTGGCTCCGGAATGCCTACGAAATCCACAGGTGTTTAAATCCTTTTGATAAAAGGATGTAAAGTTTGCGTAAAACCTGTTCACACATATTTGTAGACTTTAAATCATCTCTAGATTACTGATAATGCCTAATACAAGGTAAAGCCCCCATAAATAGTTGTTATATTGCTAGACAATGATGACAAGAAAAGGGGTAGTACATGTTCAGCATAGATGCAATATTCTTCAAAATAATTTTCAGTCCATTGCTGGTTAAATCTACAGATCCAAACCTGTGGATGCAGAAAGCCAACTATGCTATTTTTCTGTGGTTTAAGTCTGTGTAAGATTTCTGAAGTCAGCTGTCTTAGCCATTGGTCTCATAAACTCCTCTTTCAGGAGCTAGAAATCAGAGTTTATAACAGTTAATATGCTAGGTGCATGTAGCCAGAGGCATAATCATAATAGCAGGATGACATTTTTAGATATTACCAATTTTGTTGTCTTTCTTCCTTCTTGCTTGGAGTTGAACTTTTCAACCCCTTTCTGCATCTCCTTTCCACAATCAAAGCACGTAGGTTTTCTATTTTCATTTTCTTTGGGGTAAAATATGATGGTAAAGCAGGTTGCCTTTTGATCCTGCAGGGTCCATGTTTATTGTGGCCTGGGTGACAGAGACAGAGGCAAAACCTCACCTGAACTCTGATGAGACCAGAGAAGGCTTCTACAGGCTGGGTTCTGAGGATGCTGAGGCAGGATGATCAGGCCCATCACAGATGAATTGCGTGGATGTGTGTGTTACTCTTTCTTGTTGCTGAGACAAAATACTTAGTGCCCAAAGTTAAACGAAGAACATTTATTTTGGCTCCCAGTTATTAGAGGTTTCAATCCATAATCAGTTGACTCTGAGACAGAGAATCCTGGCAGAGGAGCATCACGGAACACAAGCAGCAGCAGTAATAAGTAAGAAGCAAGGACAATTTTTCTGTCCCTCATATCTTATCAGTTCACATCCTTAATCCTAGTGCCCTTAATGCTAACAGTGCACCATAAATCAATCCCAGCATCACACCCTCCGGATCCAGCCACCTCTGAAAAACCCCACCTATGACTGCACGAGACATTGAGGGGACATCTAGAAATGGACCATAACAATATGAATACAGATTTTTTTAAGGCATGGATCATTTGGGGAACATCATATTCACAAGTCTGGCAGTAGGAAAGGGGTGCAGCTTCCTCTCTTGCACTTCTGACCAAAGCAGCCCAGTCCCAATTTACCATCCTACCATTACAGGGCTCCCTTTAGACCACAGCCAACACTAAACTGAGTACCACACCATAGGAGGAATATTTACCTATGGTATAACACTGCTTGGACCCTCTCAGACATACTACAACAACTACTAATTCGCTTGTATCCCAAGGTTACATCTCAGGATAGAAAGAAAGGTGGGGATTGGAGACACGATAGAAATGCAGTTAATAAGTCACTATAACTGCTGTGGGTAGGGATGCAACTCCAGATCTTTGTGATCTGCTGGATGGTCTAACACATTTCCATTACACTAGAAAAATTGGCAACCACTCAAGTGTGATGTCACCTCAAACTTGTCACAAACCAAACTGTGGCCCTCATTTCTCCATAGAGCAGAGAGAGTGGTTTGCCTATTAAAGGATGCTGTGGGCTTTACTCATTGGATGGGTTGTGTAGAAAAGAAAGGAATATAGGAAAAAAGTGTTTTAATTTTTGGTGTTATTTTTGCTTTGGGAGCACACAACTATTGGCATGAGATGATTCTTTTCTATAGATCAGGGTCCTGTTTTCAGGACTTTGCTGATATACAAGGTTGCACAAAACTGAGCTCACACTGGCCACAGATCCTTCATTTTGTATAAGACAAAACCTTGGAATGTGTGGATGTGGCTGTTCCCTCACTGAGGGCAAACTGACCCTCACTCAGCCTCTCCTTCCCTGTCTCCTTCTCCTCTTTCTTCCTATGCTTCATCGTCTGATCTTCTGAAAAATAAGTGGCTGCTATGGCTCTTGCTTCAGCTAGAACCTTTGTTTTTTAAGCTTTACCAGTGGAGATTTACTGTGAAAGCAGTGGTGTGGTTCCTCAAAGTTCCCAGGTCAGAATGTATGGGCCAAGAGAGGAACTGCACAGAGTCTATTGCCCAACAACCCCATGAAAAGATCTGCCAGGAAATTTGTAAGCATTACATTGGTTAGCTGGAGTCTGTATAACAGCAACAACAAAAAAAGTAGTAAACTATGTGATTTTTATTAATATTGTGTTTTAACCTTAGAATTCTTCTGAGCTTGGTCACTTTAACCTTTCTAATGGTATAAAAATATTAAACTAAAAAAGAAACTATGAATTTTATTAGTTTCTCAACACTTTGGAACTGGAAAACTTGGCTGCTGGCTCCAAAATTGATTCCACCCAAACTCTGATGCCACCTGCATCTCACACTAGTGTATGGGCCCTGTGCTTTTCAGCATTATGCTCAGACAGGGTGGAGCCAGGGAGCCCAGAATTCACAACCATGTGTGCATGTGCAAACAGAACTTTCGATTTTAAATTCTCTTTCTGGAGATGGTGTGGTAGGTGACATTTTTTCTCTGAATTTTAAGCATACATAGCAGGCTTAAGCAAATTCTCCCAGTATGAAGGAAGAGACATATCTTTTTTTTTCAGCTTTAATTGAGTTTATTGGTACATTTTAGGGATACAGTACAGTTGCATTCATTGTTGGGATCATGTACCTCTACATGACAAGTCTTGATTCTCATTTTTTCCCCTTACCTCTGCCCTCCCTTCACCCCCTCCTCCCCTCCCCATCTACAAACACTTTATTTTCATCTTTTCATTCTCTCACATTTTTTTCTTTTCCCTTTTTACTCTTCCCCTACCCATCCCACCTTCCCTTCACCTTTAGCTTCTTTCTTCCCATTTCTAAATGTCAGTAATATTATTAGAATCTTATGCATTGTTGCAGATTATTCACACCAGGGAAACTATTTGGTATTTACACATGTGTGACTTATTTATTTCACTTAGGAGTATATCTTCAATATGTATCCATTTTCCTATGAATGAATCTATTTTCTCATTCTTTATGGCTGAGTAATATTCCATTTAAAGAGACATATCTTAACTTCCAAGCTTTGTTTCCCAGTCTGAAACTCCAGATTCTTCCTGCCAATTACAATATAGGGAAAGAAGAGTACGAGTACCACCCTCCTGGCTATCTTCCACACCCTCTCCACACCAATGGCTTTCTTCAAATCTTACATGCATATTTTCACCTGTTATGGACACTGCTCTCAGTTCTGCCAAGCACACTGTTATTTTTCAGGCATCCCGAACATATTAGCTTGCTCAGCTAGGATGACAACTATTACCAGCTGTGTGGCCTAAACAATAGATACTTATGTTCTCATGGTTATAGAGGCCAAAGTACAAGATTAAGGAACTAACAGACTGATGTTTGGTTAGGCTCATCCTCCTGGTGTGTGGGTAACCATTTTTCCTCTGGTCCTCAAATGACCTTTCCTCTGTGTGTGGGGACAGAGTGGGGAATTTCTGGTGCCTTTGACTCTTTTGGGGCCCCAGTTCTATCAGATTAGTCTATGACCTTCTTTATCCTGTAGTATATCCTTTTGCAGGCTCTGTCTTCAAATATGACATGGAGAGTTAGGGTCTCAACATGCAAATTCAAGGATGAGGTGGACACAGGTAGTCCCTAGCACTGAGAAATAAGTTCTAGAAAAGAGCTCTAGCCCATGTATCTTCCAGTCTGTATTTCCCTGGGTAATCTTATTCTCAGTTTTTCTTTTTTCATCCCTGCCCAGCCTAGCTCCATTCCTTTTGTTCCTCTCTGCTTCTGTTTTTCATTTTCTTTCTTGTGTGGGTTGTCTTATGAAGACAGAGCTATAGTTCCTGGATTTTTTAAAAAAACATAAACAAATTCCATGTTTGTTTTACATGGAAGAAATTTAATGTTAAAACTTTTCCTGACTGCATAGAAGATATTATATCTGTAATATTTCCATTCCGCATTTAAAACACTCTTTGATGTAGCTGCTAGAAATCAGATCTCTGCTATATGCAGATAACATCAATGTCAGATGGTAATTTTTGTCTCTCATATAGTTCACCAAGTTATGCTGGTGCTTTTCTCCAACATAAGCATTTCAGATTCTGTCACCTGAGAAAAATCTTGGTCACATGTCCAATTGTATTTTATTATCTGGCTCAGAATATTTTGTCTCTGAAATGCAAGATGACCCTAGCAGTTAACCTCTTATTATTAAAATAAAATCAATGTAATTTCCAGAGCTACAGCTACATCTACTCATGTGGCAAATCTGAACACAGCTGAGCATGATCTAATACACTGGTTATAAGTCACTTCAGCAAAGCTATACATTTCCAGGAACAGCAAGAAATATGAATGTGCTACCACAGGACAGCACTGTTCATATTATGGTGAATTAGTCCAGTGAAATTTGAGCACTAGATGAAGATTTACTGCCCCAGGAGAAAATAGTTTATACACCCTTTGATGGAAACTAAACAAGCTTCTACTGAAACCAAAAACAAAATGCAAGAAAAAAATACAAAAATTAGTAAAAGGTAAAATAACAAAGATTGGGGATAAATAGATGAAATAAAAATTAAAATATCAATATGAATGATTAATGAAAAGTTGATTTTTTGAAAAGGTCATCAAAAACATGACAATTTTATCTAAACCAGTCAAGAGAAAAAGAGAGAGAGAAATGACCCCAATGAATTAAATAAAACAAGGGAGACCTTACATTTGATATGATAAAATACAAAGGATCACTAGGGACCATTACAAACCATAGTATGATGACAAATTGGACAACCTAGAATGGAGATTTTGGGACCATATATGCTAGCAAAATTAGTCACCAAGACATGAGGACCTGAATGATACAAGAATGAATAATATGATTGGTTCAATAGTAAAAATTCTCCCAAAAAAGAAGAGTTGAGGAGAGAAAGGCTTTATTACCAAATTCCACCTAAATTTGTAAAGGAGGACCTCATACTACTTCTTCTCAAATGATTCCAAGATATTGTATGGGAAGGCATTCTCCCAAACTCAATCTATAAAGAGCGTATTTAACCTGATATAAAAAATATATGAAAAAATTTTTAAAAATTATGAGAAAATGAAAACATGGCAATAAAGTATTTGTAAATAGGGAAGGGAGGAGTGGGTGAAGGGAGGGCAGGGACAAGGGGAAAAAATGAGAACCAAGACCTGTCATGTAAAGGTACAAGATCCCAATGATGAATGTAACTGTACTGTATACCTAAAATGTACCAATAAACTCAATGAAAGGGGGAAAAAGAAGAGAAAGTGAAAAAATGTAACTGTTGTATACCTAAAATGTACCAATAAACTCAATGAAAGGGGGAAAAAGAAGAGAAAGTGAAAAACAGATGTGATCACTATGATCAAGTGGGACAAACCCCAAGGACGGCAGGGTGATTTGACCTAGCAAATCAAAATACATGATGCACCACATCAACTGAATGAAGGGCAAAATAATATGAGTATCTCAATAGACATAGAAAAGCACTCATTATCCAACATTTCTTCATGATAAAAACTGAAATACATAGTTATAGAAGTTACATACCTCAACATAATACAAGTTATACATAGCAAACCTATAGTTAGCATCACACTGAATGTGGAAAGGCTGAAAGCTTTTATACATTTTTTTCCCCTAAAATCTGGAATCAGACAGGGATGTTCACTCTCACCATTCTTATTCAACATAGTAGTAGAGATCTTATAGCAATTAGGGGAAAAAAGGCACACAGAGAAGAAAATAATTCACATTATGCCTATTCATAGATGGTATGTTTCTACAAAGAAAAATCTAAATATTCCACTAAAAACTAATACTGGTAAACTACTTCAGTAAATTTGCAAAATATAAAATCAACAACCAAAATCAGTTAGTTTTCTACACCAAGAATGATATTGCTGAGATATAAAAAAGGCAATACCATTCACAATAGCCACAAAACAGTAATAAAATAAAATAGCCAGAAATAAATTTAACCAAAGATGTAAAAGACATCTGCAATGAAAACAACTCTAAGGGCCAGGAATTTAGTTCATTGGTTCTGCCACCTGCCTCACAAGCTCAAGGACCTGAGTTTGAGCCCCAGTACCAAAGGAAAAAAGAAAGAAAGAAAACAACTCTGGTAGAGAAATACAAAGAATGGAAAGACTTATATTCATAGGCTGAAAAATTAATATTGTTAAAAAGTCTGTACTACTTAAAGCGTTTTACAGTTTCAATGACATTCCCATTCAAATATCTATGACATTCCCTACCGAACTAGAAAAACAAGGCAAAAATTCAATTGGGACATTAAAATTTTAAGCAATAAAAACAAAGGCGGGGACATCATACTACCTGACTTCCAAATATATGAGAAAAGTATAATAATCAAAGCAGTGTGGTATTTGGCATAAAATCAGACATAGATCAGTGGGACAAACTAGAGTGCCCAGAAATAATTTCATGCATTTACAGCCAACTAATTCTTGGCAAAGTCACCAAAAAATTAAACTAGAAAAAGGACAACAATGTCAATAAGTGGTATAAGGAAAATTGGATATCTGTACTTAGAAAATGGAAATTGATAACCTTTCTCATACCCTCTACAAAATCAATTCACAACAGATAAAATATCTAAATGTAAGACTTGAAATCTGGAACTATCCAAAGAAAACAAAAAAAAATCCAGAATTCAGGATAGGCAATTATTTGGGGGGCTATTGTCTTAGTTATTTTCTCATTGCTGTGTTAAAATACCTGACAGCCAAAGTTAAAGGAGGAAAGGTTTATTGTAGCTCACAACCTGTAGAGGTTTCAGGCCATACTTGGCTGGTGCCAAGGCAGGGTGCAATGGCAGAGGGGCCTCTCAGAGAAGAAACAGTCCATGGAGGGGAGAAAGTAGCAAGGCAGCAAGTGATAAGCCACAAGCGATGAACCTCTGTCTGTCCCTTATATCCTATCCGGGCTACCTACCCTTAGGGCAGGTAGCACTCACACCCAGTGTGGGGCAGCCTTAATTCTAGCATTGCACCATGAATCAATCCCAGCATCACATCGTTGATGAAGCCATCTTTGAAAAGCCCCATGTATGACCACATGAGGCCTTGGGGAGACATCTAGATACAACCTGTAACATTCTGCCCATGGCCTCCAAAAGACTCAGTGCATCCTGTTATACAAAAAGGATTTAGTCCATCTCTAAGAGTTGCCAAAGTCCTACCAGTCTCAGCATTGCTGAAAAGTCCAAGTCCAATGTTTCCTCTGAGATTTAAAGCAAATTCTTAGCTGTGAGCCCCTGAGCAAATGAAAAGAAAGGTAAGCACTTCCAACATTCAGTGACACAAGATAAGCATTACCATTCCAAAAGGTACAAATCAGGATACAAAGGAATGGAAATGAAGCATGACCGTTGGGGCAGTGCCTGGACAGACTACCAATTACACTGAGAAGTAGGAAATCAGCTTTATTACCAGGAGCTTCAAGGTATTCAAATCATCTTGAAAGTGTCAAAAAGACATTTAATCTCATTTTAATATCTTTGTTTCTGTGGGAGGGGGAAACAGCAACTGCAGTTGCTGGAGAAACAGCCATTATTCTAAGCATAATTGCATAAGCAGAGGGACAATGAAGCGGGGAGCAGGAGGTTTGGCAGGGCTTTCCAAGATCACCTTGCTCTAGTGAGTTTGCATTACAGCAGTGACTACAGTTACAATATTACTTTCTCAGCTAATGTAGTTACACAGTTAACCCACAGTTGCCTACTTTTACACCGGAGATGGTTTTTACCCTCAGAACCAAAGCAAGTCCAAAATCAAGCCAGACAAAGAGTAAGCACTTATAGTTCCACGTCCAGCATCCAAGGTAATCTGTGGCAAGATGTGAGCTTCAGATGCCTTGGCTGGTGCACCTCTACCACCATATAAGTGGTTGCTGCTCTCATGGCTTCTCTCTTGAACTGGCTTTGCTCACACCTTGCAGCTTTCCTCAGACAATCTATGATCTGGCTTCTCAGAGATTTCACTGCACCTTTGGCTTCACAATCACAGCTTCACAGACTGCTCTCTCAGGTGCACACTGCCTGGCCTCCCAACCCGTCTTTTGAAATCTGGGTGGAAGCCTTTATGACCCCACAGTTCTTGTATTCTGCGTGCACCAAAAATCAAAGCCATGTGGATAGCACTGATGTCTGCTGCCAGCTAGAGTCGTAGCAGGGCTTCCTTCTCTCTTGGCTGTAGGGGTCAAGTGCCTGGACTGCCGAGTATTCAGAAGCCAAACCTGAGGAAAAACTTCCCTAGCCACTGCCATTCTGGAACATGGTGCTCTGGGGCTCTCTTCTCCAAGCAAAGCCTTTCACATTTTCAATTTTGAGGCTGCACAGGCTGAAGTCCTGCTGATTCTCATATCCTCAGGACATCTTCTCTGTTATCCTGTTCATTTTCAGCAAAGAAGTTATCCTCTTCTCCACTTTTGTAGTCTGCAACTTTATTGGAGCTTCCTTTCTGGCCTAACTCAAAATGTATTAAATCATGCTGCTGGGATCTTTGTTCATAAATCTGGCTAAAAGCCTCCAACAGTAGCCACACCACTGCCTCCACATTAGACTGCTTTGAAATTTCTTGTGCAAAATTAGCTAGTCATCTACTTTTAGTCTTAGTCTTAGGCAAAGTCTCTGGACATGAGCAAAATGCAGACAAACTTTCTGCTAAAGCACAATATACATGTGCTAGAGTCTAGCAGTCAATAGAGTCCTTCTTCCCAACAGAAACTTCTTCAACTTCATTCTTACTAGCAGCATCTCTGTCAGCATTCTGGTCTTCTGAGCTCTGACCAGAATCTCCCATCAAACACAGTTTAAGACATTTCAAAGCTGCATCTTCAACTGGCATCTCCAAACCTTTCCAAATTCTTCCCACAGGCCAGTTCCAAACACTACTGAACCACATGGTCAGGTACAGGTAACCCACTTCTTAGTCATCAAATTCTTTGTTACTTTACTCATTGCTGAGAAAAAAAAAA
>NW_022900927.1:16097243-16137419 GCF_012274545.1 Fukomys damarensis
TGGAGGAAAGTTTTACTGCAGCCCACAGTTTGTAGAGGTTTCAGTTAATAGTTGGCTAACTCCAAGGTAGGGTGGCAAGGCAGAGAGGCATTGCAGAAGAGAAACAGTTCATGGCAGGCAGAAGACAACAAACAATGAGTGGTAAGTGACTACCCTCTTTCTGTCCCTTATATTCTATCCAGGCTACCCACCCTTAGGGTGGGTAACACTCACAACACCCAGGTTAGGGCAGCCTTAATCCTAGCATCACACCAAGAATCATTCCCAGCATCACGTCCTTGATCCCAACATCACACACCCTAGATCCAACCACTTGTGAAAAACCCCATCTACGACCACATGAGGCTTTGAGGAGACATATAGATACAATCTATGACATCTCTGAGCTCAAAATATAGACATTAACAACAAAATTAGACATATGGAATTATATCAAATTAATTATATCGAAGTAAAAATTTCTGCACAGCAAAAGAAGCAATCAATGGAGTTAACCACTTAGAAGATGCAAAACATTGCAAACTATTCATCTGGCAAAACATTATTGTCCAGAAGTACAAAGGATCTCAAAAAACTAACAAAAAATCCAACTAAAAATGGGCAAATTATATGAATAATAATATTCATATTATTCTCAAAAGACAACAAATCACCAACAAACTTATGAAAAAATGCTCAATGGCATTAGCTGTCAGGGTAATGCAAGTCACTACCATAATGAAGTGTCATTTCAACCCTGTTAGAATGGCTAGTACCAAGGGATGATAAGAAGTACTGGTGAGGAAAACGAGAAAATAGAACTCTTTTGTGCTGTTCCTGAGTATGTAAATTAGTACAGCCACTGTAGAGAACAGAAGGGATGTGCTGCAAGACGTTGAAATGGATTAACCATATGATCCAGTTAGTTCTTTTCTGGGTATATCCAAAGGAAACAATGTAAGTATATCACACACAGAGATACCTGCACACCTATGTTTATTGCTACAGTACTCACTATAGCTAAGATATAGAATCAGCCTAGGCTAATGGATCAAGGTGTGGCATATATATATACATGAAATGTATATATAAATCATAAAAATAATATCTTCTCATTCACAGAAAGCATAGAGGATATTTATACCAGCAAGATACACATATGTTCTCTCTTACACAGGAATGCTAATAAATGCCCATCTGAATGCAGAATAGTCATTTCTATAAGTTAGGAAGGGTAGAATGAAGGAGGGCTAGAGGAAAGTGTGATAATGGATACGAAAACATAGCTAGATAAAACTAATAAGTTCTGGTGTTTTATCATACTATGGCATGACTATAGTTCGTGTTTTATAAATAAATAAACAGAGGAAGCCAAAGGCTCTAAACACAAAGTAATGATAAGGAGATGCAGCATTAACTACCACGATTTAATCATTACACATTGTGTTCTTAAGTCTATATCTACAAATACGTATTATTAAATTAATAATACAAATTTTCTGAATTCTTACTTGTACAAAACATCTACTCTTTCCTTTAAAAACATGCTGAATAAAATGATCATATTAGCAGGATCAGTAAACTGTAGGAATATTGACAATGTAGGCTTAAGTTTTCAGAATATGTTCTTGTCTTAATTATTTCAATTACTTCATTTTCAAATTGATCTTGAAAATAAAAATTTGCATGGAAGACTTTTCTGCATTAAAGCTATTACTTTACTATTATAAATATAAATGTTCAAGATCTAATTATTGAAATGCAACTTATTACCACTATTCTATTTCTCCTGGAGAAAGCTAATGAAAGGAAACTCCATAGAATTTGTAATGGTAAATTTCTGCAACAACAACAAAAAATTTATGCTGTAGTTTTTCCTCCACAGACTATTTGATATTCTCTTAGCAAATAATTTAGATGCAAGAAACCATGAAATTTTAATCATAGAAATAACCCTCTCAGCTTGATAGTTAGCTATATTACAGGGATTACAGATTTGCTAAAACAAGAATCAAAAGTAACCAGTAATGAAGTGAAGGAAGATAATATATTTTCAGATAAGCTACCACTGGTGTTTGGCCTGATTTTAATCAGATTCCCAGTGGGACTTGTACTGGACAATACTGTGAGTATAAACAAGGATAGCAGCAACATTTCTGAGAGCTGAAGAAAATTAGAAATGAGACGGGTAAATCAGTAAGAGGTAAATTTATTATGGACTAACCTAACCAAGAGAATTATAATCAAAATAAGGCCACCAGAAAGCCTCCATGATGTATTCCTAAATAGGACTCATAACCCAAAGTTAACATAATGACCTGGTATCTTTCACGTGGGATTACTTTTAAGAAAAATTCAAAGCATGTTACAACTAACAACATATGAAATACAGTGAGAAGATCAAAATATTCAAACCAATCTTTTTATACACATGGCTGTGTGTCCAAATTTAGAGTAAGTTGCATATTAATATAAATTGGAGTATAGGAATCTAGATATAATGGGCAAGGGAATGGACGAATCAAAAAGACAGAAAATGAGAAGTCAGACTATATATGCAAGTGAGGCTTGTTGGCTGCAAATTTCATCATCAGGGCTTGGGAATCTGTAGTCATATTAGAAACAACAGCTTGTTGTCGTCCATGAGCCGCTCATGGAACAAGGTTCGGGAGCTCGGACTAGGAGGGCAAGGAACAAAATCACCGGGCAGACTCCGGGGAAGTTTCTGGAACGCTTCCACTTTATTCAGGAAATGCACGGGCTATGTAGGGACAACCATGGGGGAGGAGCATGGGAGGAACATTTAACATTTGGCAATATCTTATTGGCCACACATGGCGGAGTGATTTTTTGGGGGCGAGGCAAAGGAGTCACGGACTAGGGGCGGAGGTATAGCCTGTTGGATCCAGCATCTATGCGCTTAAGAAAGTTAGCCCAGCCTTAGCAAGCTCTCTGAGTTAACTCAGGAGAGAGGAGTTCGGCGCAGGCTTGAACTTCTCCCACAACAGCTGACTCAGTACTGTGTGGATATATGCAACTGGAGTACAGTCCTAAGTTTCTCTTGCCTTGAGGTAGAATTTATACTTAAATTTGGAATATCTATGCCTGCAGAGGGGAACCGGTGGCCTCAGATTTGGTACTTAGAGAAAAATTCAGAGATAGGAATTCCAAGAGTTATGACATTCTCTCGAAGTCAAATTAACCAGATTTATTTTAAACAATAAATTTGATATTTGAGCGGTATAAAATACAAAATGCCTATGAAAGCTGGGAAATAAAGCATTGGTCATATTAATCAGAATCCACTGACAAAGTAATTTTACTTAGATATTGAAATCTATTTCATGACAAAATGGTTCATAAGATTAGCACAGTTATCATACCTCTCAAATAAACATGCTTTTAATGCAGTTGCCTTTGCAAAACTCTTTCCACAGAATTTACTTTTATGTTTTTAAGCATCCTATCACATCCGAAAAGAATCACGATTATTATTCAAAACAGGAGTAGAAGTAGGCATGGTTGAATACATCTGTAATCCCAGCACTCTGGGAGGCTGAGGGGAATAGCATGAGCCTGAGCCCAGCCCAAGCTGCTAAAGGAAATCCTGTCTCAAAATAAAAAAATTAATAAACTGTAAGAGTACATAATATTCTAATGAGATAACTGACTTTGTGAAATGGGAAGAAAAGGGCTAAAGGTGTAGGGAAAGTGGGAAGGGTAGGGGAAAGGTAATGAGGGAAAGGAAAAAATATGAGAAAATGAAAAGATGGAAATAAGGTGTTTGTAAATGGGGAGGGGAGGGGGGGTGAAGGGAGGGCAGGGACAAGGGGAAAAAGGAGAACCAAGACCTGTCATGGAAAGGTACAGGATCCCAATAATGAATGTAACTGTGCTGTCTACCTAAAGAGTACCAATAAAGCCAACTACAAAAATTAATAAATGGTCTGGCGTGCAGCTTAGTGTGAATGCTCTGAGTTCAGTCTTCAGTACCCAAATAAAGAAAAAAAAAAAAAAAGGATGAAGACTGAGAGGAAGAGACAGAGAGAGGAGAGAGGAATAGTGCACAGCCCTGCTAATTCCTATTTTCAGAATAGTCTATCAGCATTTAATTAGAGTAAATTATACTTTTATACTTAGCCACCCTCAGGCTAATTTGTATGTGTGGTGAATATAATTATTGTCATATGATCCAATAATATGATCTGTTTAAACTATATTACCAGAGGCAGAAATATCAGTCACAAAAAGGATTCAACTGTTATATATGTTCATTAACTCTATAATGTTTGACATGTGACACAGCTCCAATGGGAGAAACAAAACAGTAAAAGGGCAGGTGAAGTTTCTGTGGTCAGTTTACATTCATCTGAGGTAGAGAGACAGACAATAAAAAGAAACAAAAAGAGATAATGTCAAACTGTGATAAATGCTAAGGTGAAAACAGATAAGGTGATGTAGTTAGGCAGATAGCTAGATATTAGCAGGCCTGAGAGACAAAGTGGGAGGGAGTCCAAAATAGAATACATTGTCATTTAGGAAAGAGATTTCAAGGTATCATGTATTTTATAATCATTTTTTAGGTCTCAGGCCCAAAGTGAGCCCCACAGAGCACAAGGACATCTCAATAATGGTGCACATTCTGTCTCACGCCCGGTCCCCTGGCCCTCTAACCCCAGGGCAAGGCACACAGTGTTCCTGCCTGCCGCGGTCCACAGCCCAAGGAGGTCGGGATGAGAAATGTTCTTTAAAGACCCTACTGCCTTGGGCTGGGACCTGGTTTAAATTAAAAACTCATCTTTAATACATTTCTTATAGAATCGAAGGCCCTGAGAAAACACTGACCCTCTAAAAAGAATGGGAAAATGCTTTGCAATAATTCCTCAGGAAAATGTCCTCAAGCATCATAATCACCACAGTCCCTGAACTCCGGGAGTAACTTTTGCAAGTAAAAAGGCGTCCAAAGACAACTTTGGGGCGCTGTTCACCTTCTCCCTTGAAGGCACACTCTGGATATCTGCTCCCCTGGAAATCCTGCCTAGGCGTCCACATGGCACCCTCTGTGTTTTGGCTGAACTCTTTCATCGGGGACATAGAGGATGGAGGATCAAGCAAGTAAAGGGCCCGGTTCTTTGCCGTATTGGGACCTGGCTTATTCGCGGCAATGTGACGAAGAGTAAAGGAGTAGTCAGCTTGCAAAAATATAAGCAAAGCAGACCTTCTTGAGGACTAAGGTGAGAGCTAGAAGATGAGAGGGCGATAAGTCAAGAGGCAAACTGAAGGAAGGCCGATGGACCCCAGGGCCAGCCCATGGCAGCGAAGACTGTGCTGAAGAACCGGAAGGGCCCTCGGGGTCAACTGTACCTTGATGAGGCCCTGCTGTCCTGTGTTTCCGCTGTTTGAATACAGTATTTCCCTGAAAATACGGTGTCTTATGTTAACTTTTGTTCCAAAGACACTATTGGGATTATTTTCAGGAGATGTCTTATTTTTTAGGTACAACAAACTAATATTTATTCATGTTCAAAAACTTGCATTTATTTGAATACTAGCACGTCATCTTCTTCCAGAACGTTGTCAAAACTCTTTGGATTCTGAATTCCAGCCAGAATTTCTTGCAACTCCATTTCCCGTAGAACCCTTCGCCCCAATCTCTCGTGTCCAGCAACAGAGCTCTCCATAGACGAGCACGTCTTGTCCATGGAGGCTGCTCCCTCCTAGCGCATTGGCAACACAGCTGTCAGTGATTTTCTCCCCCGGATCCTTCACCCGAGTCACGACCTCTTGCGGGCTGGGCTTCACAAGGTTTCCATTCAACCAAGTGTAAACTGAAGACCGTGAGACAGGAGTGATGATGACAGTTAAGAATGGTGGTCCACACAAAAGTGACAAAATTTCAGGTACCCAAAGTCAGAAAATGTCTTCACTTCACACAAGTACATTAAGCACATCTGTTGCGAAGTATGTCCTATTGAATTATGAAGTCCATATTAGATGCAGGCACACCCGTCTGTTATAGACAGTGCACACCATTCATGTGCGGTGTGTCTGTGCGCCTGTTGGCCATCTGGCAATAACTCTCGGTTTCATCTGTTTACATAGGTGTTTACCTCTGGTTCAAAAGCCCCTGCATGGGTAATCACAAATACTTATCATTTATACTATTGTTTATTTTAAAGATTCATGTCAATAATATCATTTATCTTTAATTATATATTGGTGTTATTCTTTTATAATTCAATACATTCGTTGTGCGTTGCAATGAGTGTGCTAACTGTATCCAGCTGGCTGATGGTCTTAACTGGGACTTATGTGGGAGACAAAGACTATAGTAGGAGCATCCTGAAAAATTTTACCAGGGCTTATTTTCTCCTTAGGTCTTTTTAAAATGAGAAATACAATATAGACACCAAGAATTACAGGTCTGGGGGCCAGGGATTTAGCTCAGTGGTTCTGCTGCCTGCCTTGCAAGCACAAGGTGGCCAGTTCGATCCCCGTACGGAAAAAAAAAAAAAAAAAATTACAGGTCTGCCTGAACTGAAGAGGAGGGGATGGACTATGTTGGTGCTACCATGAGCTGGAGAGGGGCAGTGGGATCCCCTAAGCAGGGTTTAGTTTACTCAAGTGCAGTGAGAATTGAAAGAAGAATTTCGGAAAAGGCTGACACATGAAGCCATTTATATTTTTTATCAGTGACAATGGCTCCATGTTTCTGTCTCACAGCAAGTGGCCTGCCTCTTAGGAAACAGTCAGTCCAATAGCAGTGGAAAATGGGAGTTTTGCTAGTTGAGAAAACAAGCTGAGATCCGAGAATCTTACCTCAAGGTAGAACATTGTCCCCAAGGGAGAGCTCTGGCTCCTCCCTCCCTCACAACTGCTAATAGCCAGCAAATTCTACACTAGCCTGGCTGGGTTTTCAGGGGGTTCTAAAATTAACATAAAATAATGATTTGTGAGAAGTGTGGTCACTCAGAGATTTTTCAGCAAAATGCCATCACTCATCAGGGAACCAGGCCTAGGAGCCCCAGGGAAAGCATCCTGGGTTCTTTGTGCCCTCTGAGGGTAATTATCACCTTGTTATGGGACTGTTCTCTGAGCCCTTAATACAGATGCTGCAAACTCAGATATCTCCAGAGGCCAGGCAGGGAGTGCAAGTAAGTGAAACAGGTGCAGTGGGAGTTGTGATAAACTCCAAATTGTACATGCTATCTGAAGAGGTCAGTAGCTACCTAGCTACAGCCTGGTTGTTGTTCTGCAGGATTATAGAACTGTATTTTAAAGAGAAGCCAAAATCTCCACATTTCTAGTTGAAAATTCTTTAAATCATTGTATGGGGCAATAATTTCAAGAAAAAGAAAAGAAAGTTCAGTCTTGCTTCTTGGATCTGACCCACCGGTAGCTGAAAATTTTCCTTAAGTTACTTTTGGAAGTTCACATAAATTTTAATCCATCAGAGCGTCCTGCTATTTTTTCCAAACACCAAAAGTATACTAAGATTTCTACAACTTCTCAGAATCCCAGTAAGTAACACATTGGTGGTCTCAGAAATATTAACAGCAAGCATATTTAGGGAAGACTATGTAGAAAAAGCATAACAAAGAAATAAGAGAGAATGAAAAAAAGTAGAACTGAAATTTTAAAAACAGAGAAATGAGCAACAAGATTCTGAGAAGTGAAAAGGTAGAAATTAAAAAAAAATTGTGAAGGAAGTTCATCTAAGAGAAATGTAAGATGGAAGCAAAACTCACACAACTTGGTAACCCATGTAGAGGAAGAAAAGAGTAGAGTGGAATCCAGAACTTCATGGACTACTGTGAGGTTATTATGTGAAACTGAAATATGGGCCCATGAGAATACAGTGCTGGGGATCAGTAGGAGGGGTGCAGGTGTGAGATACTGAATAGAGGAGGTAATAATTGTGCTGGAAATTGCTACATGAGAGTATTTCTGGTAAAAAGAGATGAGGTTTGAAAGGAACAGCTGCTACTATTGATATACTAGAAAAAACTGAGCTATGTTCATGGTCTGCTCTTGCAGCTAGCACATTTGAAAGAATATGATGAACATGAGAGGTTAGTACCTGGCAAATTCTGATCCCAAGAGAGGTAGAAGGACTCACCAGTGTGTGCCTGGTGTATTGTTGCTCAGTGATAACCATGAGTCGTATCTGTGCAAGAAAACACATTATTAATAATTCTCGGGAGAACAATAGAAACCACCTGATTCTGAATCTCACCTATACTCTTTCTTTAAAAATATAAAATTGATTGAACAAATAATCTTACATGATTTTTGTGCTAATAAAATAAATATTAACAAGTTTAAAGGTAAAGGGCCAAGATATATTTCACTTGCTTTCAAAGTATCCAAAGGAGAAAGACTTCCTGACTTTTAAGTGGTCATCATTAGTGAGTTCATTGTTCAGTCTTTTAAAAAGTATCGTTCCACATTCCACTGTCTGCCTCACAAGTGCAAGGTCCCAAGTTCAATCCCTGGTACCAAAAAAAACAAATCATTCCATAGATACATCTGTTATATATGCCTTGTTTGATATATTTCATCTGCAAATAGAATGTGTGCTATTCGACATGTGAATAGTAGACAAAATAAATAAAACTAGATTATCTTTTTTCGCTCAAAAGAGATAGAAGTCCACCTCCATAAAGCAATGAGAATATTGCTGTCCTTTACTTCAGTTTCTTAAGAATGTGTTGGAATCACTTTGAAGTGTAGGCAGTAAACTTTCCAAACTTCTTCAAAGTTTCACTTTAAATAGTCACTACTAAAATCTGATAAATCTTCTCTTTGTAAAATTTAACAAAGCCCTGCACTTTCTCCTGGTGTCCTTTTTCCTCTTTCAGGAAGGTCTTCCAGTCTCATTTCTAAGTATTTTCTGGCCGTTTCCTATTTGGATAACCAGATCCTCTAGGTTTGCCTCAGCTCCTCTGCTCCTGTCCCCAGCACAAAGCAGATCTGGAAGATATATATGCAACATGGCTGACCCAGCTACAAGGCATTCTTCCTTAGGAGCTTGGGGAGAAAAGCAAAAGGTGTTTCAGGAGCAGACTGGAGTGAAAAATTAAAGGAAAGAGTTAGATATTTTTCCTTCATTCCTGTAACTTAACTGTATGTGGAATAAGCATACGGTTCCGCTATGGCTTCAAAATTAAGGAAAGATAGTTCATTTACTTGACAAGCTCTCAACCTAAGATGTAGTCTAGATTTGAGACAAGAAAAGAAGAGAAAAAGCAAAAAGAGAATGAAAGAGAGACAGAGGAAGAGATTCGTGCACTAATAGAATCACTTGTGATAATTCCTTTGGTGGTTCTATCTGCTCTAAGATATGGCTGGTGTGTGAGCTGTGGTTACTGTGTATATTCATGTACTTATTCTCAAATGTCTGTCAGATTAGAAATTATGTTTTCCACATCCATCAGAACAGTAAAGCAAGGTCTAACTCTAATATTAGTGAAAGTCCTTTTCAAAGATACTGTTGGTCTGTATCCACAAAACTCCAGATCTTCCCTAGGAAATTCCTCAGGGGAGACATCTGGTAACTCACTACTGCTACTACTGTCCCAGGAGATAGCTTTAAATTACCTTATTTACAGCTCTTGCAAAACTGCATATGCTTTAACCTGTTCAAACACCAAAAGCCTCAATTTTCCCACTTTAGAGCAATCAACTGGTGAGACTATTCCACACCGGGCCTTTCTTGACCTTCAAAAAACTAGCATGTTTGAATGCAAGAGACTAAATGAGTGGATTCAGTGCTGTCCCTCTTAAACTTCAAGAGTTAACTTTGATAATTCCAGTGTCATGGGATGAGGTTTGAGAAGGAAGCTTCCTCCAAGAGGAGATAGAGACCTCACTTCACCCTCTCCACAGAGTTGCTTCGTTGACTCTCACCCCTTGACACCAAAATGCATTTTAGGGTGCATGAGTATGTGGTGTAGACAGATTTACTAAGGAAGCAAAGAAGCTCATACTCAGAGAGGAGTGCAGGTACTCAAAGGTGAGATGTGTTATACTCTGGAACCAGGGGTATTTACGTGGGTTCAGAATAATGATCTAGGATGTGTATGTCCTATCATCTGCAGGCTTACCCATTAGGACACCAGGTTGGAATCCAAACTCTTTCCACATGCTTGGAGTTTGGAGATAAGGTGCCCAACTGATATTGCCATTTCCTTGAGGATAGATGTTTGTGGAATTTACTGTATTGGAAAAGAAGCATAGCCTGATTTATGGATTTATTGTATCTTTAATGCTTTTAGTGACTTAGAGGTGAAAAATCCAGAAGGAACCAAACAGACTGAAGGATGAAAAAAGTATATAATCTCTGGCAGCAGATTGTATTTTGAAGCTTCAGTTTTCTTAAAACTATAACTTTAAATTACAAATGTTGTCTCCTTTCTACCTACCTTTATTTACATGTTTTCCTACCTCACAATGATGTCAAATAATTTTCTTCTTATAATGATAAAATGAATCAGTGATAAGCTCTGAAGTGAAATTAAGAATGGTTTGGCTAACATCTAGAGATAGAGTCTTTTTAAAGCACTGTTCCAAATATTTTGAAAAAGCACACACTATATGTGGGCATATCTTACATAACAGGCAGGTATTTTTAAAAATCTGAACTGAATAATGGCACTTGTTAGAAATGAGATCAAAGAATAAAAATAAGCGATTTTTAGAACTTTCTCCACAGTGTTTCCATCTGTATCTCCTGACTCAACAACTGCTGTGTGCAGCCATTCAAATGAATGAAAGTTCTCTGACGCTCAGTGGCTGCCACTGGCTCGCACTCTACATTCTAGGGCTACTCCACTGCCCGGCCACCTCAAACTCCAATGGAAGAAGAAATCGTCATTGACAATGGCGCCAGCAGGTGCGAAGCTGGCTTTGCTGAGAATGATGACACCCACCCTCCAGGCTGTACTCCCCCCAATCGTGAGCTGCCCCCAGCACCAGGCCGTGATGGTGGGCATGCGTCAGACTCCTGCATGAGTGACGAGGCCCAGAGCAAGCACAGTATCCTGACCCTGAAGTACCCTAGCGAGCATGGCATTGTCATCACAGCTGAGGTGCAATGCACAGCTACTACAAGCTGCGTGTGGCCCCTGATGAGCACCCTGTGCTGCTGATGGAGGTCCCCCCAAACACTAAGGCCGACAGAGAAAAGATGACTCAGATTTTGAGACCTTCAACACCCCAGCCATGTACGGGGTCATCGAGGTTTTTGCTCTGAGTGCACCACTGGCACTGTCATGGACTCTGGCGAAGGGCTCACCCACACAGTGCCCATCTATGAGGCTTACACTCTCCCCCACACCATTCTGTGTGTAGACCAGGCTGACCTGGACCTGATGGACTACCTCATGAAAATCCCGTTTTATCACCACAGCTGAGGGGGAGATTATTCACGACATCAAGGAGAAGCTGTGATGTCGTTCTGGACTTTGAGCAGATGGCCACAGCTGTGTCTTCATCCTCTTTGGAGAAGAGCTGAGCTGCCCGATGACAAAGTGAGCACCATCGGCAATGAGAGCTTCTGGTGTCCAGAGGCAATCTTCCAACCCTCTTTCTTTGGTATGGAATCCTGTGGCATCCAGGAGACTTCCTTCAACTCCATCAGGAAGTGTGACATGTACATCTGCAAAATGTCTACCAACCCAGTGCTGTCCAGTGGCACCACTGTGCACCCAGGCATTGCCAACAAAATGCAGAAGATCGAATACTTGGCACCCAGCACCATGAAGAACAAGATCTCACACACACACACACACACACACACACACCTGTGTGAGTATTCAGTGGATGGGGGGCTCCATCCTGGCCTCACTGTCCACCTTCCAGCAGATGTGCATCAGCAAGCAGGAGTACGATGAGTCAGGCCCCTCCATGGTGCACCACAAATGCTCCTAGATGGACTGAGCAGGTGCCAGGCTCTTGCTGCATGAGCTGAGTCTGAAGTCTAATTTGCCCTGACTGGTTGCACCTCATGTTAGCCTCACAAAACTAGAATAAGCCTTTGAAAGAAACTTGCCCTAGAAGCTTATATCTGATATCAGCACCAGACTGTATAGAACTGTTGCTGATTTTGACCTTGTATTCAAGTTAACTGTACCTTTGGTCTATGTTTAATAGCCTGTGCATGACTTTGAGTCATTCCCTTAGTCCACATGGCTCTGTCACTAGTGGCTGAGTTGAGCACACCTGTGGAGGAGAAACCCAGTGACCACAGCACAGTGATCTGTGCAGGGTATTGAAGCAGAGCTGCCTGTTCCAGGATTTCTCAGGCCGACAGGAGTTGGTGCACCAGTTGTGGCTTCTGTCCTCTTGCTCGTCTAACAGGGTGGGAAAGTACCAGCCTTAGGACCCTGTTTCCATCATCACTGATGTTTTCCTTTCCTGAACACAGTGGGTGGTTTACTTGCCTCAAGTGGGAAACAGTTTGCATTTACATCTGAAAATTTATTCATCCTTTTAATTTATGTAAGTTTTTTTGTACTCACTTTTTTAAGATGGCAAATTTTGGTTTTCTACTGTGAGAACATTAGGCCCCAGCAACACGTCATTGTGTAAGGAAAAATAAAGCACTGAAGAAAAAAAAAAAAAGTTCTCTGAGAATTCAAAAGGCTCAACTGTTCCTGAGCAGATGTCTACCTAAGCTTCCTAACTGTCCTTTTCTATAATGTAAATTGAAGTTGATCGCTGCCAAAATTTGTACACCAAGAATATGGGCCTTTTAAAATACTATACTAAGGACCGGGGATTTAGCTCAGTGGCACTGCTCCTGCCTCATAAGCACAAGGTCCCAAGTTTGATCCCTGGTACCAAAAATGAATAAATAAATACTATACTGGTATATGTTTCTTAGGGCCTATCTGTTCCACTTTTGAAAAAACTCTCAAAGGAAGGGGAAAATGAGAAATTGCTAATCAGCAGACAGTTTTAGATAAACAAGTGAATGAGTTCTAGAGATGTGCTGCATATGATCGAACATATAATCAAAAATAATATCATACATACATGTTAAGATAAAAGTAGGTATTGGTGTGCACCTATAATTCCAGCTACTCTAGGTGTGAGGCACAAGTATCACAAGTTTGAAATCAGCCAGTGTCCAAAAAGAAAATGGCCAATACCACCAAAAAAAAAAAAAAAATCAAAATTTCTAAGACAGAAGATCTACATTGATTGTTCTTACCACAATGAAATATTTTTTCAAAAATCCCATAAGAGCTAAGTACTTTTACCTCTCTGAAAATGAAAAGGTACTAAATGATACCTAAATGTAATGTCATTCTGCATTGACCTGTTAAATCCCAAGTGAAGTTTGAAGGTGCACCTTAAATGTCTTTTAATCTTCTACTTTAATGTACAGTATCTCTATCTACAAAATAAATCATTCTGACAAAATAAGTGCCAATAAAATGCGGGTGATTTGAAAATAAGGTTACCCAACAAGGATAACATTCAAATTCAACCCATAATTTGAGAATGTATTATGTACCCAGCAGTGCTGTGTGTGATGAGGAACAGAGAAGATACCATCACTTTGTCCTCCTGGAGCTCATGACCTAGTGGAAGGGAAAGCAAACCACCCATGCAAGATGGACTTCCCAAACTGCAGAACGTGGTACAATCAAGGAGTTTTGGGGAAACAAAATGAAGCCCTACCCTAAAAGAGTTCACAATTTCCAGGCAAAGTCAAGCGTTCTACTAATGCAGATCCCACATAGAAGGAAGAGGTTCACCGGGAGGAGAAGGTGGCACTGTTACAGGGTCAGGCTGTGTAAAGCTTATTTTGTGTGCTCATCCCTGTGCATGTCACTGGCACATGCCCTGGCTCTTGGAAAGAAAAAGAAAGTTGACCCTGAGAGGGAATTATGGCAAGCTTTGGTGAATACTTAGAGACAGACTACTAAAAATTGAGCAGAAGTACACATTTATATTTATAATTTTGGCCACCTGCCCCGGTTTGTCAGTGCCTCCACTCCCCCGTATTCCAGCATCGGGCAACTTTTCCCAATGTGATTGAATGGACTGGATGGGTATCGGCCATCACCAGATGCACTGATGACCAGCTCAACCTGTCAGCCTGAAAAGAAGGAGAAGCAGATACAGATTGGGTTAGCCAAGAAAGAAATTTAACAAACTCAAACATATTTTCCCATTTCTAAAAGTGTATTCTACATTTTATTCTGTGTAAAGGAATTTTCATAACAAATACATTAAAAATTGTCTTTCACCGATTCCACTTGATTTTTATTTAGCTCTTTAAGTATATAAAAGATTGGAATTTTACACCTGATTATTAAGGATAAGAAGCACAAAGAGTAAAAATGAGGTGTACTTTCTACACTCCTGCCTCATAATGTTGTAGTATTAGTGCTCTATTGGCAAAATTCAGTTATAAGGAGAATACAGCCCTTGAATTCTAATGATTGCTAATTTTGAACTCGTCACTTAAGGTAATGGCATCTCTTTATACCCATACCATGCATGGGTACAATAAATATACTGTATGTATTACCTCTGCACCTGTGGAATTTCAGAGAACTCCAGCAGTGAATGAGTTAATTCTCCGGGGTGTTTAAGGAATTAAAACAGAAGAGAACAAACTTTTTTTTTCTCATTGAGTTTATTGGTACATTTTAGGTATACAGTACAGTTACATTCATTATTGGGATCTTGTACCTTTACATGACAGGTCTTGGTTCTCATTTTTTCCACCTTGTCCCTCCACTTCCCCCTCCTCCCCTTCCCATTCACAAATAATACTTTATTTCCATTCTTTCATTTTTCTCATATTTTTTTCTTTTCCGTTATTACTTTTCCTCTACCCTTCCCACTTTCCCTACACCTTTAGCCCTTTTCTTCCTATTTCACATTGTCAATTATCTCATTAGGATTTTGTGTACTATTATAGTTTTTCACACCACAGAAACTATTTGATATTTATGCATGTGTGACTTATTTATTAAATTTAGGAGTATATCCTCAATATGCATCCATTTTCCTATGAATAAATCTAATCTCTCATTCTTTATGGCTGAGTAGTATTCCATTTTATAGAAAAACCACATCTTCTTTATCCAGTTTCCAACGGATGGGCAAATGGGCTGTTTCCAAGATTTAGCTATTACAAAGTGCACCGCTATAAACATGGGTGCACATACTTCTCTGTGATATGATTCTTTTAGTTCTCTTGGAAAGATACCCAGCAGAGGGATGGCTGGGTCAAATGGAACCTCCAGTCCAAGCTCTTTGAGGTATCTCCATATTGATTTCCATAGTGGTTGCACCAGTATGCACTCCCACCAATAATGGAGAAGGGTTCCTTTCTCTCCACAACCCTGCCAACATTTGTTATTGTTTGATTTCTTGATAGCAGCCATTCTTTGTGGGGTGAGGTGGAATCTCAGTATTGTTTTCATCTGTGTCTCTCAAATGACCAGTGATGTGGAACATTTTTTCATATATTTACTTGCTGCTTTTACTTCTTGTCTGAGAAATGTCTGTTTATTTCAGATGCCCATTTTGGAATTGGGTCTTTATATTTGGGGGCGCTGATGGTTTTGAGTTCTTTATATATTCTAGATAAGAGCCCTTTGTCTGAGGAGCAGCTGGTAAAAGTTTTTTCCCACATTGTAGGTTGTCTTTTAGCTCTGTTGATGGTTTCTTTTGCAGTACAGAAGCTTTTTAATAAGATGAGATCCCAGTTTTTGATTCTTTCTGTTAGTTCCCATGCTACTGAGGATTTGTTCATAAAGTCTTTTCCTATGCCAATGTCTTCAAGAGTTCTGCCTAACTTATCTTCCAGAAAGTTTAGTGTTTCTGTTTTAATATTTAGATCTTTAATGCACTTGGATTTTAGTTTAGTGCATGGTGAAAGATAAGGGTCTAGTTTAAATCTTTGGCAGGTTGAAATCCAGTTTTTCCAACACCATTTATTAAAGAGACTATCTTGCCTCCAGTGAGGATGGTCAGCTCCTTTGTCTAAGATGAAGTAGCTGAGTGCCTGGAATTATTTTTTTATCTTCCATTCTGTTCCACTGATCCTCAGTTCTGTTTCTTTGCCAGTAGCATGCTGTTTTTATCACAGTGGCTTTGTAGTATAGTTTCAAATTGGGAATTGTTATACCCTCCGCCATGTGTCTGTTGCCTAGGATGGCTTTTGCTATTCTAGGTCTCTTATGGTTCCAAATGAATTTTTGGATTCTTCTTTCTAGTTCTGTGAAGTATAGTGTTGGGATTTCAATTGGCATTGTATTGAATCTGTATAGCAGTTTTGGTAGTAAGGCCATTTTCACTATGTTAATTCTTCCTACCCAGGAGCAGAGGATATCCTTCCATTTTCTCATATCCTCTTTGATCTTTTTTCAGTGCTGTAATTTTCAGTGTAGAGGTCTTTTGCTTCTTTTGCTAGACTGATTTCTAGATACTTCATTTTTGAGGATGCTACTGTGAAAGGAATTGTTCCCCTAATTTCTCTTTCAGTGAGAGTGTTATTTGTGTACAAGGAGGCTATTGATTTTTGAGTGTTGACCTTGCATCCAGCTATTCTGCTAAAAGTGTCAGTTAAGTCTAGAATTCTTTTGGTGGAATTTTTTGGGTCTTCAATGTAGAGTATCATATCATCAGCAAATAATGACAATTGAACTTCTTCCTTTCCTATCTTTATTGCTTTAATTTCTTTCTCTTGTCTAATTGCTATATCTAATGTTTCCAGAACTATATTGAAGAGGAGTGGTGATAGTGGGCATCCTTGTCATGTTCCTGATTTTTACATGAAGATTTTCAGTCTGTGGCCATTTAATGTGATGTTGGCTGTTGGTTTTTCATAGATAGCCTTTATTAAGTCGAGATGTAGACCATCTATTCCAATTTTTTGCAGGGTTTTTATCATGAATGGGTGTTGAATTTTGTCAAATGCTTTTTTGCATCTATTGAGAGGATCATATGGTTTTTGCCCTTCATTCTGTTGATATAGTGTATTACATTTATTGATTTATGTATGTTGAACCATCCTTGCATCTCTGGAATAAATCTGACTTGGTGAGGATGTATGATCTTCTTGATGATCCTCTGTATTCTGTTTGCTAGTGTCGTATTAAAGATTTATATATCTGTATTCATTAAAAAGATTGGCCTGTAGTTCTCTTTTTTAGTTGGGTCTTTCCCTGGTTTGGGAATCAAAGTGATACTTGCTTCCAGGAATGAATATGGAAGTATTGCTTCCCTTACAATTTCTTTGAAAAGTTTAAAGAGTAGTGGCACTGGTTCTTCTCTAAATGTCTTGTAAAATTCAGCAGCGACTCCATCAGGACATGGGCTTTTCTTTGGTTTTAATTACATTTTCAATGACACTGATTGTAATTGGGGTGTTTAAAATGTTTTTATCTTCTTTGTTCAACATTGGTAATTCATAAGTAACAAGAAATCTGTCCATTTCTTCTGTGTTTTTCATTTTATTAGAGCACAAGTTTCTCAAAGCAGGTATTGATGATCCTCTGGATTTCTGCTGGATCTGTTGTGACTTCACCTTTTTAGTTTCTAATTGCATGGATCTGAGCCTTTTCTTTCCTTTTTTTTTGATAAGATTAGATAAGGTTTTATCAACTTTATTATTCTTTCAAAAAACCAACTCTTCGCTTCATGGATTTTTGTATCATTTTCTTAGTTTCCATTGCATTGATTTCTGCTCTAATCTTTATAATTTCCTCTCTTGCATGAGCTTTGGGTTTTTCCTGCTCTTCTTTTTCTAGGAGTCTAAGATTCATCGTTAGGTTGTTTATTTGAGCTTGCTCTAGTTTCCTAATGTGGGCATTCAGTGCTATGAATTTTCCATGTAGAACTGATTTCATTGTGTCCCATAGTTTCCTGTATGTTGTATTGGCATTATCATTAATTTGTAAAAACTGTCTAATTTCTTCCTTAATTTCCTCTGTGATCCATTGATTGTTCAGGAGAGTGTTGTTCAATTTCCATGTTTTTGTGAAATTCCTATGTTTCCTTATGCTATTGATCTCCAGCTTGATTGCACTATGATCTGGTAATATACAGGGGATAACTTAGATTCCTTCACATTTATTCAAACCTGATCTGTGAGTTAGCATGTGGTCTATCTTAGAGAATGACCCATGTGCAGCCAAAAAAAATGTATATTCTGATTTTGTGGGGTGGAATACTCTGTAGATGTCTATTAAGTCTATATGTTCAAAAGCTTGGTTCAGTTCTGTTATTTCGTTGTTCATTTTTTTGCCTAGGTGATCTGTCTATTTGTGATAGTGGTTTATTTAGATCCCCCACTTCAAATGTATTAGTGCCTATTTGATTTTTCATGTTACTTAATATTTGTTTTATATAGTTGGGGGCATTAATATTTGGTGCTAATATGTGTATGATTTTCATCTCTTCTTCTTGAATTGTTCCCTTTACAAGGATGTAATGGCCTTCTTTGGTCTCTCTTAATCAGTTTTGATTTGAAATTTCCCTTGTCTGTGAATAAGATTGTTACCCCTGCTTTTTTCTGGGCTCTTGTCACATGGAGAATTGTTTTCCATCCTGTCACTTTCAGTGTATGGGTTCCTTTTTGCACTAGATGTGTTTCTTGTGTACAACATATTGTTGGATTTTGCCTCTTAATCTATTCTGCCAGTCTATTTCTCTTGATCAGTGAATTGAGGCCATTGACATTGATGGTTATAACTGATATGTACTGACTTATTTTTGTCATGTTAATGCCCTTTTGTTGAGTCTTTTTACTTATTCCCCCTCTCCTTTTAGTTTCTTGCCTTGCCTATTTGCTTTGGTCTGTTGGGCCTCATGGTGCTGTGACCTTCATTGTCTTTACTAGGATATTACTTTGAATTCCTTGTAGTGCTAGTTTGGTATTCATGAAGTTTCTCAGGTGTTCTTTGTCATGGAAGTATCTTATTTCCCCATCCATTTTGAAAGAGAGTTTTGCAGGATACATCAGTCTAGGTTGGAATAAAATTTTATGTTAATTAAAAAAGTATACGGTTTGCATTAAAAGAACACCTTCAGGAGCTGAGCTATGTAGACCAAACATTCTTCTCAGATAATAAATTCTTCTAACAAATCTATTGAAATTTCCTCTTTTTTTCACAACATTTGTTGGGATCTGAGCCCACAAAAATACCAATATTGAAGCATGGGACTCATTCAGCTGACAGTAAATGTGGCTGCTTCTGGAATCCAGGGCTGTCAGCTGAAATTTCATCTTCCAATGCCTATCTATACACCATTAAAATGCATGAGACTCAAAAGGGAGAGCACTCAAACTTTCAAATCTTCATTCTTCTTAAAGCAGTTCTTATTAAATTACTAACTTATTGTGATGCATTAATATTTTAATTCATTTTATAAAGAAAGGGCTAAGACTGCTGGCTGTGTGAAGTAAGTTCTATAGTGTAGCTATTTCCAATGTATAATAGCTCCCTGCCCATCACCTAACTATTATATGTCAGGTACATTAATTGCTTCCTTCAATGTGTTGTACAAAATGTGCTCTCTGCTTGAACAGCCATTCTTTAGTCAAATTCAGCATGCCCATGTGTTCTTCTCTTCTAGCTTTTGGCAGCTTAATTGCAACACTGTCAAAAAGATCACAGCAAATATCTATTCATTTCTCATCATTCTCATTTAAACCTGTCTTGCAGTGGTGTGGTTGAATCTGTTACACAGGACTCTGTAAAATGTATATTTTTATTGTATGAATGAATATTCTGTGTAATGGTTGTTTTTATTAAAAATCAAGAGCACACTGTGACATTTAAGTTCTCATAAATATTGAGACTTTTAATTATTAATAAAATACTCATTGTTAAGTTAGATGGCAACATGTATAGACCATGGATTCTGAGTAAGTATAGGTATTTACTTCTCAACAATATATTTCATTAAATGCAATGTCTGACAGAAATCCAGTTAACTAAAGTTAAACTGTATATTTATGTTTCATATTCTATAGTTATATTATGAAGCACATTAAGCATCAGAATATTTTCAATCACAGATTTCTTTCATCTCCTTTTACTTATTAGACTTTAAATAGGTAAGTAAAAAGAAGTGGCATTACCCAGGTCAAGTTGAACAGTTTTAGGAGCTGTGGAAAGAGACTAGCTCAGAGCAAAATCAGAGAGATTATGTATCTAATTGATCTGCACCCTAAATCTACACCAGACACTAGTTAATTAGAAGGAACAGGCTTATTTTCTATATGGAGATCTCTTTTAGTAGACAGTGTGATCAATGGTACACACAGCCTTGAATCTTTTTAGTCAAAGCTTAGAAATACACTTAAAATGATAGCAATACTACCTATCTGTGAGGATGAGCTTCAGCTACATGTAACAGATATAATAAAGTTCAGAAATATTCCAGGTAAATATGTGAAAATTTTTCACACAAAGAAGCCTTGAAATAAGATATCCCAGGCACACCCTGGACAATGTGGATGTTTTATGTTCCAGATTGCTTGACAGAAAGCAATAAGCAGAAAAGCAGTATTGATAACTTCTGAATTATTGGAAATTGTACATTGTTATGCATAAAATTGTAATGTCTGTGACTTAAAATAATTATTTAAATTATACAAGATATTTACTATTATGCAATTATTCCTTACATTATATTCTATTTATGTACCAAAAGTTCCTTTCTAGCTGTCCAATGAGCCTTATCATTTAGCTCTTGTTTTCTATACTATTTTTTTTTCCTTTCTTTTTGGTTTTGGTTTTGGTACCACGAATTGAACTCAGGTCCTTGTCCTTCTGAGGCAGGTGCTGGAATGAATGAGCTAAATCTCTGGCCCTTTATAATTATTCTTGACTGATTTATTTTAAAAATCTGAAGACATGGTTCATATAAGTGTATTTCTGAAAGTATTTCTGCTTGTTAATCCATTTCTATCAATTATTTGAGTATATTTCTGTTCACTAGATATGCATAGGTTTTTCTGTGTAGTATTTAACCTTTCTGTATCTATTTTTGTCTTTCTCTATATGCACACACAGTCATGATAGTACTGACACCTACCTAAGAGAGATGCTATAAAATGTTAATAAATGTGAGATGTTCATTACAGCAGTCAGCATATATCAAAGGCTGCTAATGATACAGGAATAGGTTGGAACATGTTTAGCACTCACATGGTTCTCTTTTACATTCCTTACATTACAGTTTCATTGTCAAATTGGTTACCCATAACTTCCATGATAAATAAATGATAAATAATAGATGACATGATTTGAAACAGTAAAACTGACCCACAAAAGTAGAAAATTAAAACTATTATAAGAGCATAAATTTTTGTCTATTCTGTTAACTGTTATATCCCTGATGCCTAGAACAGTTCCTGCCACAGAACAGGGACTCAGTAAATATCTTGATTTAACTGGAAACCATATCTGGTTTGAGTGTAAGTCATGTGCAGTATCACAGTAAATTTCTGTTTTCTTTTCAACTTTTGAAGTCTTGGTTTGGGTTGCAGATAGAATATAAAGATGAAGAGCTTTTGCAACATAAAAGTGAAGTATGAAATGCAAAAAAGTATGAAGAAAGGCAGAAAAAAATTGTCATAAAAAGATTTAAGAATAATTCTCATTTTATAAAAAGTTGAAGGAAGATACTGCAAAATATTTTTTGTCTTTTTAAAAATTAATTTTATTGGCACATCAAAGATGTACAATATAATGACATTCATCATTGGAAATTTGCACCTTTACATAATCCATCTTGGTTCTTATTTTTCCCCATTCCCCTGCCCTCCCTTCACACCCTCCACCCCTCCCTATCTACAAAGACTTTATCATTTTATATTTTTCTTATATTAATTCCCCTTTTCTTCCTATTTCACATTATCTATTATAACTTTTAGTCCTTATTTACATTTTAAGTTTCTCACACTAGAGAAAATACTTGTTATTTACACGTTTGTCCTATTTTTTTCAGTTAAGAGTATCTCCTCAAGGTGCATCCATTTAGTTATAAATGTCTCTATTGTCTCATTCTTTATGGCTGAATAGCACTCCATTTTATTAAAACACACACACACACACACACACACACACACACACACATTGTCTTATCCAGTCTCCCATTGATGAGCAATTCTGTTGCTTCCAAGTTTTAGATATCGCAAATTGTGCTGCTATGACCATGGGTGCACATATATCACTGTGGTATGATTCTTTTAATTCTTTAGGGAAGATACCCAATAGGGGGATGCCTGAGTCAAATGGGACTTCAAATCCTAGTTCTTTGAGGTATCGCCATATTGACTTCCATAGTGGTTGCGCCAGTCTACACTACCACCAGTAGAGTAGGGTTCCCTTTTCCCCACAGCCCCAATAGCATGTGTCATTCATTAATTTCATGACAGCCTTTCTCTCCATGGTGAGGTAGAATCTCAGTATTATTTTCATCTGCAGCTCTCAAATGACCAGTGATGTTGAACAATTTTGTGTGTGTTTATTTGCTATTTCTACTTCTTTGTCTGAGAAATGTCTGCTGATTTTATATGCCCATTTTTTAATTTGGTCATTAAATTGGGGTGTTCTGATTTTTAAATTTCTTTATATATTCTAGAGAGTAGACCTTTGTCTGAGGAAGAGCTGGTTAAAACTTTCCCCCACATCATGGGTTGTCTCTTCACACTATTGGATATTTCTCTTGCAGTGTGAAGCTTTTTAATATGAAGAGATCCTACTTGTTAATTATTTGTACTAGTTCATGGGCAATGAAAGTTTTGCTCATAATATCTTTTCCTACAGCAATGTCTTCAAGAGTTATACCTAACCTCTCTTCCAGCCAGTTCAGTGTTTCTGTTTTAATATTTAGATCTTTAATCCATTTTGATTTTATTTTAGTTCACAGTGAGAGATATAAGTCTAATTTTAATCTTTGGCAAGTTGAAACTCAGTTTTTTCCAGTACCATTTATTAAAGAGGCTATCTTTCCTCCAGTGAGGGTGTTTGGCTCCTTTGTTGACGATGAGGTGGCTGAGTTGTCTGGAATTGTTTCTGCATCTTCTAATCTGTTCCACTGGTCCTCGGGTCTGTTTCTTTGCCAGCACCATGCTGTTTTTACCACAGCAGCTTTGTAGAATAGTTTCAAGTTGGGGGTTGTATACTCCCTACCTTGGCTTTATTGACTAGAATTGCTTTTGCTGGACTAGGTGTCTTCTTGTTCCAAATGAATTTTTGGGTTGTTTTCTCAAGGTTTGTGAAGTATGCTTTTGGAATTTCAATAGGAATGGCATTGAATATGTATAGCTGTTTTGGAAGTATGTCCATTTTCACTACATTGGTTCTTCCCAACCAGGAGCAAAGGATGTCTTTCCATTTTCTGAAATCCTCTTTGATCTCCTTTTTCAGAGTGCTATAGTTTTCAGAGTAGAGATCTTTGGTTTCTTTCCTTAAATTGATGGCTAGGGATTTCTGTGTGTGTGTGTGTGTGTGTGTGTGTGTGTGTGTGTGTGTGTGTGTGCTATTATTAAGGGAACTGTTTGCCCCATTGCTCTCTCAGTGAGTCTGTTGTTCATGTAGAGGAAAGCTATTGATTTTTGTGTGTTGACCTTATATCCAGCTACTCTACTGAATTTGGTTATTAAGTCTAAAAGATTTTTGGTGGAGTTCTTGGCATCTTCAATATTGAGTATCACATCATCTGCAAAAAATGACAATTTGACTTCTTCCTTTTCTATCTTTATCCTTTTATTTCTTTCTCTTGTCTCATTGTTGTGGCTAAAGTTTCCTGCACTGTACTCAACAGGAGTGGTAATAGTGGACATCCTTGTCCAGTTCCTGATTTTAGTGTGAAGGATTTCAGTTTTTGACCATTTAGTGTGATATTGGCTATTGGTTTTTCATAGATGGCTTATATTAGATTGAGGTAGAGACCATCTATTCCAATTTTCTGTAGGTTTTTTATCATGAATGGGTGTTGGATTTTGTCAAATGCTTTTTCTGTATCTACTGAAATAGTCATATGGTTTTTGTCCTTGGCTCTATTAATATAGCGTGTTACATTTATTGATTTGTGTATGTTGAACCATTCCTACATCCCTGAGATGAATCCCACTTGATTAGGGATCTTCTTGATGATCTTCTCCATTGTATTTGCCATTATCCCATTAAGGATTTTTGCATTTATGTTCATTAATGAGATTGGCCTATAGTTCTCTTTCTCAGTTGGGTCTTTATCTGCTTTGCAGACCAAAGTAATGCTTCCTTCCTGAAATGAATTTGGGATTATTGATTCCCTTTCAACTTCATTGAAGAATTTAAACACAAGTGGCAATAGTTCCTCTCTAAATGTCTTGTAGACTTCAGTAGTGGTGCCATCAGGTCCCAGGATTTTCTTAATCTGTAAGTTTTTAATTATTTTTTCAATTTCATTGATATTGGGCTGTTTGGAATTTTCAGGTCTTCATTCAACTTTGTAATTCATACGAATCTAGAAATCTGTCCACTTCTTCTGTGTTTTCCATCTTATTGACATATAGCTTCTCAAAGTAGGTATTGATGACCCCGTTGATTTCTTCTGGATTCATTGTAATTTCACCCTTTTCATTCCTAATTGCATGGATTTGGGTATTTTCTTTCCTTTTTTTTTTTTTTTTTTTTTTTTTTTTTTTTTTTTTTTTTTTATTTGTGGTGTTGTGTTTTTTTTTTCTTTTTTTTTTTTTTTTTTTTTTTTTTGATAAGGTAGGCTAAGGGTCTGTCAATTTTGTTTATTCTTTCAAAGATCCAACTCCTGGCTTCATTAATTTTTTTGTATCCTTAGTCTCCATTGCATTTATTTCTGCCCTGATCTTTGTAATTTCCTCCCTTGTATGAGCTTTCCGTTTGTCCTGCTCTTCTTTTTCTAGAAACTTGAGGTTTAGCATCAGTTTGTTGAGCTCACTCTGTTTTCCTAAAAGGAGTAGTCACTGCTATGAATTTCCTTTGTAAGACTGCTTTCATTGTGTCCCTTAGATTCTGATATGTTGTACTGTTATTGTCATTTAGTTGTAGAAACTCTCTGATTTCTTCTTTAATTTCCTCTGTGACCCATTAGTAATTCAGCAGTGTGTTGTTAAATTTCTGTGTATTTATTAAATTCTTGAAGTTTCTTTTGCTATTGATCTCCAATTTCACCTCACTATGGTCTAATAATATATAAGGTATAACTTCAATTCCTTTGCACTTACTTAGACATGTTCTACGAGTGAGTATGTGGTCTATTTTTTAGAACAACTCATTTTCAACTGAAAAGCATATGTATTTTGATTTTGTGGGGTGAAAGACTTTATAAATATCTGTCAAATTCATTTGCTCAAGTGTTTGAGTTCTAGTATTTTATTGTGTATTTTTGGCTAGTTGATCTATTTGTGACAGTGGAGTATTGAATTTCGTCCACTACTATTGTGTTAGTGCTTATTTTATTTTTCATGTCCATTAGTATCTGTTTATTTGTGACAGTGGAGTATTGAGATCCCCCCACTACTATTGTATCAGTGCTTGTATGATTTTTCACATCTGTTAGTATTTATTTTATATATCTGGGCACACTAGTGTTTTCTGCATATATATTAGTGATTGTCACCTCTTCCTTTTGGATTATTCCCTTTAAAAGGATGTAGTGTCCAGAGGGAGAGAATAGATTCATTCATAGGAAAATGGATACATATTGAAGATATACTCCTAAGTGAAATAAATAAGTCCCACATGTGTAAATACCGAATAGTTTCCCTGGTGTGAATATTCTGCAACAATGCATAAGATTCTAATAAGATTACTGACATTTAGAAATGGGAGGAAAGGAGCTAAAGATGTAGGGAAGGTGTGATACGTAGGGGAAGAACAAAAAGGGAAAAGAAAAAAATGTGAGAGAATGAAAAGATGAAAATAAAGTGTTTGTAGATGGGGAGGGGAGGAGGGGGTGAAGGGAGGGCAGAGGTAAGGGGAAAAAAATGAGAATCAAGACTTGCCATGTAAAGGTACATGATCCCAACAATAAATGTAACTGTACTGTATCCCTAAATGTACCAATAAACTCAATAAAAAAAAAAAAGGATGTAGTGTCCTTCTTTGTCTCTCTTAATCACTGTTGAGTTTAAATCCACTTGATCTGCAAAGAGGATAGATAGCTACTGCTGCTTTTTGGGGGTTCCTGTCACATGGAATATTGTTTTCCACCCTTTAACTTTCAGTCTATGAGTTTCTTTTCGAATTAAGTTTATTCTTGTATGCAGTATACTGTTGGGTCTTGCTTCCTTTTAAAAAAAAATTATAGCTATTCATTTATTTTGGTACCAAGGATCAAACTCGGGTCTCTTGTGCTTGGAGGCAGGATGTGGCATCACTGAGCTAATTCTCCAGCCCTGGGTCTTGTTTCTTGATCCATTCTGTCAGTCTATTTCTTTTGATTGATGAATTGAGGCCATTAGCTTTGATGGTTATAACTGGTATGTATTGACTTATCCTTTTCATGACATTTTCTTTTTGTTGGATTCTCCCCATTTGCATTTAATTTCTTGTAGTGCCTGATGGATTCCTGCCAAGCTTCCTGGGGTTGAGATCCTCATTTTCTTTTCCTAGGATAGTGTTTAAAATTTTTGCAGTGCTGTTTGGTATTCATGAATTTCCTCATGTGCTCTCTGTCATGAAAGTATCTTATTTCTCCATCAATTTTGAAAGATAGTTTTTCAGGGAACATCAATCTGGGTTGGATATCATTTTCTTTTAGAGCTTGAAATATGTCACTCCATGCTGTTCTTACCTTGAGGATTTGTGTTGAGAAATCTGCTGTGATTCTGATGGGCTTTCCTTTATATGTGATTTGTTTCTTTTCTCTTAACTGCTTGTAGAATTTTGTTCTTCTGTTGGGTTGCTGGAATCTTAACTATTATATAAGTTTAGTTTTCTTTTTTTTTTAATCATAACTAGTTGGAGTCCTACATGCCTTACTTACATGTATGTCAAGTTATTTTCTTACATTTGGGAAGTTTTCTGCCATTACTTCTGTGAACAGTTTTTTTTTTTTATGTCATCTGCACTCTCTTGTTTTTTCATTGACTCCATTCAGGCTTATGTTATTCTTCTTTGAATTGACTAGCAGCTGGGGATTGATCTCTCATGGTCCCTTACTATTTTTAATAAATATTTCATTTCCTGGTCATTAATTGCAATCCTATCTTCTATATCTGAAGGTCTGTCCTTGCACTGGCTCACTCCACTGCATAAACTTTCTGTGGAGTTTTTAATTTCCTGGAAATCTGTTTTATGGATTCCATTTGTTTTCTATATTGGGATTCCATCATGTTTCTCAGCTCCTCTATTTTTTTTTTTATCTGTATCTGCTCTAGATTTATGTCTTGTCTTATACTATGGGAACAATCTCTGCTGTTATCTGAGAAATTATTTCTGATTTCATTTTTTTCCAGGTCTACTTTCATTGCCCACTCAGGTAGTCTGGGTGGTTGAGTATCAGATTGTTCCATCTCGTTGTTCTTTGGGGTTGCCTTAAGTGGTCTGGAAGTCTGGTTTTGAGACTTATTTACAAGTCTTCTCATTTCAACAGATGCAGTCTACTGTGCCTTTGTTGAGGTGACTTTTTGCTCACCCAGTAGTCTTCAGTTCTCAGCGAGCCACAAGCAGCCTTTACTCTGCTACTCACTAGTTCACTAATTCCTGGGTTTAGAAGGTGGCCCTCTGGATCCCTGAGCTGGCCTGCTGTCTGGGAAGGCTTCTGGCTGGGGCCTGTGCACACTTGGGATGGTATCTAGGTGTGCCTCTCACTGGGTCCCCTATGTAGCTGCTGTGTGGGAGGGCCTTTGCCTGGGGGCTCTGTACCCCAGCTCCTGTTGTATGCATAGGCTTCTGGCCAGGGTCTCCACACATTTATCAGTGGTATCATGGCAGCTGTTGCTTGTGTATCTGTGTAGTTCTTTTTGCAGCCAGCCCTTGGTTGTGGATAATCATATGGTGGCACTTTAGCTAAAGCTTGTGAGCCTGTGCAGCTCTTTTCTGGGCAGACCTTTGGCTCACAGGGGTGTGCCTGAACCTCTAGGGTTGGGGCAGCCAAACCATTCTACTCCACACAGCTGCTCCCAGGGATCAGCATGCACTTATCAAGGGTATTATGGGTCTCTGGCTGAAGCTTGTGTGCCTCTGCAGCTGTTTTCTAGGCAGGCCTTTGCCCACACCTCTGGGGTTGGGTGGGGCCCTGACAGGGTTCTCCAGCAGCATCACCACTCTGGTCCACACAGCTGATCCCTGGGATCTGCGTGCACTTACCAGAGGTATGGCAGGTCTCTGGCTCAGTACTGCAAAATATCTATTAAACATAAAATAGAGGCACAGTTACTATTTAAAATTACTGAAGTAGTGGAAAGAAGAAGCCAAAAAAATAACATAACATGAATTTGAGAGAGGAAAAGAGGGGTCATGTTGGTGAAATAAATTCCCCTCTTCATAGCACATAGTGAGAATTGCCTATGGAGTACACAAATAAACTGAAGGATGATTATGTTATGGTTTACATCTAAATGTCCCCTAGAAGTCTCATGTACTTATAAGCAGAGCTTTTGTATGGTGAATGAATTATGGGGACTTTTAGCTGACTTGCTGTTAAGAGGTGGACCTCCCTGGAAGCAGGTCACTGGGGCTCTGATCTGGATGGGCTTATCTCTCCTTCTGACTCCTCCCCTCTCTCTTTGCCTTCAGGCATCTATGACATGAGCAGCTTTCTTCTGCCAGCTTCCTCCACCACATCTTCCTGTCATGAAGTCACTCAACTATGGACTTAAAAATGAGCCAAATAAACTTTTCCTTTAAGCTATGAGCATTGGGCATTATAGCTCAGCTACAAGGTAGTGATTAACACAGATTTTGATGCCAGGGGTAATGGGGCTGTTACCAGGACTATTCCTGACCATGTGGTTTAGAAGCCTTTGGAAATGTTTCATGGGAGGCAATTTGGAAAGATTTGGAGATACTGACTAGAAAAACCATAGAGTGCTAAGCTGATATTTATGAGAGATTCTGGTCAGAGTGCTAATGACCAAGTGCATTTTGATCTGGCAGAAAATTTGTTTACACTTTGCTCATATCCTAAAACTTTGAGGGAGACTAAGATAAAGGACTATGGACTAAATAATCTGGTGGAGAAAATTTCAGGGCAGCCTAACATTGAGGCTGTGGCATAGGTAGTACTGGAGGCTTTTAGCCACCTATGTATGGAGAATCAAGAGCAAATGGTACAGCTCGGTGATTTTAAGTTTTGGGTTTCACCATTAAAGAAAGCTCCTCTAAAGTTGGAGGCTTTAAAATTTTGACCCAGGACAGGTCCGTTGCTAAAAAGATTGGCATTAAAAAGAACCAAGTATTTTGCATCAGAACAATAGGAAAGATGCCTTTTGGGCATCCTGAGAATCAGCAAGACACCACCCTTTGCAGGCTAAAAGTGAAAGAGTTTGCTTTGGGGAGAGGCTGGAAATAGTCCACCCAGGGAATTTGTTTCCCAGGATTTGGTTTGCAGTGATCAGCCATCCATGCACTTGCAGGCCTCTGCAGCCATGATTCAGGGGTACAAGCTACTGCTTGAGGTGGCAGAAGAATTTGGCATTATACATGTTATACTGGCTTTGTAGGCATTCACAGTGCAAGAATTTGGAGTCAGGGGGTCTTCTATTCTGATTTCAGAAGAACTGGGAGGCCAGGAAATGAGCTCCTAAAAAGACAAAGCATGAAACTGTGAGAATGAAGCCAAAAGTGCAGAGAAGACCTCCAGATGTTAAAGAAGTCAAGAGCATGGAAAGTCTGAGGAAAGTAACACAGAGTGAGCAAAGCCACCTGAAGATAGAGGGCATGACAGCTACAACCTATAGTGCCATGAGGCAGGACCACCCAAGACATTTGGCATTCCCATCTTTGCCCCAGGGCTAGACATGGAGCTATAGTATTCATTGTTTGCCCTGCTTGGATTCAGTCTTGCTGGTCCCATTGATGTCCATCCCCCATTCCTCCCTTTGGAACAGAAGCATTTACCTGTGCCATTGTATGTCAGCAATATTAACTTTCTTATTGATTTCACAGGGGCTCACAGATAAGAGCTTCAAATCTCAGAGGAAACTTGGGCTTGGACTTTCAGCACTGCTGAAACTATTATGACTTTGGAGACTCTTAGAGATGGACTAAAGGCATTTTTTATAGGTCTATGAGACTTTGGCGGGGCAAGGTGAAACGTTATGGCTTATGCCTCCTGCAGTAGCCTCATGCACTCAGAGGCAGAGTTTTGGAAGATGACTGAATTATGGGGATGTCAGTCTTGCTGTTAGAAATTGAGGCCTGGTCAGAGGCAGTTGTCTGAGCATGTGACTTATAAGGACATTTGACCCTCCAGGTTCCTCTCCTCTCTCTCTCTCTCTCTCTGCTTCCTGGCCTCCACCAGTCCCTTCTACCATGGCATCATGACAGAGGAGCCAACCAACATTAGACTAAAAATGTGAGCCAAAATAAACCTTGCCCCCTTTAATTTGTGTGTATTGAGTATTTTGCCCCAGTGACAAGAAAGTGACAAAAAGTATATTATGTCAATTTAGCAGTTGGGCTACATATGACTAAGTGTGTGGAAGTATACTCTCATACCTCAAGATCCTTATGGTTCTGTAGAAGTCACAACTTATGGATTAGATTGAGATAAAATGAAACCAAACTCCTTACTTTGTGAATTTTTGAGGATATCAATAAAAAACTTTCTGTCATTACTTCAGTATGCTTTTATTTATGTTGAGCTGGGAAAAGTGAGCTAAGTTTCAAAGGCTTACACTTGCACATTGTTATCAGATTATCTCTTACTCTACAGATTGAGAAACTAATGAGAGTGTTCTGATGATGCACTAGTATATCCATTTAAACTATAATCTTGTAAGTCATAGAAATGACCACACGGCACACTGATAGTCTCATTAAATCACTGTGAGTTGAACCGCATTTGTAACCTGACCTGTATGTGCCCTACTCTGCTAGAAGAACCTAAAGGCCATTTGTTTCTCAGGCATCACCATCTCTAATTCACCAGCAGGCACTGCCAGGGATACTGATCTTAATCATTATGATCAAAGGCTGCTGTTACCTATAGAGAAAGACAGGATTGTTTTGAACATTCAGTGAATCCTCTTGGATGTTTCATATAACTTTACAGTTTTAATAGAACACAGTCAATTTTGATAATCATAGGCTAATAAGTTTATAATAAGAAGAGAGAGGATTTGCAGTATCCCCCAAAATCAGTCACCTAGGCCTGCAGAAACAGTAGATGAAGAACCTCTCTTGCTTTAGAGATGGCAACTCACCAGCCAGTAGAGATGTCTGTCTCCCTTTCTTCTATTGATAGGGAAAACTTTTATAAATAGCAAAGACCTATAGAGTGTTAACAATGTAAAAAGCCTTCTGCTGTCTCTAACAGCAATTTGTTTTGCTCAGAACTAATAGATAATGAAGGCACTAATTGCTGAATGCTGCAGTTGGCCTGACCCTAAGATAACAGGACACAGCAATACCTTGAGTTCTGAAGTGACTGGAGCCACATGATCTTAAGAGTGTCTAGATGAAAGAACCCATTGCTAACATTTGCTCCCCTGACCCAGAACTCCCCCTTCCTATGGACTATAGATAACTAGGTGAATCTTAAAGGTAAATTCCCCAACTACAAATCTGACTTGAAAGCTAACTATCCTGTGACTGTGATTTGACTGTGTGAGAATAAAATATAACCACCCAAATAAAGTCAAGGTTGTGAAACCCTATAAAAGGAGGAGTTGTAACCCAGTGCATAGTCAATCCAGGCACAGCTTATGTGCAATTAACCCTTATCAATGAGTAAATTTGTTATTTTACTTCCATTCTGCTGCCTCTCTGTGTGTCACTTACTGATTCCTTCCGTAACACTATGGGGACCAAATGTGTTGCAAAATATATCATCTAGAGCTCCTCAAAGACTCAGACCAAACTTTGTCTCCACAGAGCTCATCTTTTGATTGGCTTTTTCTCCAGTTCTATCTGCCATCCCTCACTCGTTTCCTCCTGAAAGCAGTCTCAGCAACCACACTATCCGTACCATCTCAGGATCTGCTTCTGAAGATTCTGATCTAGCATGAGCATCTGCTTGCCTTTTATTTGGGGAATTTGCTTTCATTTTATGAAGGAAAAACCCATATAAATTTGGGTTGTGAGTTTTCATTTGTTTCATTGCTTCAGATTTTTTTCATTTCTTTCTTTATTTTTACCCTGAGAAATTGGAGGATACCAAATAAACAATACATATATACATATATATATATATATTAAGCAATATATATATGTATATATGTATACATTTATGTATGTGTGTATATATATATATGTACAAATTAGGGATGCTAATATACAGTTAAATCAAATTCAGTGTATCTATATACCAAACTACTGGTTAAATGTTAAATTTTTTCACAGAGTTTTAATAACATGGGCACTTTCCTTCTCCAATTGGTCCTCTCTAGCATAAAAAATGTCTAGAAAAAAATCTCTGGAGTTCTGAAATTTAAAAAAGAATAAATCTGGGCAGAAATATCAGTGGCTCTTTGCATAATAGGTGAGATTTATTCCTTACATTTTTAAAGCCGTGACAATATTTAATGTATTTTTAATAAATAATTTTTGCTAGTTTTTTCATATCATATATATTCTCTGCCCATTTCTTCTGATCAGTTCTTCTTGGAACATTTTAATTGATTAAAATGAGGTCAATTTTTGCTATAAGAATGTTAAGACTATGATTCTTTTCATAAAATGTGTAGAATTTTATAGATGTTATTATATTTACCTACTCTTTCATCCCATTTTCTTTTACTAATATATTTTAATATAGTACTCAGAAGCCAAGTATTGTGACCTTTCCTCTTCCTTGAAGGTATTTTAAAATTTCCTTTAGTGTACTGAATATCCACTCATTAGCAATGATTCATTTCAAATACTCCTTCTCTGAGAAGGATTTCCTGACCCCATGGCTAACATTAGAGTTATGTATTCCATCATCTGTAGAATGACACCTCTTCCTACAAACATTTTTTATAGCATTCATAAATTACAATGTAATTCTTTATTATTTTGTTAATCTCCTTGGTAGTAGCTGTTCTTTAAGATGCCCCTGACTGATTCTTGCTTTCTGCTACTTAGGTCACCATGTAGTTCTTTCCCACAGTGAATGCAGCTGATCCATGAAACCAGCAGGCTAGCACAGCAGTAACTGTGACCTCTGAGGCTAGACTATAAAAGGCATTGTCACAGTGTCCCTTATCATTTGCTGTATGGGAAGCCAGTTCCTATTTTGTGAAGATAGTCAATTGTACAGGGAAACGCATGTTGTGATAAATTATATGGTCTCCTTATGACTTGTTGACCATGTATGAGACCCATACTAGGTGCAAGTGAATTATAGAACCACAGCCAAACCTTCAAATGGCTGAAACACTGGATGACATCATTGTAACTTCACCTATACTCAAATTCTTGACCCACAGGAAAACTGATGTTTTTCATTTTCAGTAATTAGCTGGACAACAAAATTAATACATATTTTTATCCCTACAATAGGATCCTGCAATTTAAAAAAATTGAAAATATAGAAGTGGCTTTGGAACTAGACAATGAATAAAAGCCAGAAGGTCTTTGAGGAAAGAGCTGGTAAAAGGCTGAAGCTCATTAGAGAAATCATTTAGACATGTCCAGTGGCTTTTCAGGATGTTATGAGTGAGGCCTTAAAGAAAGGTGAGGACAATCTTATTGGGAAATGAAAGAGAGGATATTTTTTGAAAGAGCAGAAAAATTAGGAAAACATTACCTTTGTACAGTGTGAAAGTTTTAAAAAAATGTGCCCAAATGTGTACGTTAGGTAGATTACCAAGCAGAGTATTAGAGGTACCCCATACTTTCTTCTTGCAACTGAGGTAAAATGTGAAAGAGATAAGATAAAGAGAGCACTGCTAAAACACAAGACCTTAAGGACTTGTTGGTCATGAAATTTCCTAACCTCTCCAGCTGGCAAATGATGACAAAATTAACAAATGTTTTTCTGTAAAAAGGCAAACCCAGGATAGTACCAGGAAAATTTGGTCCAAGGTATAATCTAACCTTCATTGAACTGTGATATAAGCAAAAAAAAAAAAAAAATCTTTGTTTTGTTCAGCCACTGAAATTTGGAGTTTGGGGCATTATTTCAATACAATAGCCTGATGTTTTCTTGGGAAATACAATAAGCAAAGCCAGCAAAGGAAATTACAAAAGAATAGACAGCATGGAAGGCTCTTCCATGAGGAATGTGTCAAAGTCATCTTCAGGCACTGAAGATGCTTGTAGGCACTTCTTCCCACACCCTGCTTTCAAGAATATATTTTTCCTGTGAATAATGAATAAATGCCTGTAGCTAAAAGAACAAGGAAGTACATTGGATAACATGAATTATATTACTTAAAATTTCCAGGAGGCATTGTTTGCAACTCAGAGCCAGGTGCTTAATGGTTAAGAGAAATGAAGTGTGTATATTTTGAAGCCAGGCACCCTATGTACAAATCCCAGCCTCATTAGACAATCTGTCTCTCTGTGACTCCAAAAAATTGTAGCTACCTCCTGAGCCTGCAGTGAGATGTAAACCCTCTAGCATACAAATCCTGCTTAGCACAAAAACCTAGACTAGATTTCAACACACAAAGTTTCAAAGACAGCAGAGCTTAATGATTAAGAGCATAAACCCAGAAAGTTTGGCCACAGCTCTATGGCCTCTTTATTCTGTGGCTTTTCATTTAACTTTTCTATACCTACACTTTCTCTTTTGTAAAATGAAGGTAGTAGAATTTCTCACCACGTAGTTTTGTTAGAAGTATTAAATGAGTTAATATTTGTAAGTTAAATGAGTTAACTTGTAATTGAATAAATTAATATTGTGAAGTTCCTGGCTTATAGTATTAGAAAACTATTTTTTATAGATTTAAGATCAACATATAGGACTCATGGAGATTATACATTTTCATATAGAGCAACTCCTATTCTTCACCTCTTTTTTTGTCTTAGCAATAAGGCATACTGAAGAATTCTGTCCACCATAATTCCTATTAGGTTATCTCAATTTTTTTCATCTGAAATTGAATTATGTATCAATGGAAGATAATCACCTCTCTTTTTAGTTACCTGAAAGTTTTTGACAGATCACTAATGGGCACCTGAGTGATATCCTTCTTTATGACACACTAATCAGTTACTCCAGCCTCTCCCAGCTTTGAAAATTTGTGCTCTATTTTGAGATTTGGCAGTATCTTCTACTTTGAACTGCTTGGCTTGTGACAGGCAATCTTCTATACAAAATGTAACTTTGCATTTGAATGCTGTACCACAATGCAATCTTTTCAAAGACAGTTTAAGCAAAAATTAAGAATCCAGAATTAACCTAAAATTCTATTGCCTGTGGAGTTATCAGTGTAAGTCACATGAACAGGAACTTCTGTAAAAAGCTGAGCTTCCCCATGCAAAGAAAATGAAAACTTACTCCTTGCCCTGGTGGCCAAGAGACTTCTTTCTTACATCTGTAAGATACATCCCAATTTTGAAAAGCAGAGAGAGAAAAAATATACAATTTAAAAGAAAGAAGAAAAAACATCTAATGTCTTCCCAGATCTTATTTTACATATTTTACCTTGATTTATCATGATCTGAAAAATTACTTTTTTCTTTATCAGGATGAAAGAATATAACCTCAAAAAATTAACCCAAAGTCACTCTAAAATATAGAATAAGGGTTGAACTTTGGTGAGTCAAAATAAAACCCACCCTTATCCCATATCATTCCATTCCTAACCTATCAAAATATATGTGCTATTACATGGATGCTGATTAATTCATTAAATTCTTCTTATACTGCTCACTTAACTGGCACAATCATAAAGAACATATCAAAATTTATTGAAGTAGAAGCATTTCAATGATCCAAACAAAATTTTCTCCCATTCTCCTCCTTTGATAAATTTTTTTAAATTCTCATGAAAATCACCTATTTTTGTCTAAGTTGTTCTACTTTAATTGCTTATATTTAAGATACTCTTATTTCCCTCTACAAAATATTCCTTAATAAAATCTTACATTAATATTTTATTTTCCCCTGTTGGCAACTAGAATATGCAACCGCTATGTGCATATACCTCGTAGAGAAAAGATTACTGTCAGCTGATTGTTTTGAGAAAGAGACTTCTAGAAGCAGGTCTGGAAACAAGGTTTTTTTCTTTGTTGTTTGTTTTAACAGGTTTGAAATTATCCTTTTATCAGGGAAATTTCTCCATTTGACAGAGTATCTCCCTGACAGAGTGGGTCTCTCTATTTGACAGAGTGGATCTCCCTTTCTGTACCAGGAAGAGGACACTAACTCATTAGACATTCTTATCAGTGGAGAAGGCATTGACTTCAATCTGCGTAACAAACCTTATTTACCTCCAAGTTTCCTGGGTTTACCACATCCTTTATTTTTTATTTCAGTGGGCAATGGTATTTAAACTTGAATCGGGACTCCATATATATATATTCATTTCACTGAGTATCATCCTTCTTCACTGTCGGTATCTCTTTTTGATATATGGGACTAAGTTTCTGTTTGTCTTAAATTGCTTTTGTTACAAGAGTCCATCACAGCTAAGAATTATGAAGACTAGAGGGAAAAGCTATTTGTTCTTCCCTACACTCTTTTTCCCCTTTTAAAGATATCATTAATTGTTTATTTTCCTTCTTTCATTTTGTTTTCACATACCAACATTTTCACCACATTTTAATTGCACCTAAAATTTGTCCGGAACAATTGCCAGAGCTGTGTCTACACGGAAACTATACTGAGTTTTCCTTGACCTGCTAATTTTGTCATCCCTATTTTCGGTTTTTACTTCTTATTAGTCCATGTATGCAATTCATAATGATTCTATTCTTCATGAGGAGCTGGTTCCTGGATATAACATATCCTAATCCCTTTTCTCACCTCTGCCTTTCCCCTTCCTCCATCTCTCATTTCTATGCCAATTTGCAAAAGATCTGTCCCCCTTTCCTATTATCTATCTTTTATTTTGCTGTCTGCATTTATTTTTGTTTTCTCATATAGGAGAAGTCATGAGATATTTAGACTTGCGGGTCTGATTTGTTTCACTTAACATTATGGCCTCAAAATACATTAGCCTATGAATGACTCAAGTTTGTGCTTCCTTTATGGCAGAGTAGTATTTCATTGTGTATAAATATTGCATTTTCTTTATCCATTCATGTCTGGATGGACACAAGGCTGCTTCCAAGATTTAGTGATTATGAATTGTGCTGCTATAAACGTAGTAATGCATATATCATGGTGCTATGATGTCTTTAACTTTTGAAGGGAAGATATCTAGAAGAGGAATAGCTGGATCTCATAGAATTTCTAGTTTTTGTTTTTTGAGGAATTTATACACTGATTTACACAATGGTTATGCTGTTTTACATTTTCATTCACAACTTATAAGGGTTCCTTTTCCCCTGCAGGCTTGCCAACATTTGATGTCTTGGTGATGGCCATTCCTTCTGGAGTGAGATGAAATCTCAGTGTTTTCTTTTGCATTTCTCTAATGGTTGGAGTTGTTTTTCATGAATTTCTTGTACTTTGGCTTCTGAAAAGTTTCTGTTCATTTCACTCATCCATTTTTATGATTGGGTCATCTTTCATTTCGAGGATCTACTTTTTGAGTTCTTTCTGTATTCTAAATGTAAGTCCTCTGTCTGAGGACTAGCTGGCAGCATTTCTTCCCATTCTGTTAATTATCTTCTCTCTCTGTTGATTGTTTCCTTTTGAGTGCAGAATATTTTTAATTTAATATGATACTATTTGTTAATTCTTGGTGTCATTTTTTGTTCAGTCAAGATTCTGCCCAGTAAGTCCTTGCCTATGCCTGTATCCTCGAGAGTTTTACCTATTTTATATCCCAGCAGATTAAGCATTTCTGTTTTAATATTTAGATCTTTTATTCGTTTTGATTTTAGTCTGACATAGTGAAGTATATGGGCCTAGAGTCAAGCTTTCCTTTGGAGAGTGATTGAAGTCACTTATTTCATCCCATAATAATCCTGTTCCATTATTTTGAGCTCCTATTTTTAACCATTAACCAAATGAAAAAATTAGGATATAAGATTTGGACACCACTGTGTTCCTACCACACTGAAACCTTACCTGCTTTCACCTTGCTGTGGAACACTAGTGTCCCCACCAGGATGACCACCCAGAGCTTTCTTCCTGCCAGCTTAGTGCCAAATTCCAAGCATGCAGTTGTCTTGGATATAGCCATCTGAAAGAAATATGAACATATAGCACCAGGCTTCCTATACCAGGATGCAAAGACATTTCCTTTGCAGTATTTGATAAAATGTCAAGTGCCTGAGAATGAAGAAAAGGCATTGAGATATTTGACAAATAGAAGCCCCTTACAGTATGTTCTATGCTACTGCAAAGATGACAATAAAGAAGTCTTGAAATATAAGTAACAGGTTAAGACAAGTTGTTCAAATGCCTTTGTAAGACCAAAGGGAGAGATAGTGATAACTAAACAGATGGCTTGAATCACAAAGTAGCGCGATAATAAACTTTCGGCCAAGATGAGAATGTTTCAGCTTTCAGCTTTTTACTAGGCCAATTCTGTCCACTCCTTCCCCTGCCAATGACAACTCTCTCCTGTCTTGTTGAGTATGGAGCCTCTCCAGAAGGTAGAATTCTTCAGTGCTTCTAAATCAACTCTTTCTACTTTTCAGATTTAGATGCTTCCATTCTCTTTGTATGGCTCAGCTATCTGATTGTTGAATGTGTGCAGGAAATGCCAACACAGGGAACTCAAACTAGTTAATTTTCTTACCTTCTCCAAGGTATCAAAAACATACTCAAGCCTGATATTGTGTCCACTTGTGGGTACAAGTTTTCTACCTTTTGCTAGACTATAACTCCTCTGAAACATCTTGTAATGCCGTAGAGCTGCTTGGTATTTTATTATCTTTGTTTACATGTCTAAAGATTTTTGATTGAGTATTTAGATTTCAGAGATACTATTATAAATTAATTTCTTTTCTAAAAAAGAAATGACACTAAAAAATCAAATGGTAATTGAATATATAACTATTTATAGGAAAAATCTTAAATATGTATGGTCCAAAAGATATCTAAATTGAAAAAAGAATATTTTATGAAAATTTTATGGACTACTAAAGATGACAGCAGTGCTTTCATTATAAATAATTTTCAACATTCATTATTAGCATCTATTTAATATTCAGTATTATTAAGCAACTTGACCAAATGTCCAAAACAAAAATGTAAAAATTTATAATCTACTTTTCTGTTAATGTACTAGTAAGCACAATTTGGCTTTGAAATTCTAGACTGTTGTGCTCTCTTATTTTGAGTCTCTTCAATTTAAATTTAATATCTAATTGTTAGAAAAGTGAATTTAGTAGGACATCTAAAAAGCATAATGTCATACTCAGAAAACCAAATCTCCTCTGCAGTACAGATACCCTGCCTCTTCCTGCCACATTTTCCCAAATTACCAAACTTCTTGTAGAGACACAGAAATATTCTATGAAAATGTGTAATACCAGCACTGTCCTGACTGACTGACATGGACTTATTCATCTAAAAATTATGACACCCAATGAGTACAAATTCATTTTTACAAAGAAATAATACCCATGTTTAGACAAGGAAATAAAGGTACAGATAAGTAGTTTGTTTGTGGTCCTGTGAGCAACTGGATCACAATTTCATCACAGTCTCATCCCAGATGGTATGCCCTTGACTACAAGTTGGATTTCCTTTTAGTAATCTTTGGCATTTCATATTGTATGTCCTGATACACAACTCTGCCTTCTATATTTAACCAGTGCAACACATGAGTAATACAATTTCTTCTGTAAGATGTTATGAGAATACTTGCACACTTTAAATTAATTTTCTTGGTATATTTTAGGTATACAATATAATGACATTCATCATTGGACATTTGTGCCTTTAAGTAATCCATCTTGGTCCCTATTTTGTTCCCCATTCCCCTGCCCTCCCTTCAAACCCTCCTCCCCACTTCCCTATTTACAAGGGGAC
>NW_022900927.1:16137519-16157365 GCF_012274545.1 Fukomys damarensis
TTAGGTATACAATATAATGACATTCATCATTGGACATTTGTGCCTTTAAGTAATCCATCTTGGTCCCTATTTTGTTCCCCATTCCCCTGCCCTCCCTTCAAACCCTCCTCCCCACTTCCCTATTTACAAGGACTTTGTTTCCATTTTTTCACTTTCTCATATTAATTCCATTCCCTTCCCTTACTCCGCCCACTTCCCTTTGCCCTTTGCCCCTTTTCTTCCTATTTCCCATTATCTATTATACATTTTGATCCTTAAACTTTCAGCTTCTCACATCAGAGAAACTATTCAGTATTTACACGTGTGTCCTATTTATTTCACTTAAGAGTATGGCCTCAGGGTGCATCCATTTACCTATAAATGTCTCTACCTTCTCATTATATGGCTGACTAGTACTCCATTTTATTGAAAAGCACATTGTCTTTATCTACTTTCCAGTTTATATATGGGCAATTGGGCTGTTTCCAAGCTTTAGAGCTTGTGAACTGTGCCGCTATGAACATGAGTGCACATGTATCGCCGTGGTATAATTCTTTTACTTCTTTTGAGAAGATACCCAGCAGGGGAATACCTGGGTCAAATGGGACCTCTTGTCCTGGTTCTTTAAGGAATCTCCCTACTGACTGCCGTAGTGGTTCCACCAGTCTGCACTCCCACCAGCAGTGGAACAGCGTTCCTTTTCCCCACAGCCCCACCAGCATTTCTTATTGGTGGACTTCATGATAGCAGCCATTCTTTCTGGGCTGAGGTGGAATCTCAGAGTTGCTTTCACTTGCATCTCTCAGATAACCAGTGATGTTGAACATTTTTTATATGCTTTTTGCTATTTCTACTTCTTTGTCTGTTCATTTCAGATGTGCATTTTTGGACTGGGTCTTTAAATTTTGGAGGTCTGATTTTTAAAAGTTCTTTATGTATTCTAGAGAGTAGACCTTTGTCTGAGGAAGAGATGGTGAAAACTTTTTCCCACATAGTGGGCTGTCTCTTCACACTGCTGGTGGTTTCTCTTGCTGTGTGAAAGCTTTTTAATAAGAAGGCATTCCACTTGTTGATTCTTTCTGCTAGTTCACGTGTGACTGAGGTTTTGTTCACAAAATCTCTTCATATGCCAATGACTTCAAGAGTTCTACCTAACTTCTCTCTCATCTGATTTATTCTTTCAGTTTTAATGTCTAGATCTTTAATCCATTTTGATTTTACTTTAGTGCATGGTGAGACATATAGGTCTCAATTTAATCTTGGGCAAGTTGAAACCATTTATTAAAGAGGTCGTCCATCCTCCAGTGAGGGTGTTTGGCTCCTTTGTCAAAGATGAGGTGGCTGAGTTGTCTGGACTTGCTTCTGCTTCTTCTACTCTGTTCCTTGGGTTCTTGGATCTGTTTCTTTGCCAATACCATGCTGTTCTACCACAATAGCCTTGTGTCTTCTTCTTCCAAATGAATTTTTGAGTTTTTTTCTCAAGGCCTGTGAAGTATGCTTTAGGAATTTCAGTTGGGATGGCATTGAATGTGTATAGCTGTTTTGGAAGTATGTCCATTTTCACTACATCGGTTCTTCCCACCCAGGAGCAAAGGATGTCTTTCCATTTTCTGAAATCCTCTTTGATCTCTTTTTTCAGAGTGCTATAGTTTTCAGAGTAGAGATCTTTGATTTCTTTCCTTAAATTGATGGCTAGGTATTTCCATTTTTGGGTTGCTATTGTGAAGGGAACTGTTTGCCCCCTTGCTCTCTCAGTGAGTCTGTTGTTCTTGTAGAGGAAAGCTACTGATTTTTGTGTATTGAACTTTTATCCAGCTACTCTACCAAATTTGGTTATTAAGTCTAGAAGACTTTTGGTGGAGTTCTTTGCATCTTCTGTATAGAGTATCATGTCATCTTTAAATAATGGCAATTTGACTTCTTCCTTCCCTATCTTCATCCTTTTATTTCTCTTGTCTCATTGCCGTGGCTAATGTTTCCAGCACTATACTGAACAGGGGTGGTAATAGTAGACATCCTTGTCTTGTTCCAGATTTTAGTGTTAAGGATTTCAGGTTTTGACCCCTCAGTATATATTGGCTTTTGGTGTTTCATAGATGGCCTTTATCAGTTGAGGTAGAGACCCTCTATTCCAATTTTTGGTAGGGTTTTTATAATAAATGTATGTTGGATTTTGTCAACTGCCTTTTGTGCATCTAGAGATGATCATATGGCTTTAACCCTTGGATCTATTAATGTAGTATGTTACATGTATTGATTTCCATATGTTGAACCATCCCTGCATCCATGAGATGATTCCCACTTGATCAGGGTGTATGAATCCTTGATCATCTTCTTAATTTTTTACCATTATCTTATTAAAGATTTTTTTCATCTGTATTCATTACTGAGATTGGCCTATATTTCTCTTTTTCAGTTTAGTCTTTCCCTGCTTTTGGGATCAAGGTGGTGCTTGAGGAATCCTTCATTCTGCAAAGGACCTGCTCAGAAACTTGTCTAATGCCTGTTGCCCTAGATATTTTCTTAATCATCTCATAGGTAACAAATCCAACCTCTTTTCCATAGGAGATACTTATTTCTACTTTCACATTTGCCTGCTCTCCTGTATCTTCTTTAAAGGATTTTCCGAAAAAACGTTAATAGAAGATATGAAAGGATGTCATAAAGAATTATCTTCCAAAGAAGGCATACCTGCAAATGTGTGCGACCTCTCTTGTCAGTAACAAAGTCTTCCGGTTTTGACTCTGACTCAGTAGTATGTGTCTTCTGCCAGCTTTGTGAATCTCGTTAGCTGGCAAACAGGGAAATCTTAGGTTCTTGATACTTCTTAACAGGTTTTTCTCTAATAATATACAATTAATCTTTGCTTCTTTAAGTACTGTCATGGATAAATTCTAATTTTATCATTGTTTTCAGTTTGTCACTACTAATCCTTTAGCAGTTTCTCCTCAGACATGCATTCTCATCCTTTCACAAACTATTCAAAGCAATTATAAAAGCATTCATGTTGACAAATATAAGATTCTTATGGAGAGTATTTCTGTTCTAAATATGGAAATATTTTGTCCAAAGCTTCAGAATTCATACCAGTAAAGTTTCTTTTTAACTTGCTCTGGGCTGAGAGTTTTTTCTTCTTACTATCTTTGATGCTCTATATTGTCATGTTTTATGGCATGTTCAAATTCTTCTTCTTTGGAAGTTTCTATTTTCCTTTTCCTTTAAAATCTTTGGAATGGCTTCAGAGGGCATAGGTCCTGAGTCTACATATGGTTCTCCAAGAATGAAACAAACTTTCAGCTCCCTTGTTTATTCTAGAGTTCAGTATCAATCATAGAAAGCCCCTTGCTAAAAGGTCAAAGGAATTAAGTGTTTCCAAAATCCTTGTAAGAGTTGGGGGAACAGATTTGTGGGTGAGTTTCTAGGAATAATTGCTGCAACCACTTCACAGAACCCCGTGTGCCCTCTAAAGGCATTGCTTTTTGAGAACAGTTGGGCATTGAATAACTGGGAGCATCCCCCAACTGCTACCTTCACAAGCACAATCTCAGCTGTAATCTGGAAACCAGTATGCCACAGGTAGGACTGCTTGCTGATGGAAGACCTGGACCTATCTGGAATACAAGGGTGAGAAAGATATCAGCATAGCTCTTGGCCCCTATAACATGCTGCCTTAGCCTTACTCTTGGAGTCTAAAAGCCTTTGTCATAGCTCATGTCCCCAGAGTGGTATAGCCCCTCCTGCTCAGTCTGCAATGTGGCCTCAGGTGACTTCCCCATGGAAAACAGCTCCAAACTCAGTCTCTGTATGAATGCACATAAATGACGGAAACTAAACCCTATCCCCAAACAGACCTATACACAAACCTGAGTGGGAAATTGTGGGTTTCAACATTTTAACAAAGAATAAGCTGAACGGAATGTGATTGGAATGAGGTTAAATTAGCCGGAAGTACCCTGTGGTCCATTGTTTTCTAAGGTAATATATAACATTCTTAAAAGTGGCAATAAATCCTCTGCTTAAGGCTCTCTGCATCTAGTTTAAATCTAGTCATCAGAGTGACTACAAAGTAGCTACCTGGCTCCCTTCTCATTCTCAAGCTAACACCCTTTCATTCCCTGCCCCCAACCCACCCTATCTGCCATCCAGTCCAGTGTCTCAGTAATTCCTATAAGACAAGGAGTAGGCTCAGCCCTCAGGGTCCTGCTGCCTGCCCTCTCCTGAAACACCTCATCTTGTATGTGCCTCCTTCCCTCTCATTCTTCAATATGTTACTTCAAGTGTCACCAGGTTAGTGATCTCTGTCACAGTCCACTCACTGAAGCTGCACCCCCCTCCACCTCCCATCTCCTCTCTGGAATGCCTGGTCCTTCTTCCCTACTCCCCTCACACTTAGTGTCATTCAGGTGCATATTCCTTTTCCTCACTTACAGTGTTTATTGTCTTCTCTCCCCACTCAAAGTCAGAGCCATGAGTGTAGAAACTGTATCTTGTTAACTGTGACACGTCCAGTGCTCATAACTGTATTAATATCATGGTCTAATCCTTCATTTCAATTTTTATTTAGTTGATTAGCAACAAGGCTGAGCATCTGTTATAAGCCTGTACCATTTCATGACTGAGAGTGTCTGTGGAATTTCTTTGCCCTAGGAACTCTAGAGTCAAATGAAAAGTATCAGTAGTGAAGGCACCACTAGTGTTAGAAACAAGAACACAGCACACAGAATTATGGGATTTACCTTTTCTCTGACACCCAAGATTTGAGGCTGCCTGCCATTCATATATATGTAAAACTGTCTACCTCAAGGGACTCTATGAAACTGGTACCAATTTTGTACTATGACTTTGATGTAGTGCTTAAGAATGTGGGGAGGTGTTTTGTTACTCTTGGTCTTATGAAACTGTTAAAAAAATTTAAACACTACAATTTACAGTAAGAATGATAATAGGGAGTATCTTTTATAAAAGACAGATAGAAATTGGAGACCATGAGGAAAAAAGAACCACCTTTTTTGTTCCTGAAAAAGAATAGGAAGTCAAGTACATAGTAAAATTTTCCAGATAGACAGAGTTGAACACCATGTATTGATCAATATTTAAGGTGTGATGTGCCTCCCTTAAAGGCTATAAACCAGAGCAAGAGCAGGCAATTTGCAAGTATAAGAAGCTCTGGCACAGTAAGTCATACAATCTGTGAAAAGAATAAACTAAGGCACAAAGTAAAAGAATTATCTATCTAAAAGACCAACATATCACCTTTATTATAAATAAAGAGTGAATGTGGCTTCTATCTGTAGGTAAAGAATCAGTCCATGCTGAATCCCAGAAGTAGATGAACTTGGTTTTCCAAACAACCTGGATATCTTCCAGCATGAAAGAAGTGAGGCTGATGTAAGCAATCCAGAGACAGATGCACAGCCAGAGAAGGAAGCAAGGAAGAGCCCAGGTTACACAGGTCCTAAAATCCACTATTCATATGTATGGAGTTTCTAACTGCAGTGAATGATGGGATGGACAGAGTGCATAAGCTAACGATATTTTAAAAATATTTTTATTAGTACACATTTTACCTCATGTCAACATTCATCTTAGCAAGTATGTACATGGGCTAAACATATCTTAACTCCTCATCTCTTTCTTCTCTCTTCCACCACCCTCTATCCATCTGGAGATCCCCTTCCCATTTGCAACTAATCTGTCTCCCAATTTCCTATAAACTATATTATTATATTTTTTGAAATTATATTTTGGCTTTATCATATAAGAGAACAATGTGATATTTAAATTTATGTATCTGATTTATTTCACCTAATACTATGGTCTCAGTGTGCATCTGTTTTTACAACTAACTCCAATTTATCTTTTTTTATGCCAGAGTAGTCTCAATTACGTACAAATAACATATTTTTTTATCCATTCTATTGATGCTTCTAAGTTTTAGCTGTTATGAGTTGTGCTGCTATAAACACAGGTGGATCACTGTGGTATGATGTCTTTAATTCTTTAGGGAGTCTTTAACTCTTTAATTCCTAGAGGAGCAATTGTTAAGTCAAATGGAATTTCTGCTTTTAGTTGTTTTAGTTTTTTCCACACTGATTTCCATAGTGGTTGTACCAATTTACATTCCCACAGACAATGTAGAAGAATGTCATTTTCCCCCACAGCCTCACAAGCATTTGTTATTGATTTTTTTGTTGTTTGTTTTTTGAGTTGTTTGGAGTAAGACTGATTCAAGGTATTGTTTTAATTTTCATTTCTTTGATGCCAGAGACCTTGAGTGTTTTTCATGTGTTTTTTTGACCATTTATATTTTTTCCTCTGAGAAGTATCTATTCATTTAAATTGTCCATTTTTTGTTTCATCTTTTATTTTGGGGAGTCTGAGTTTTTGAGTTCTTTGTAAATTTTAAATATTAGTCTTCTGGCAGAGGAGCAACTAGTAAAAAATATTTTTCAATTCTGTAGGATGTCTGTGCACTCAGTGTACTTTTTTGGTCATTCTTTTTCTTTACAGAAGCTTTGTAATTTGTGGTAATTTCATCTGTTGATTCTTGATACTATTTCTTCTGCAGTGTGATTCAGTTCAGAAAGTCCTTTCCTGTGCCTATGTCTTCAAAAATTCTACTTATTTTATCTTTAAGCAGATTAAGTATTTCTGTTTTAATATCTATGTCTCTGACCCCTTTTGATTTTATTTTAGTGCAGTGTGATAGATATGGGTCTAGATTCAGTCTTCTTCAGCATTTCACTTTCCTTGGATGATAGAAAGAAGTATTTCCCCCACTCCTGACTTTTGTTTCTTTATTTGTTGGGCTCACCCATTAAGTCTATTATGTACAAAGCTTTTGATTTTTCTCTTGTGATAGCAGCCAAAAAAATTTAAACAGTTCTTCTGGAATACCAACTAATGATCTTTTCAACATGGGAATCTCACCTTAAATTATACACAATCTATTCAAGGTTCTACAATGAAATCAATGATAACATTAAGACATTCTAATATTGGAAAAGCCACTGCAAATTTGCAAGTAAACTATTCTCACTATGAAATTCTCAGGGGGAATTTGAAAGTTCAAAATTAAATCCATTGCAAATGAAAATCCAGTGTTATTAAAACTCAAAGGAATTAAAGTCAGAAGTTAAATTCTCTTGGTCTTGTGAGATAAAGTTCAAATGAATCAGATACTGATTTCTTCCTCCTTCAATTTTAATTCTGCTTATTCCCACAAAGATGTTTTCAGTGTCCTGATAAAATTGATCTCTTTGAACAGCTGCAAATGGACTATTTCTGACTCAAACAGGCCTCTGAAGTCACACCAATAAAATGCCACCCCTCTCAAGAAAGTCATTTTTATAGAAGAAAGTTAACAGCTCAGCAGAGATTTCCACAGAAGCAACTTATGTGCATAAAACTAAGAAAACAAACTGCTGTTCAGATTCTAAAATAGTTGTCCCAGACTAATGGTACTTCCCAAGACCTAGCACCTGGTGTAATCATGCACTGAAGCAAAGTTAGTGATTTCAACTCCAGAAAGGTGAAGAAACAACCTACAACCTATGATCTGCAAACATAGAATGGTTTTGGAAAAATCTCTCAAAAATGATTACATATTACATTATAAATTTACACGATCTGGAGGAAAAATATTCATTCATTCTAATTGTTTTTAATAAAATGACATTTGAGAAATTGTTCTCTTCTAGGAATGTCTAGCAAATATAATCACCTGCCCTTAGTGAGGGCTCCCCAGCTGCAAAATCCTTCACTTATTTGAGCTAAGTCCTCTTTGTGAAGAATTGCTTCCATTGAAGCAATCAAGAGTGAACAAAGGCACTAAATCACAAAGTCATTATGGACCTTGGTCACAACAGTTCTTTTTTTAAAAAAAGCCAGCTGTGAGATTCTCTGTATGGCCCACTCTAAATCTCTGAGGATAAAAGTGAATTATAACTTTTCATATATTACAATACAAGCTCCTACACACACAATGTCCTTTTATTCAGCCACAAAATATCAAATAATCCATTTTTATTAGTACAAGCCTGCAATGCATCATGTCTGCATTCCTTCTGGGGAGTTGGTCCATGCACATAATACATGCCAATTCCTTGTTTCATCCTTTTCCCTCCCCTGCCTCAACCCTCCTCCCATCTCTTTATCCCCTTTGCATTTGACAAAGATCTATCTCCCTGTCTTTATTTTTATCTTTATTTATAATTTAGGATTCTCATGTAAGAAAAACCATACGATATTTAAGCTTGGACATCTGATTTAATTCATTAACATTATGGTCTCAGGGAGCATCCATTTTCCTACAAATAATTAAACTTTATCTTTCTTTATGGCAGAGTAGTTTGCCAACAAACACAATATCACTAAGAGATTTTTTTCCTCTCGTTGTTTTATTCTCAAAGCTCCTAGCCAAAGGCCCTCCCAGATAACAGCTACATGCATGTGCAGATGCCATTCCAAATGTGCACAGGCCCTATCCCAAACCCAACCTGGACAACAGGGCAGCACAGAGATCCAGAGGACCACCATTCTGAACCCAGGAAGTGACAGTGGCACAGGGGTGAGCCTCAGAAAAAAGGCCTCTTGGTGGACTGCTGAGAAATGAAAACCATTAGGTGAGGGGAAAAGTCACCTGAACAAAGGCACAGTAGGCTGCATCTGTTGAAATAAGAAGACACTTAAACAAGTCTCAGAACCAGACTTCCAGATGACCTAAGGGAACCCCAAAGGGAAACAAGATGGAACAAATTTATACTCAATCACCTGGACTGCCTGAACTGGCAACAAAGGAGGATCTGGAAAAAATGAAATCAGAAATAATTTCTCAGATAACACCAGAGACTGTGCCCATAGCACAATACATAATTAATAAATCTAGAGCAGACACAGATAAATAAAAATAGAGAGCTGAGGAACATGATGGAATCCCAACATAGGAAACAAATTGAATACATAAAACAGATGCAAGCATAATTCTAGGAGACTAAAAACCCCATTAAAAGTTTGCACAGCAGAATGAGCCAATGTGAGGACAGAATTTCAGATATAGAAGATAGGATTGCAATTAGTGATCAAGAATAGAAAAATTACTTGAAAATAGAAAGAGAGCATGAGAAATCAATCCAGCAGATGCTAGATGACGGAAAAAAGAATAACATAAGATTGATCAGGGTCCATGAAGAAACAGGAGATAGTTCAAATGAAAGAAAAAACAAACAAACAAAAAAAAAACAACCATGCTGTTCACAGAAGTAATGGCAGAAAACTTCCCAAATAAAGGGAAATAATATAGCATACACATAAATGAGGCATATAGGACTCCAACTAGTCATGTTCAAAACAAATCTACGCCTAGACATATAACATTGAAAATTCCAGAAACCCAACAGAAGAAGAAAATTCTACAAGCAGTTAGAGAAAAGAAACAAATCATATACAAAGGAAAGCTCATCAGAATCACAGCAGACTTCTCAAAACAAATCCTCAAGGCAAGGAGAGCTTGGAGTGAAATATTTCAAGTCCTAAACAAAAATAACCTCCAACACAGATTGGTGTACCCTGCAAAACTATCTTTCAAAATTGATGAAGAAATAAGATACTTTCATGACAAAAAGCACCTGAGGAAATTCATGAACAACAAACCAGAATTCCAAAAAATTTAAACAATATCCTAGGAAAGAAGGATCACAACCCCAGGAAGCCCAGCAGAATGAAACCATCACACACAACAAGAAATTAAATGAAAAGGGGAAGAATCCACAAAAAGAAAAAATCATGACAAGGATAAGTCAATACATATCAGTTATAACCATCAATGTTAATGGTCTCAATTCACCAATCAAAAGAAAGAGACTGGCAGAATGAGTAAAGAAGCAAGATCAAAGCTTTGTACAAGAAATACACTTAATTCAAAAAGAATCTCATAGACTGAAAGTTAAAGGGCAGAAAGCAATACTCTACCCTATACAACAGGAATCAGAAAAAAAGCAAGAATAGCTATCTATCCTCTTTGCAGATCAAATGTATTTCAAACCAACACTAATAGAGACAAGAAGGACACTACATCCTTGTAAAGGGAACAATCCAAGAAGAAGAGATGAGAATCATAAATGTCTCACACATGAATCATAAATGAATCACATGCATCAAATACTAGTGCACCTAACTATACAAAACAAATAATAATGGACATGAAAAATCAAATAAGCATTAATACAATAGTACTAGGGGACCTCAATGCCCCACCATCACAAATAGATGAATCCACCAGACAGAAAATAAACAACAAAATACTAGAATTCAATAAACGCTTGAACAAATAAATTTGACAGATGCTTAAAGAGTGTTCGACTCCACAAAATCAAAGTACACATTCCTCTTGGCTGCACATGGGTCATTCTCCAAAGTAGCCTATATAATTGCTGATAGAACATGATTAAGTAAATTTAAAGAAATTGAAGATGTCCCCTGTATATTATCCGACCATAGTGCAGTGAAATTGGAGATCAATAGCATGAAAAACTATAATAATTTCATACACACATGGAAATTTAATCTCACACTTCTGAATGGGTCACAGAGGAAATTAAAGAAGAAATCAAAGAGTTTCTATAATTAAATGACTATGACAGTACAACATATAGGAATCTATGGGACTAAATGAAAGCAGTGTTATGAGGGAAACACACAACAATGAATTCTAATATTGGGAAAACAGAGCAAGCTCAATTACACAACCTGATGTTGAACCTCAAGCTTCTAGAAAAAGAGCAGGACAAACTGAAGCTCACACAAAGGAGGAAATTATTAAATCAGGGCAGAAACCAATGCAATGGTGACTAAGAGAACAATATCAAAAAAAAAAAAAAATCAGTGAAGCCAAGAGTTGGTTCTTCAAAAGAATAAACAAAATTGACAAACCCTTAGCCATGCTTATCAAACAAGGGAAAGAAAATACCAAAATCCATGCAATTAGGAATGAAAAGGGTGAAATTACAATGGAACCAGCAGAAATCAAGAGGATCATCACTACCTTCTTCAAGAACCTATACTCCAAGAAGATGGAAAACACAGAAGAAATGGACAGACACCTAGATTCATATGAATTACCAAAGTTGAACAAAAGTGACCTAATAATTCTAAAAACACAATATCAATCAAACTTGAAAATGTAATTAAAACTTACCAGCTAAGAAAGCCCAGGCCTTGATGGCTTCACTGCTGAATTCTACAACACATTTAGAGAGGAACTACTGTCACTTTAAACTCTTCAGTGAAATTGAAAGGGAAGCAATACTCCCAAATTCATTTCAAAAGGAAGCATCACCTTAATCCCCAAAGAAGAGAAAGACCCAACTGAAAAAGAGAACTATAGGCCAGTCTTACTAATGAACACAGATACAAAAATCCTTAAAAAGATAATGGCAAACAGAATGAAAAACATAATAAAGAAGATTATGCACCTTGACCAAATGGGATTCATCCCAGGGATGCAGGTATCATTCAACAAATGCAAATCGATAGATGTAATACACTATTTTAATGGAGCCAAGAGAAAAACCATATGTTAATCTCTATAGATGCAGAAAGAGCATTCAACAAAATCCAACACACATTTATCATAAAAACCCTACAAAAAGTTGGAATAGATGGTCTCTACCTCAATCTGATAAAAGCCATCTATGAAACACCAAAAGCCAATATATGCTGAGGGGTCAAAACCTGAAATCCTCCATGCTAAAATCAGGAACAAGACAAGGATGTCTGCTATTACCACTCCTGTTCAGTATAGTGCAGGAAACATTAGCCACAGCAATGAGACAAGAGAAATAAAGGGATGAAGATAGAAAAGAAAGAAGTCAAATTGCCATTATTTGAAGATGACATGATACTCTATACAGAAGATGCAAAGAACTCCACCAAAAGTCTTCTAGACTTAATAACCAAATTTGGTAGAGTAGCTGGATAAAAGTTCAATACACAAAAATCAGTAGCTTTCCTCTACAAGAACAACAGACTCACTGAGAGAGCAATGGGGCAAACAGTTCCCTTCACAATAGCAACCCAAAAATGGAAATACCTAGCCATCAATTTAAGGAAAGAAATCAAAGATCTCTACTCTGAAAACTATAGCACTCTGAAAAAAGAGATCAAAGAGGATTTCAGAAAATGGAAAGACATCCTTTGCTCCTGGGTGGGAAGAACCAATGTAGTGAAAATGGACATACTTCCAAAACAGCTATACACATTCAATGCCATCCCAACTGAAATTCCTAAAGCATACTTCACAGGCCTTGAGAAAAAAACTCAAAAATTCATTTGGAAGAAGAAGACACCTAGACTAGCCAAAGCAATTTTAGGCAATCAAGCCAAGGTAGGGAGTATCACAGTCCCCAACTTGAAATGATACTACAAGGCTATTGTGGTAAAACAGCATGATATTGGCAAAGAAACAGACCCAAGAACCCAAGGAACAGAGTAGAAGAAGCAGAAGCAAGTCCAGACAACTCAGCCACCTCATCTTTGACAAAGGAGCCAAACACCCTCACTGGAGGATGGACGACCTCTTTAATAAATGGTTTCAACTTGCCCAAGATTAAATTGAGACCTATATGTCTCACCATGCACTAAAGTAAAATCAAAATGGATTAAAGATCTAGACATTAAAACTGAAAGAATAAATCAGATGAGAGAGAAGTTAGGTAGAACTCTTGAAGTCATTGGCATATGAAGAGATTTTGTGAACAAAACCTCAGTCACACGTGAACTAGCAGAAAGAATCAACAAGTGGAATGCCTTCTTATTAAAAAGCTTTCACACAGCAAGAGAAACCACCAGCAGTGTGAAGAGACAGCCCACTATGTGGGAAAAAGTTTTCACCATCTCTTCCTCAGACAAAGGTCTACTCTCTAGAATACATAAAGAACTTTTAAAAATCAGACCTCCAAAATTTAAAGACCCAGTCCAAAAATGCACATCTGAAATGAACAGACAAAGAAGTAGAAATAGCAAAAAGCATATAAAAAATGTTCAACATCACTGGTTATCTGAGAGATGCAAGTGAAAGCAACTCTGAGATTCCACCTCAGCCCAGAAAGAATGGCTGCTATCATGAAGTCCACCAATAAGAAATGCTGGTGGGGCTGTGGGGAAAAGGAACGCTGTTCCACTGCTGGTGGGAGTGCAGACTGGTGGAACCACTATGGAAGTCAGTAGGGAGATACCTTAAAGAACTAGGACTAGAGGTCCCATTTGACCCAGGTATTCCCCTGCTGGGTATCTTCCCAAAAGAAGTAAAAGAATTATACCACAGCGATACATGTGCACCCATGTTCATAGCGGCACAGTTCGCAATCTCTAAAGCTTAGAAACAGCCCAATTGCCCATATATAAACTGGAAAGTGGATCAAGACAATGGGCTTTTCAATAAAATGGAGTACTAGTCAGCCATATAATGAGAAGGTAGAGACATTTATAGGTAAATGGATGCACCCTGAGGCCATACTCTTAAGTGAAATAAATAGGACACACGTGTAAATACTGAATAGTTTCTCTGATGTGAGAAGCTGAAAGTTTAAGGATCAAAATGTATAACAGATAATGAGAAATAGGAAGAAAAGGGGCAAAGGGGAAAGGGAAGTGGGCGGAGTAAGGGAAGGGAATGGAATTAATATGAGAAAGTGAAAAAATGGAAACAAAGTCCTTGTAAATAGGGAAGTGGGGAGGAGGGTTTGAAGGGAGGGCAGGGGAATGGGGAACAAAATAGGGACCAAGATGGATTACTTAAAGGCACAAATGTCCAATGATGAATGTCATTATATTGTATACCTAAGATGTAGTGATAAAAAGAATTTTTAAAATAAAATAACATGTTCACACATTGTTTCTTTTCCTAGTTACCAACATCTCTTTTTACTCACATTATTTCTTCTCCTTTCATCACAGCTTAAATTACAAATCAGACTTTGTAAGATTAAGCTTCCAACTTCTTCCCTTGGGGTCACTCTAAAACAGCATTTTTCATGAGTGATCCAATACACAGGTAGTAGGTGCTCCATCAGAAAAACTGCAGTGTGTGCTTAGCAAATGCTCCAACCTGAAGTCACAAGACATCTACAGTATATGGAAAACTCTTTACATTTAAGTAATAGGACAGATTTTTAAAATATTGTGGTAGTGAAATTAAGTGTGTAGGAGTATTTGATTTCTTGTTATTGCATTAAAAAATCTTGATATTCACATTTTGTCTCCTCAGTATGAAATGCTGATCTGCTGATCCATATGCCTGTTTTTGAGCCAGTGCCTTGGTGGTCTGTTTTAAATCACTATAGCTTTGTAATATAACCTTGAGCCCAAGCTTGTGTGATATCTCCTGCTTTGCTCTTGTTACAGGATTACCCTTTCTATTCTGAATCTCTTCTGATTCCTCATGAATTTTACGATTGTTTTTCCCTAATTCTCTGAAAAATGCTGTTGGCATTTTGATTGGGATTTTGTTAAATGAGTACATAAGTTTTAGATAGGATGGACATATTTACTATATTGGTTCTGTATTCCAAAAAAGGGGGACATCTTTGTATTTTCTGATGTCCTCATCAATCTCCCTTTTCAGAGTACTTTGATCTTCATTATAGAGGCCTTTCACATCCTTGGTTAGGTAAGTTCCTTAGTACTTAACTTTTTTTAATGCTATTATGAATAGTATTGTTTTCTTAATTTCTAATGAACTGAGTTCATTATTGGGTCAGAGGAATGCTATTGACTTTTATATCATTAATTAAGTTTATGGGTACAATTTAGATATACATAATGATCACATTCATCACATGGAATTTGTACCTGTACATGATATGTCTTGATTCATATTTCTCCCATTCCCCTCTCCTTCCTTCTACCCCTCTTCCCTTTCTTATTTACAAGAACTTTGCACACCCATGTTCATAGCAGCAGTTTGTAATAGCTAAATCTTGGAAACAACTCAAATAGAAACAACCTAAATCTTGGAAACAACCCAAATGAATGGGTAAAGATGTGAGGTTTTTTTATACAATGAAGTACTATTCAGCCATTAAAAATGATAAACTTGAGACATTTATAGCCAAAAGGATGCAATTAGAGACTGTATTCTTAAGTGAAATAAACAGGACATATGTATATAAATATTACATTGTTTCTCTGGTGTGAAAAACTAAAAGTATAAAATATGGTCCAAAATGTATAATAGATATTGTGAAATAGGAAGAAAATATTCAAATAGGAAGGAGAATAAGGGAGAAGGGAGCAGTAAGGGAAGGAAAAGAAAAAGAAAAATGAGAAAAGAAAGGTAAAATGGAAACACAGCTCTTTTAAACACTACTGATTGTCATATATTGATTTTGAATTCTGCTATATTACTGAATTTGGTTATTAATTCTAGGACACTTTTGGTAGAATTTTTTGTGTCTTCTACGTAGCAGATCGTGTCATCTACAGATACGATAATGTGACTTCTTTATTTCCTATACATGTCTATTTTATTTCTTTCTCTTCATTATGTACTTCAAACATGTACTAGTAAAAAATAAAAGCTAAAAAATCATTATGATATTTAGCTATATGAAACAAAATAAAATAAAACTAATGTCCAGTAAAGAAAAATTACGAGGCAAATGCCACTGTATTACTAAATCTGACTCTCCAATTTTGGATATGTGTTTTATGATAGTTTTCATGCCCTACCTATAACAAGGGCTTCTTTGAAACTGTCCACAGCTGTCTCTGAAGGAGAACTCAGTCTGCTTTAATTCACTTCATTTTATCCCTCTAATCTGTCCTCATTCTAAAAATCATTTTCTTTCCCATTTTATTTCAAATTCTTGGAAAAGAGAGCCCTGCAGGCCCTCCTGTCATTCTGGTAATGGAAACTATCCCACCTCCACCCCCAACAATAATGTTCCCCTGGCCCCAGCTGCAGCACAGCAGAACCCCAGAGACAGTCAGAACCCTGAGAAGGTCAGCCTCACAGGTTGCCATGCATACCTTCCTGCTTCTCACTTCCCTTGGCTTTGCCCTGTTCAGTCCTGGAGCTATTGTCAATGTAGGGAAGACAGTTTTCTGGAGACCACTAGACCCAGCCTTCCCATTATGGTTACAGCAATATAAACTCTGTTCACTCCCACCCCCATATCTCCATCTCTGTCTCTATCTCTGCCTACTGGACTCTTGAGGCAGCAGGTATCTAACCCTGGCCTGTTGAGACTCCAAGAGTTATGCCTCTGACCTAGAATTCTGGTGACAAACCCTTCCTCTTCACTTTCCACCCAGTTCTGAGCCAGTACTCCCCTTTTTAGCACAGATAAATTCAAATCAATATAAAGCCCTGTCCTCTGCCACCTTAACCACAATAAAACAAACTACTTGCTTCTCACATCAATTGAGCTATTTGGGACCAGCTTGGGTGCACGCTTGCTCTCCCAGAAAGTCTCATTTGTAACAAACCCTCTTGGTATGTGTATGGGGTCACTGGATGGAGCAGGGTTGACCTTTATTGGTGTGGCAACAACAGTTATGGATGTGGTCATTCTAATTCTGTCACCACTCTCCTCTTGTTCACAGAGCTGTTTATTGATTCTCTTCTATTTTCCACTGCATTTCAAACTGAGTTCTCAAGTTTCTTTTTCAAAGCAAAAATAAATCTCTTTCATTTGAGCTGAAGATTGAAGATTGAATATGATCTCCGAATGAGTCCGGAATGACATATAGGCCACTTCTCCCCCACCCTCCAAGGGCACCCCTGTCAAATCATCCACAACATTAGCTATTAGCCTTTATCTAGGCACATGGCCCTCGTCTTTTCTCCAGATGAAATTAATCCCATACACTTTACCTATTCCTATAAGTATCTTTGATACAAGTAATATTATCTCATTATATACAAGGAGTAATCAAAAGTACAGTGAATGTTTAAACTGTAAAAATGTATTACAGTAAAAGACACATTCTCCAAGTGACATTGCATTGAATCCTCTATCTTTTTCAGGCATTCCTTTGGAAATAAATAATATGATATCATCAATTTCTCGTCTTTCTCCAAATTCAACTGCTCCAGCCTGCTTCAAACTCAAGCCTGAAGTGGAGAGAGCTGGGAAAGGGGGTCAGAATATGCCACTCCAAAGTGTGGAACTTTTGCACAAAGATTATTTTGAGCTAAAGGAAACTGAGAATCACCAAATACAGAAAGAGTTCCTCTTACTTGCTCAAAAGCAAAGCATATATTTTTCCCTTTGTGATTTCTCTTGTATCCCTCATCTTCTCCACACTGGGAAAAAAAGAGCAACTCTTATTATCAAAAATAAAGACAAGAGCCACGCCTTCTCCCCCCCCCCAGCTGTCATCGCTCCAGTGCCAGGAAGGTAGCACGCCCCTGAACACCCATAACTCCCCTTATACTCCCCCCACATGCACTCACAGACCTCCTGACTGTGCCGGTCTTTGGACCCACTCTGCAAAGGCAGAGGTGGTTATCAAGGGTATTTTTCTGAGTTCCCAACTTTGAACATCTTTAAAGAAAGGGCATAGGAAACCTGTAGTAGAACCCTGTGGAGTTCAACCATTCAGAAGGTTGGGAAACAATCTGGGCCATGCAGCCTGTGGTCAGTCTGCATCACGGGGTTCAGCCATCAGCTAACTGAGATCAGGGGTCTTGCATCCTTGCACTGTCTGAGCCATTAAATGGTAAATATATTCTATTGAAATTTTGTTCACTGCAGACATGTTCTGAACTGCTCCTTGATTTTAATTTAATTCAAATGAATTAAGGGTGATAGACTAGTGACTACCACAGGTGGTCAGTTTTCAAGTTGTGCTTGATTTTAATTTGCTGCTGATTGTATCAGTTGGGATAAAGCATTGTGATTGATTTGATGAGCTGTTTTCTCTGATGTTATGAAGATGAGAATGTCTGTGGGTCATTAGAGACCCAGAAGCTAGGCCTCAACTATATCAGGAATATTTGGGTGATAACCCAGAGATTAAACCAAGGACAGTCCAACAACAAAAATAAAAATGAGAAAACACTTAAGCAAGACACAAGGACAGACTTCCAGTTCACCAATGGCAAACAGTAGGGAAAATGAGGATGGAAAGGCCAATAGTGAACACACTGAACTCAAAGCACAGGAAGTAACAAAACAGATCAATCAGGCTCTAGAAAAATTCAAAACAGAAATAATTTCCCAGATAACCATAGAGATAGTGAGCAAAATGGAAGTCGTGATTCGAGACTCTAGAGCAGAAACTGACAAAAAAATAGATGAGCTCAGGACCATGATAGAAGTTATGAAGGCCCAGCATAAGAAAGAAATGGAAAAAATAAACGCCCAACATAGGAAAGAAATGGAATCCATAAAACAGATTCAAACAGATATCCAGGAGATTAAACACTCCATAGAAACTGTATGCAACAGAATAAAAGAATGCGAAGATAGACTCTCAGATATAGAAGATAAGATTGCAGTCAGTGACCATGAAAAGAGAGGTCTCTTAAAAACAGTAAGGAATCATGAGAAATCGATCCAACAACTCCTAGATGATGCAAAGAAGAATAACATAAGACTGATAGGAATACATGAAGTAGCAGGAGAAAATACAAATGACTTTAAAAAGCTGTTCGCAGAATTAATGACAGAAAACTTCCCAAACAGAGGGGAAGAATTTGACATTCAGATAACTGAGGCATATAGGACCCCAACTAGCTACAATCAAAAAAAATCTACACCTAGACATATAATAATCAAGATCCCAGAAACCCAACAGAAGAATAAAATACTACAAGCAGTAAGAGAAAAGAAACAAATCACATATGAAGGAAAGCCCATCAGAATCAAAGCAGACTATTCAATACAAATCCTTGAGGCAAGGAGAGCCTGGAATGAGATATTTCAAGTACTAAAAGAGAACAACCTCCAACCTAGACTGATGTATCCTGCAAAACTCTCTTTCAAAATGGATGGGGAAACAAGACACTCCCATGACAAAGAACACCTGAGAAACTACAAGAACACCAAACCAGCACTACAAGCAATTCTAAACAAGATCCTAGAAAAAGACAATGAAGGCAACAACACCATGAGGCCCAACAGAGCAAATCAAATAGGCAAGGCAAGAAACTAAAAGGAGAAGGTAAAAAAGTAAAAAGAGTCAACAAAAGGCCAATAACATGTCAATAATAAGTCAGTACATATCAGTTATAACCATCAATGTCAATGGCCTCAACTTACCAATCAAGAGAAATAGACTGGCAAAATGGAATAAGAAGCAAAATCCAACAATATGTTGTATACAAGAAACACACCTAGGGCAAAAAGAAGCCCATAGACTGAATAGTGAAAGGACAGAAAACAATTCTCCATGTGACAGGACCCCAGAAGAAAACAGGGGTAGCAATCTTATTTGCAGACAAAGCAAATTTCAAACCAAAACTGATTCTAGTATTATTGATGTAGGATGGTGCTGTATCATACCTCTGTGAATGTAAAATATCTTGTACCTGCTTTATGATGCATACATAGTAGTGACCGTGCTTTATCAGAGCTATAGTTAATGATGTTACTCTAGAATGTTCTCTTTCCAGATGATGATTGATGATAATAAAAAAATGGTGCCAGGTACCACAACAGCAACAGAACTTTGCTATTTTCTGGATATTATTCTTTTCTTTCTTTCTTTTTGTTTTGTTTTGTTTTATTTTGTTTTGTTTAATGGAATGTGCTGAATGTCTATAATTTTGTTCAGATGACTGCAGAACCTGGAAAAGCTGTTGCTGCTATCAATGCATAACATAGTGCTATTATTAGTCTTTTTATATAAATATAAATATATA
>NW_022900927.1:16157404-16166241 GCF_012274545.1 Fukomys damarensis
GGTGCTGTCATTTAGAAAAAGTTATCCCAATTTACTGTGTAGAGTTGGCATTGTACAGAAATGCACAGCCATATTGGTCTAGAAATGTTAATTTTTTTATTTTTATTTTTCCATTTGTACAGGGGTAACACATCGTACTAAATATGTAAGGTCATATCGACATGGGTTTGATTACAGAAACTAGAAAATATTCTCTAAATAATGAAAAAAAAAGAATAAGACTACAAGAGCAAGAAGCAATTTAAATATATTAAGGGACTATTTTCATCTTCAGAATTAAGGATTATTTTAATCTTACATCATTGCCTTTTCTCTTTTACTTTCCTTTTTAGTTTTATTTTAGGATTCCCTATTTTTAATGTTCATATAGAGATTTCTTTAACTGAAATACCGAATAGTTGCTCTGGTATGAAAAACTATAATAGTACCCAGGATCCTAATGAGATAATTAATAATGTGAAATAGGAAGAGCTAAAGGTGTAGGGAAAGTGGGAAGGGTGGGGGAAAGATAATAAGGGAGAGGAAAAAATATGAGAAACTGAAAAAATGGAAATAAAGTGTTTGTAAATGGGGAGGGGAGGAGGGGGTGAAGGGAGGGTAGGAACAAGGGGAAAAAATGAGAATCAAGACCTATTATGTAAAGGTACAACATCCCAATGATGAATGTAACTGTATTGTATACATAGATTGTACCAATAAACTCAATAAAAAGAAAAAAAAATAAAGACAATACTGAGGTGAGTGACATTTTATATAATGATCGTATCAGGAAATCAATGTCATCCTCAGCCATTTTATCAAATGTGTCTGTTTGTGTGCCCACAATTGAGTTAAAATGTAGGGAAATCTCATTCATATGATGCTACATCTTCACCTAAGATGTCCTATGACTCAATTCTTCTTTTCCATCTTTATAATTTTATCACATTGGGGAGGTTAAATAAACAAAACCATACAGCATGTGTCCTATTGATTTTTGCTTGTTTCATTCCCCAGAGCTTCCCTAAGATGAGCCCAGGTTGCTGTGTTTATCAGTAGTTTGTAGCATATACTATGAGTACACCACAGTTTGACAAACTGTTTAGGGCCTCTGTTGAAGAACATTTTGGGTTTAATTTAGTTTGGGGTGACTACAAATTAAGCTTCTATGACCATTCCAGCACAAGTTTTTGTGTGGACCTAAATTTTTATTTCTTTGTGATAAATGCCCATAAGTGCGATGTGCATGAGAGCTCCCATGTCTAGGTTACAGCGCCATAACCCAGGGTAGGAAAAAATCATTCTCTTGAGCTCAAATTCTCAACAAAGGCGCTCACACTGATTTAGTCTAGATGATGTTTATTTCTCAAATATTTTCCCAGTTTTTCTAATAAAAAACTAAGATTGTAGAATCCACAGTGGTAGAGTGGGGACTGATGCCCTTCAGTTTACTTCAGAGCCTCAAGTCTTAATCATCCTGCTGTAACATGGATAAGAAGAGAAGCAAACCACGTCAAGGAAGCACTTGACGATTTCCCATGAGGCATGGACATTCTTGAATTTTCACTCTGAGTAGCAGAAGCATGTCTCCCTTGAGAAGACAGACTGATATAAAGGAAATGTTTCAACCTGAATTCAAGATCCCTTCATTTTTATGAGTCAAAGTGACTATTCCAAACAGGAAATAGAGAGGGAGGTTTTTTTTTTTTTCAAAAATGAAGACCAAGAGACAGAGGGAGGGGGGAGAAAAAGAAGGGGATTAAAAAAAGAATGAAGATGTGTTGTGCATATGAACCAATTCCCCGTGAGGAATGTAACCATTGTGTATGTCACACATGGACCAATAAAACTTTTTAAAAATAAAATTGTCATATGCGCACATAAACACAGAGACAAAGGAGAAGTGTATCTTACTTTCCATTAGCTGAATTTTATATAAAAACCAGTAGCATTTCAAATAGATGCTACTGAATTCTCTCTGGCTTGCATCTGGAAAAAATGGATATTTTTCCATTTAATAAATATTTTTAGTTCCTACAGAGGCTACTGTTTCTAAATTATATTTTTTATTAACTGAACCATAGAGACAGTACAAATAATCATGTAGAACTGGGTTGTTACTGTTGCCTCACTTAGCTGGGAAAATCTGAAGCAGCAACTACTAAAAATGAACTTCAAGTATGGTTCATTTTCTTACAACAAGCTTGTATGTCACAAATGGTTCTTCTAAAAGACTGAAGGACACAGAGTACCTTTAGAACCCACAGCATAAGGAATCAGAAAGGAAGTTATGACAGATAGTGATAAGATATTAATAATAGAGATTGTGTTTATGTACCATAGTAATCCAAGTTTCTGCTGACACTTGTCCTTTTTGAAAAAAAGATAAGTGTGTCAGAAACTTCTTCTGCCTTCACATGGCCCTTCATCACAGAACAGGGCATGGTTTCATTATGTGTCTGAAGCTTTTACCTTGTATTCTGCCCTAGTTTACCCTATGGAAAATGCTTAATTAAAAAAATAAATATCACATTAAAAGATATGTTACCATCAATCCTTTCAAAGTACTCCTCTCCCTGTGAACACACTTATCCCATCATTCTTGAAACAGTTCTGAAATCCTTTAGTGTCATTTATTACACTGCCACATCAGCTTAGTGTCCTGAATTGATTCAAAATGTCCACCTCCCTGGTCATTCTGACTTTGGGGAAGAGCCAGAAGTCACACAGTGCCAGGCCAGGTAGATGAGGTAGATGAGGACATACCATAATGGTTTGGACAGATATTGCCATAAACAGTTGATCAATGAAGTGTGGTTAAAAATATGGTTTTTAAATTGTAAAATGTATTGCAGTCAAAGACACATTACCATCAATTCCCCCTCTAAATAGTCAAACTCTTCCCCTACATTTTGAACACACTTAATCCATGTTCCTTGGCAATGTGCCTTTTACTGTAATAATTTTAAAAATTTAAACATTCGCCATATGTTCTAGTCATCCCTTGTATGCATACATCCCTATTTATCTTTTCTCTTACTTCTAATTCTTTCTCATTCACTTTATTCTTCTCTTTTGCATTCTGATTCTATTTTTCTTTATTTTGTTTTATCTTCTAATATATCATTATTCTCTGTTTTCCTCACTCTCTGTGCTGGTAATAAAATAATGATATGTTTGGTCCTTGGACCACTGTAAACAAAGAAAAAGGGCAAAATATCTAAAAGTACTTCCAAACATCTCACTTAGTACACCCCAGCACTCTTCAAATATAACATCATCTCTTTAAAATGTTTATTTGGATAAAGCAAAAGAGAGCTATATGCACTTAATGTCTGCCTGAATCAAAATATTAGCTAAAGTGCTCTTTATACAGCATAAGAATATTAGCTCTACAACAAGCCATTATCCCACTGCCTCTAGATCCAACCCTCCAGATATGATGGCACAGTAAAGATAAACATGTATCTTAATGCTAAATCATGCATTTGTTCTATGCCATTTTCATAGCATATGTCCCTTAAATTAACTACATATTTTTTAAACTGTAAAGAATTTTGGCTATGTTTATGCAGCAGTTATGGAGGCAATGCAGGGTTATGGAGCAATCTGATGAATAGAAAATTTCAAGGCCACAGTCTTATTCAAATCAAGCAATCTTAATGAGAAATATATATCAAATATATGTAAAATACCTTGAGCCATTAGAAATATATATCAAATTAGAAATACATATCATATGCCATTAGTTTCATCTTTCTGTTCTACAGTGAAGGATGCCATGATATTTGGTAGACACAGATGAGAAATTCAGTTTAATGTACTTTACTCCAAAGGAAAAGTAAACTCCTATAGCGAAGTGACCCAAGGAATCAAGGCCCATGGGTCTGAGATCAGAGTTATCACTAGCTAACTCTGTGGCCTTGCTGTTAGCTATTAGGCCCACTTACAACATCTCATGTGTGTGGTTCTCAGTAAGAGTGAGTTAGGGCAAGAGATGGGGGAGGGTCATCTAAATCATCTAGAAGATTTTCAAACTATGCACACCTCCCACATTTCCCCTGTTTGTCTCACACAGATAACACACACATCCACCTAGTACCTAGGTTATGAGCTGCCCTGAGGGCACAGCTGAATCTCAGGATGGGAGAGAAGAGGGCAGAGAAAGAGGAGGTAAAAAGAGATGGGCAGGCAGGTGTCATTGTGTACCAACGCCAGACCAGGCTGACATCACTAAGGTGGGTGACCCTGAAGGTTTATCTCCCCTACTGCTCGCACATTATGAAGCAATGGCCTTGACACAGTATTTGTTCCATATGTTATGGATATGTGAACTTTAAATGTGACATTTTGATTTGTTTCAGTTTGCATGAGTTGCAAGGAGCTGAAACAGGAAAATGAAGTTCACCCAAGTCATTCATAAACTATTTTTTCTTTAAAAAGCAGTTAACATATCACTCTTCTATATATATTTTGTTTCAAGTCAACACAAGATCAAAGAATGGAACTTGGAAGATCAAAGTATGAACTGCCCCATGGCCTGTATGTTCTTATGGGTCACGCCCTGTTGAGCTCCAGAAGGCCCTGTTCTCACTGTGTGCAGGACAGCTCTGGTTGGTATAGGCTGTACCTGTGTAGTTGGATGAGGTATCACTATTCACCCTTTTTATCAATTTGCACTGGCTCTCATTATAAACAATTGCACATTACAAATTTGGGGATATTTGTTTGTTTTACTTGTTAGAAGAAATTTTCAGGATGAAAGGACCCAAGTGTCATAATATTTAAACTGAAAAGTAAAATCCTCCTGCTGCCTAACCCTTCACTGTTTCCAATCTTCTTAGTTTGCCATTTATTGACAAATTTTCCAAGATAGATAGATAGATTTCACAATTTTTCATAATTTATGCATTGCTTTTATAAAAAAGTTTGTGTTCACCATAGGATTCTTAAAAACACAGAAAATCACAAAACTTTACCATTTTCATCAGCATAGTCTCCACTTTCTCTTCTGATACTCTTATTGTACAAAATTATTCTTATTAACTTCACAAAACAGGTTGACCTTCACAAGTATCATCTTCACCTCTGGCTATTATTACCACTTGTCCAAAAGAACAAATTGATATAATTGCCGGACATTTACAGCTCGCTACAACAATTTTTGGGTGCCAAGGGCACCTATGATGATTAGAATGCCCCATGAAATTCACCTGCCAAAGCCTTCCATCCTTGAGGGGAAAGGCTAATTAGTTAAGGCAAAAGTCAAAGTCAAAGTTATTACTGGGCCATACTTTCAATGTCAGAAGGCATACAGCTGAGCTTACCTGCCATATACATGTAGGGCATGGGAGGATAGAAAGTAGATTCTTCTCCTTTGTTCAGGAGATTCTCTTTCTTTGCATTTCTCACTGTAGATGGCTTCATTTCTCTAACCCAGCAGATAGTATTGCTTTTACATCACCTTCATCTGGCTGCTTTCTAAAATTTTGAGCAATCTCTATAGAGTTAATATAATGTTGTTTTGTCTAAGGCACATTTAAGAAAGCAGACTCCATAGTGGATATTTAAATGCAAGCTAGTGGACTTTGGCAGGTAATACTTTAAGATTTTTTTGAGGAATAGGATTGGAGGCTGTGGGGAAGTGGGGTAGTACGTGCTCCTCCGAAACTGAAGAACGCTGTTGACGCTGTTGCTGCAGCCTGCGTTAATGTGAGCACTCTGAAGCCGGCTTTCATCTTCTACTGTTGCAAGGACCCGTTATAAAGAAGCTTGCCCTGATCAGCTGCCTCCTTGGCTGCCGCTCCCAAAAGTTCCAACTAGTTCACACATCACAGTGTTCAGATGCCTCCCATGGGCAGAGCCTATACTTGTTCCCTACTAACCATAGAATTTAGGTTTCAACCTCTGTGGGGGTCATTTACCCATCTGCACTGCAGATATTTTGCAGTAAGAAAAAATAGTTACAAACTGCTCTCATAAAAAATTTATTTCCTAAAGGAATAAAATTACAAATCAATAAAATCAAGCATACATATAATTTTATACATATATGTATCATATTATGCTTCAAACTATATGTTAAATCCTTCAAATGTTTTATCTAATTAAATCATAAAGCTTGCATATGACAACCATAGAGCAGTTAAGTAGAATCCGCTGAAGTTTACAGAGCCACTAATTATCCAAGCTGGGACTTGAACCTGGACGGTCTGGCTCAAGTCCAGGTCTTCAGAGCACTATGCTGCTGTGCCCCTACTTCCTATTCCTAGAACAGAAGAGTAAAATGCTGTAAAAGAACATTGAAAACTCCATCTAATCTGCCTAGAGGACCTAGGGGAAAGTGCTACTTGATTGGAGACCTCGCAAATCAGTAGAAGAGGATCAGGCGGAGTATAGGAGTATAGGGTGCGCAGAGACGAGTCGCATTAGGTGAAGCTGGAAAGGAATAAAACTCTCTTTCCATGAGCCAGGAACTGGACTGAGCACTTGACATGCTCTTACTCTGGGGAGCTAGGGATGGCAGGTGAAAGATGCATGTTCTACTCCACACCGTCCCCAAGTAACTACCTCTCTCCCAATGTAAAGTGCCACAGATTGCAGACTGGGATCTGTGGATGGGCTACTCTTTCCAGGTGGTACCTTAAATCTTACTATTAGGGATTGGCTTCTCAGGATTAACAGTATTGTGTTTTTCAATTTTAGTAGATTTAGGAGAGTCAAGCCATTAAGTCATTAGTTCTTTGTTATTTCATGAGAATAAACAATACTTTTTCCTTTACTGGTAACTAAATATTACCACAGGGAATGGAAATGTCAATGGGAAGAGAGGCAATGGACACTTTTTGAACCTAAAGCAAAGACCAAGGTGGCATGAGTTCACTTGAGCCAAATGAAGAGGACTTGTGTGGAGAAAGATGCCTGAGAAAGGGAAGAGGCTAGAAAGGGAAAAAGGGAAAAAGGCTGGAAAGGAACTCAGTTTGTAACGATATCAATAGCAACATCCAAGTCTGTTTTCCAACGCATACATTTCTTAACAGATACAAATGAACATTTCCTTGTGGTTCCTTTGTTCAATGAACAGGTTGCTATCCGGAATCCCATTATGTGCTAAAAGCAATGTAAAGCCCTAAAAAGAAAAAGAAACAATAAATGACAAAGCCACTGTGCTTACAGAGAGGATCATAATACATGCTGAGATCCATCAGTAAAGGGCTGCTAGAATGACTGCCTCACTCAACCGCAGCATGAAGGAGGGCACAGAGACTACTAGCAGCAATGACACTTGCCCTGAGATTACAAGGCAGAGTTATTGATCAGGGTGAAAGGCAATCTGATGAAAGACAAGCGATCTTATCCCTGAGAAATTCAGAACCTAAAAAGGGGGCTAGGTAAGATGACTCACAGACATGCTTCCTCCAAGGGGCACACAAAGTAAGATCAATGAGTGATGTATAAAGATAGTTGTGGAAGACAGTAACAGGTAGTAAAGAGGCAACTGGCAAACACGAGACAAACTTAGGGGGCACAGACTGTGCCCTGAATTATAGCTCACTCGAAGGAGAAAACTCAGAGACATAATGTTTAATATTGTCTCAAATGGATAGAATGATTAATTGAAAAAATAACTTGATCTTACATCTATTCCTTGACTGTGATTTTTCAAAGGGGAAATGTTTGCCAAGAAGTAATTTTCCTAAAAATTTCAGAGATTGACTGAAAAAATTCTCAAAAAGTCTTTTCTCTTCACTGATTCCATTAGCAGACAGCTAATGAGATTTGAGACTGTGATCAAGTTATTCTTAAGCAGCCTGAACTTGCATGCTGGGACATCATTTTCAGAGCAACGTGCCAGTGTATTTTGCTGATACCTCACCAGGGTGCCTCTGCACACAATACTTTCACCTCTGTTTGTCCAGGCGAGAAAAACAAACCTATCTGCAAAATGTTGACACATGATTTTTCATAAATCTTTGTATTGATCACTTCCATCTCCTACTCAAAACCCTCGGCTGCTTTCCTCCTGTCTGACATACAAAATGCTGTCATTTCAAGCTCAGTCAACATGCTTCTGACTCGCCCTCCCAGGTTTTATTCTGATGACTTCCCTTTCTGCCTTCAATGGCCATCTAAACGAGATACTCCAAAGCATTCCCTGTAACAGGCATGTTCATCTGTCCTTCCTGTCTCAAAAGCATCCCCATCCTTCAAGATCCATGAAGATGTCTCTACGATCCCAGGCTGCTTTCTTCTTCGGAGCCCCATCAGCACTTTATTCAAAAGACTTTCCCAGGCCCTGTTGCACTGTTTTACACTTCATATGTCTATGGGGCAGCCACTTTTCCTACTAGGTTTAATTAGATGAAGTAGTGGATATATGATTAAGAATGTGGGTTTAAGGAGCTGGGCATGGTGGTAGGTACACACCTGCAATCCCAGCTCTCAGGAGCCTGAGGCAGGAGAATCAGGAGTTCAAAGCCAGCCTGGGTAGCTTAGCAAGATCCTGTCTCAAAAGAAAAGAGAAAAGAAATACAGTCTTGCGCCAGGGATGTAGCTCAGCAGTACAGCACCTGCCCAGCAAATGCAAGGCCCTAGGTTCAGTTCCAGGTACCAAAAAAGAAAAAAGTGAAAAAAAAAATACTGTCAGGTTTTTTGCCTCTTAAATAATGTGGCCATTTGGACAATTGTTTTTTTTTAATTTTAATTTTATTTTATTCTTTTGTTATTTTTATTTACTTATTTATTTATTTATTTATTTATTTTTGTGCAAGGGACCAAACTTGGGTCCTAGCACTTGTGAGGCAGGCAGTGGAACCACTGAGCTAAATCCCTGGCCCTTAAATTTTTATTTTAGTGTA
>NW_022900927.1:16166454-16182659 GCF_012274545.1 Fukomys damarensis
TTCAGTCAAGTTTAATTGAATATAAATTATCATTCATCTAAAAATCTAACTTTAGTCCAGTTTAGGCTTTTTAGTTACCAGTATGCATATAATCAATCCATGCTTTAAAATGTCTGCCAATCAGACATTGATAATTAAACGAGATTACATTTTTTTCTTTTTCTTCTTATTTATTTATTTATTTATTTATTTTTGTGCAAGGGACCAAACTTGGGTCCTAGCACTTGTGAGGCAGGCAGTGGAACCACTGAGCTAAATCCCTGGCCCTTAAATTTTTATTTTAGTGTAATACAGGTAGATACTAATAAAAATGCTTCTATGAAAAAATAAAATTTCAGTAACTAAAGAGTAGCAATAGTAAATACATTGTGTATCACAATCAAAATATTTTCAATTGCTAATCTATGTCTCAACTCATCTCCTAAGAAAACTGTACCATTTTTTGTATAAAACATTGTAACTATTAACAAAGTATCTGACACTCGGCATAATGTTGAACAATTTCTTCCTACTCCACAATATCTACTATACATTTTTGTCCTTATTTATACTTTCAATTTCTCAAACCAGAGAGACAAGACCATATTAACACATCTGTGGTCAATTTATTTCATGACTTTAGAGTGTGGTCTCAAGGTGCAACCATTTAGCTATAAATGCCTCAAGCATATCCTTCTTTGTGGCTGAGTAGTACTCTATTAACTTAAAAAAAACATCTTTTTTATCCATTCCTCAATTGACAGGCATTTGCGGTGTTTCCAAGATTTAGCTATTACAAACTGTGCTGCTATAAACATGGGTATGCATATATTGCTGTAGTATCACGCTTTTACTTCTTCTGGAAAGATACCCAGAAGAGTAATAGTTAGGTCAAATGGGACCTCTAATCCTAGTTTTTTGAGAAGTCTCTGCACTGATTTCCACAGTGGTTACACCAGTCTACACTCTTACCTACAGTGAAGAAGGGTTTCTTTTTCACCACAGCCCCCATCAGCATTTGTTGTTGATTTCATTATAATAGCCATTCTTTCTGCAGTGAGGTGGAATCTCTGTGTTGTTTTAATCCACATCTCTTGAATGACCAATGATATTGAGCATTTTTTCATATATTTATTTACTGTTTATACTTCTTCATCTGAGAAGTGTGTATTCATCTCAGATGACCATTTTTGGATTAAGTTTTTAAATGTGGGAGGATCTGATTTTTTTCAATTCTTCATATGTTCTAGATATTAGTCTTTTGTCTAAGGAACAACTGGCTAAGAATTTTTCCCACACTGTGGGTTATCTTTTCACACTGTTGGCAATTATATTTTCTGTGTAAAAGTTTTTCAGTAGGACGTGATCTCAGTTTATTGATTCTTTGCATTATTTCCCATGCAATCAGGGATCTGTTTATGAAGACTTTGCATATACCTATGACCTCAAGAATTCTACCTGTTCTCTAGTCAAGCAGATTTCGTGTTTCTGTTTTAATATTTAGATATTTAATCCATTTTTATTTTCATTTAGTAAATGCTGAGTGACATGGGTCTAGCTTTAGTTTTTGGCATGTATAAATCCAGTTTTTTCAGCACCATTTATTAAAGAGGATATCTTTCCCCAAGTAAATGTGTTTGGCCTCTTTGTCAAAGATAAGGTAGCTGAGTGTGTTTGGATTGTTTCTTCATCTTCTAGTCTATTCCACTGATCCTCGAGTCTTTTTTTTGTTTTGTTTTGGTTTGGTTTTGAGTTTTTTGTTTTGTTTTGTTTTGCTGCCAGTACCATTCTGTTTTTATCATAGCAGCTCTGTAGTACAATTTCAATTCAGGGATTTTGATGTCTCCTGCCTTGCCTTTGTTACCCAGAATTGTTATTGCTATTCTAGATCTCTTCTGCTTCCAGATGAATTTTAGGAATTTTTCTCTAGTTTTGTACAGTATGCTAATGGTAGTTTGATTAGGAATGCTTTAAATCTGTATAAAAGTTTTGGGAGTATGGCCATTTTTCACTGTTGGTTCTTCCTATCCAAGAGCAAGGGATGTCTTTCCATTTTCTGATATTATTTTTTACAGTACTGTAGTTTTCACTGTAAAATCCTTTACTTCTTTTGTTAGATGGATTCCTAAATATTTCTTTTTTTATGCTATTTAAAAAGGTGTAGTTTCTCTAATTTTTCTGTCAGTGAGTTTGTTGTTTGTGTACAGAAATGCTATCAATTTTTGAGTGTTGATTCTGTATCCAGTAGTGTCACTGAACTTGGTTATTAAATCTATAATTACTTTGGTGGAGTTTTGGGGGTCTTATATGTAGAAAATCATGTCATCTTATAGGTAGAGAATCATGTCATCATCAGCAAATGATGATTAACTTCTTCCTTTCTTATCTTTATTCCTTTTATTTCTTTCTTTTATCTGATTGCTCTGGCTAATATTTCCATTGGATAGGAGTGGTGGCAATTTACATCCTTGTCTTGTTTCTGATTTTAAAGCAAACGCTTTAAGTTTTTGACCATTTAGTATCATGTTAGCTATTGGTTTCTCAGAGATGGTTTTATCAGATTGAAGTAAATATCATCTTAGAGTTTCTATTATGAATATCTGTAAGTCTTTGTCAAATGCTTTTTATGCACCTATTGAGATGACCATGTGTTTTGTCTGTTGACATAGTGTAATACATTTATTGACATACATGCATTGAACCATCCCTGCATTCCTGGGGTGCACCCTACTTGGTCACGGATGCACCTTGAAACCATATCTTAAGTGAATAATAAACCATACTCTTAAGTGCATAAATAAACAAAACAACAGTCTCAAAAACAGCTTTCAAAATGAGTGGGTACATCAAAGTATTAAAATTTTGTGTCAGTGTTTGAAATGATCAGAATAAAAGGAAAATATTGGAAACTCTGGGATCTAGTAATGATGTGGAAATTTAACATTATGCATGCTAAAGAAATTTAATGATTGTTATCAGAGAAAACATTAATACAATGAGAAAACTCTGAAAAACTATGGAACCAAACAATGGGGAGATGGACAAAATGATTCTAATATAGTTTTGTTTGAAATTAAACAAATGATTCTAGGATAAAATTATTCATTTCTTTAGAGATTTTCTTTGTAATGCAATTACTTCAAAGTGGCAGGGGATAAAAAGCTTTGGATTTTTACCCAGTCTCTATCAATATGGGTTATTTCCACTACACAAATGTTCAGAGAGCCACACTGTATATCCCCCACAATGAGACCTAACCAGAAGCCCTAAAATGATTTTTGAGGTTGCTCATAATAAAAGCTCTACCCCAAATATAAACCCTAGTTAAGATAGTCAGCCAGACAGTTATATCTGTCTGTCTGTTGCAACACAGAATAGACATGTAAAATAATAATATCCATAAATATTATTGACATTAATACTTAAGTGATAAATTATAATTAAGTATCCACAAATACCCAAGCTGGTACTTTTGGACAAGAGATAAAATTGACAAATGACCAATCAGGTAATGAATGGACAAGGTCATGTCTAGTATGAATTTCCATATTTCAATACACCATATCTTGTAAGAAATGTACTTAATGCACTCATGTAAAATAAAGGAACACTCCCTGAATTTTGGTGCCCAAAATTTTTTGTTGCTTTTGTATGAACTTTCATTCTAAATTGGTATGGTTTTTAGTGCCACTTCTATTTCACAAGTCATCATTTAACACTTGACTTAATAGAAACTTTATGAAGCCCAGCCTGCACGAGGTCATGATTTCATCTTGGGATAAAATCACTGACGGTTGGGTTGCTGCAAGAAATTCAGACTAGAATTCTGAGTTTGGGGAGTGATATTCCCAAAGATGACATGTAGCTCGATGCAAATAAATGTGCATGAATAAATGTAGATTGTTACATATAAAAAACAAGACAACCCCTGAAAATAAGCCCTACTGGGTCTTTTGGAACAAAACTTTGTATAATTCCTGGCCTTGTTTGGGGGGAGATATAGTAACATATCCAAAAGCAAAATGCATGACCTGACTTCCCCCTCACCCCTAACCTGCTGTGTTTCCTCTGCCACCTGAAAATGCCCCTGTCTAACAATGCCTGTCTCAACTACTGGGGGGACACCCCGGTGCTCCTAGAAATCCCTTAAGTCTCTTAAGACCCTGAGCAAGGGATGACTTCTTTCACAGCTCTGAAACACACTTGCTTCTTTCCCTGCAAACTTGTGGCCCCTGACAAAAAATTAATGCATTAAACTGTATAATGATTTCCATGCCCACTTTATCAGCTGGGAACAGAGGCTTTCTCAGAGCTTCTTTCTTCCTAGCAGCTGCAGCTACTGTTTCAGTCAATCTGACTCCTGACCTTCGATTTCAGTTCCAAACCTATCTCCCAGGATACCTTCCATGAATCCCTGGTGTGGCTCACAGGCTACTCCTTGGTGCTATACACGTCTCTCTCACAGCATTTAGCAAGTTGTTGTACTGACATCATTTGCTCACAATCATTGGATGATAGTCATGTTTCTCCATGTGCAGGATTATCTACTTCATATCTACAGAGTCTAAGTTAATGTATGGCTAACCAGGTGATAAGCAATTGATTAATATGGTTTTTTGTTTTGCTTTGCTTTGTTTTTTATGATTAATGCATTCTGCTGTCTTTCTTTTAGAAAGAAGCAAATTTTCAGTTATAGCTTTTAAAAGGGAAATATTGTCAATTCTACAAGGTTATTCTTTCTGCAGTTTTAGGTGTCTTTGGTTAATGATCTCCATAGCCTTTATACATGATAATAATAGGCATTTTTTATAATGTAAAGTGGTATCAACAATCATCTAGAACATCCTCTTTGTATAAAGCATCAAGAGACTGTGGCAGCAGCTCAGGGACACATTGAAAATGCTATCTACATTCAAAGCCAGGCTGAACGTCTTTTTCTTCTAATGTGCTTCAGTTTTTGTCAGGCACAGTTTGCAGTACCTACCCCTAAAGGTTCATTTTATAAATTTATGGAAGCTATAATCCCTTCTTATTCAAACACTAATCTAGGTGCTTCTGTGAAGTTATTTTAGAGATGTGCTGAACATCTGTTATTAACTAACTTTAAATAAAGATTGTCTTTAGTAACCTGAAATGTTCCTAGCCAGTTTGAAAAGCCTTAAGAGCAAAACAGTTTTGCCTGTGAAAGGAACTCCAAATGTGAATTTCAGCATCAGTTCCTGCCAGAGGGTCTGCTTTATGGATTCTGAACTTGCCTAGCCAGTGGCCACAATCCCATAAGCCAATTTCTTGTGATTAATAGATAGATGATGATAGATCAATAGATAGACAGACAGACAGACAGGCAGAGTAGATAGATGGCAGCATCCTTCTGGTTCTGCCTCCCTAGGGCAGCACTCACTGCCCGACCCACTCTTTTCTTTTTCAAGGAATCCCAGTTGCTGAAACACTAGCTAGTGTATACCCACACCCTCACTGCTTCTGTTATCATTGTGTAGATCTGTGCCTCAGGCACAGATGCAGGTATCCATAGGCTGGCAGGCGTCCTAATTTATTTTAACCTGCCTCAGAAGGATGAAAAGGACCAGTCACATTTTTTCTTCTATGCATTTAAAATGTGACATTAACACATGGCTAAGGGCCAGTGAGATTGAAGATTAAGTGCACAAAATAAGCCAAGGTACTGAAAATGAAAAATAAAGTATAAAATGGCAGAGAACTTAGGAAGGAAAAGGAAAGGAGAAAAGGAGGAAGACAGGAGGAAAACAGAGAGATCTAATGATTTAGCCCCTTGTCCCTACTGACCTTTTGCTCCAGTTCCAACTGCTCTATTCTTTTCCACAGGGTACCCAAATGCCTCTCTCCTCATTACAACCCAGTACTTATGACCAAACTGCTCCAGCTCAAAACTACAATGTGTCAAGTCCCCTCTAACACCTTTCATTATTAAATTCACATGGCTCTCATGGAGCTACTCAGATCCAGTTTCAGACCTACTGCTGCTGCAGTCCAAATCCTCCTCACCTCTAGCCCAGACTGCTCTCTAACTCCTCAAATCCACTGCCACAAGTTAATTAGCTTGACCTTGCCACTTCCTAGATCAAAAATGTTCAAGGACTCTGTGTAGCCTCACAAATTAAAGGAAACCCCCTTTCCTTGGCATTTAACTTTATATAATAGGCAACTATTTAATTTGGTCAAGAATTTCTCTCCCTACTTCTCAATTTGCTAGTACACTTTTCAGTTAAAGCTGTACTGTATGAACACTCCCTGTGGTTTATTATCTTTATACTCTGTCTCCTCTTCCTTGTCTGCCAGGGTTTGGTTGTGGTTTGTCCCCCAAGTTCCTTATGGGGGAAAACTCACAGCTATTTTTTTTATTATCCTTTTACATACTAAGAAATGCAGCATATTTATACAGCTCTTTACAATTTCAATTATCTCACATTATCTCATTTCTACCATTTTATTAATCTAATGAGAAGTCTGAGCTCACCAAGCATGGGGGCACATACCTGTAATACCAGCCCTTGGAAGGCTGAGGCAGGAGGGTCACCATGAGTATGAGCCCAAGCTGGATTACATAGTGACTTCAAGGCCTGCCTGGGCTACAAAGTGAGACTCTGACTCAAAAAATGGAAAAAAGAAAAAGACTGTGTTCATTATTATAATTTGAAAGATGTGGCAAATAATATGAGAATATATGTATAGAAAAGTTCATCAGAGATAATTTGGCAACATGATCTCTTAAAGACAAGACAGTAAAATTTCCAAAATCTATAAAAAAATTCCAAAATCAAAACACAAGTGGCAAAAGGCTATCACTGCTGGAGGAAGATTCCATAGGTAAGTTTCCTGCTATACTGATGCAGCAACGATGAGTACGCAAAACTTTTCCATAGCTTGGAAGAATTTGTGATATTTTTTTCTCTGAAATGTTGACTCTTACAGAGTCTATTTAATATGGAAAATAAGTTAAAATTCTCTGAAAATAATGATGGGATTTCATAAATGCTACTATTTTTAAGCTGTGATTTTTCAGATTGATCAATTGAGTCATCAAAATAACATCTCAGGTACAAGGTATGCGTCGTGTCACCGAGAAGTCTGTTCCTGGAGATCTGACGTGCGACTGTGCTGCTCCCACAGCATCTCTCACATTCACAACCATTCCATGCCAAGAGCCAACAGCTGCATCATTTTAGCCAGGTAGGAGCAGTAGTCCTGCTGTCCCAAAGTCAAATTTGACATCTTTGAGTTGAAAAGTTTTGCTAAATCTCGTCTCCCAGATACGTTTGCTAGTTGCCACTTGTCTAGGTTGTATATTGGAAATTCTGCCGAACTGAAACTGTGAATCTCTTTACTCTCTAGGCAATATTGAATGAGGATTTATCCACTGTTTCACACAATCCATAAAACTAGGTTGGAAATTAGCAGAACTAGCATCCTTCTGGTGTCTATGTACCAGATACAGATGCAAACTGATACTATCTCATCCTTCCCACTCTGTGTCAAAGGCATAATTAAACTTTATTTCCTATACACCTGTAATCTTAACTACTTGGGAGTCTGAGGACTGCAAGTTCAAGCCCTGCCTGGGAAATTTGGTAACTTAGTGAGAATTTGTCTCAAAATGATTTTTTTTAAAAATAAAGTCCTGGGGACATAGCTCAGTGAAAAGATCTTGGGTTCGATCCTCAGTACCTAAAATTTTTTTTTTTAAAAAAAGGATTTCACAAATAAGCAAAATGAGCCCCAGAGGTGTTATATAAATTGTCCAGATTAACATACCTCGTTTTTAACTCCAGTGCCTTTTCCACTAAGGACTCAGCAGTTGCAGTTGTGCAGCCTTTTTTCCTTGCTTAGTTAATGAATAGTCAACAATACATAATTGCTATATGTAGACTATGGAAATTCAACCTTTGCTTTCATCTGTATCTCATCTATGGGGACACAAACTGCTCATGACTTAGTTGGACAACTCCCAGCAAGTAATAAAGGAAAAACCACTTTTCTCATATTTAAAGTTGTGAGGAGAAATTAAACTGTAATAAATTTGCGACTTTCTCAGTGGACTATTTGAGTCCTAGGAGCAGCCTCAAGGGTTTCCAAGTATATTTTAATTACAAAAACTTTGATTTTATTATTTTTCTCAACTTAGGCTTCTAAACAGGCCATTTAAATATGGTTTCATTAGTGAAACATCTCTGAAATATTGAGTTGTTACAGCATGTCTGAACCTGAGATATGGGTTGTGTTTTTACATTTTTGTATGTAAGCATTAAAATCCTTGTATTAGAAATCCAGGAACTGTAGTATAGAAAGGAAAATTATCTAAGCCCACATTGTTATAGCTGTCCCAGCAAAAAAAAAAAAAAAAAAAAAAATCGCACCACAAAAAATGTCCAAATTAAGAGTCCTTTAATAGCTGGCAACCAAGGATGAGCTCAAGCTCCCATTGTCCTTGGTAGGGACGCCCAGTTTTTAAAGGGAAAAAATACACACAAAAGAATGTCATGATCTCATCTTTGAGCAATCATGGGGGTAATAGAAGCAGATTGCAAGTTAGATTAAAATCCAATTTTGGGGGAATCCAGCAGGAAATTCCTATTCTTATGGTTAGGGCAGCAGTATAACATGTCCTGTCCTTTGTTCTTAACCACAAGACAAGATATGTCCTGTCCTTACTTCTTAACTAGAAGGTAAGCCATGTGCTAGTTAACTTATCACTTTGAACAAGCAGTCCAGGGAGGAAAAGGGGTAAGTTTAAGTGCAGGCTATTTCTGGTTAACTCGCTTACTTCACATACAGACAAAAAATGGTGTTCCTAGGATGAGAACCAGGGATTCAGATCCATGGACTCTAACCCAAAACTCAGATACTGTACTGTATGTCTGCCTTCCAGTTCCATCAGGCCTTGCTTCTGTGGAAGTCCTATATTTTGCAGATCACTAGGGAAATTTCCTTAGATTTGTTAACTATGAACCTCCTGCTATCAGAGATTGCTATAGGAAACACTCAATTCCTTCAGTGACAGCTATTAAAGTCAGACATAAAACGGACCCATAGCATTTTGGATTAAAAGTGGCTGGCAACCACAATAGTGGGGAACATGTAGATTCATGCCTCATTTTGATAAACTTCAACTCTCTGCCCCAAGAAATGTCTCCAACTTTTCCTCCTGTGCCATTCCTTCTAGCTAGCCAGGAATTCCCGCTGAATTTAGTTAGCTGATGAAGTCAGTTGGTCTTGCTCTTGGGGACACAGCACTGAATAGTTCCAGAAGCCATCATGCACAGAGTAAGAGTACCAGTGAGGGTTCTCAGTGACCAGTTTGCCCAACCTCCTGATTAGCATCTCTGTGCCAGCCATGTTCTCTACTTTCATCTTTTAATTTAACAGTGATAAAAAGATTACCAAGGCATGCCTGTGGCTCTTAGATACATTATAATTTGTCTAGAACAAATTCATTATTCAGCATGAAGCTACTCAACATGAAGTTGAACTCCTCGGTCTTACAGCTTCCTGTATTTTTTAATTTCTAACCCAAAGAGGTAAGAACAACAACAATAATGTAGAATCTTCCAGGTTGGTGCTAACTCCTAGCTGCTCAAGAAATACATCCAACTCTGAAAATGGATCTTAATTTCTCACAAGATGAGCTATAAAAATATAAGACATCACCATACTTAAAATAATTTTGCTCTAGTTTTAAATACAGATAAAATGTTAGCAATGGATTTTGCTGCTTTTATTATAATTTTCAAGAAACATGGCTTTATTTAATTTTCTATACTGATATTAATCCAAATCAACAATATAGTCAACCTTAGGATTATCTCATGCTATATTCAAAACAAGTCCTAACCTCCTTTTGCCTCCATTTCCTCACATGTAAGACAAGGATGGCTCTATCTATCTCAAAGATTTGTTGCAAGATTTAAGAGAATGAAAACATATCAAGTGTGTAAAATAATGCCTAACATTGGCAGTCCTGGATAAATACTTGCTACTGCTCAGCCCTAATGCTCAGTGAGATGGACACGACTCAGTGGAACATTCTAGTCAGACAGGATTGGGACACACTGCAAAATGACCAGCTAGTGGAGTGAATGAAGGAGACATTCTGTGGCCAACATTAGGTACAACTGGATTAAAGCATCTGAACTATACAAATAAATTTCATGCTAATTTAAATACAAAATTAAATTCAAAATTTTCATCATTGGGATCTTGTACCTTTACATGACAGGTCTTGGTTCTCATTTTTCCCCCTGTCCCTGCCCTCCCTTCACCCTGTTTTTTTTTCTTTATGCAAAGAAGAAGCCTAAAATTTACCTCCTCTGTTGAGTAGCTAATTACCTGTCACATTGCTACAGCACTAGTAGTTTATATTATGTAGCAGCAAGTTAACTAAGCTCCTCGGAGAAACAGTGTACAAACATTTAAGACCAACCTTCACCTTCTACTTCAAGTTTACTATATAAAGATCACCAATAAGGACACATTGGCTCAAACAAAATGAGAAAGCAAACCAAAACATCTAATTCTGTCCAGTCTATCAGAGACTATTGTGAAAAGTATTAAGCCATAGGAAAATGGATGCATATTGAGGCCATGCTCTTCAGGAAAATACGTAAGTCACACATGTGTAAATACCAAATAGTTTCTCTGGTGTGAAAAACTAAAAGTGTAAATAAGATCCAAATGGTATAACTGACAATGTGAAATAGGAAGAAAAGGTCTAAAGGAATAGGGGAAGTAGGAAGGGTAGGGGAAAGGAAATAAGGGAAAAGAAAAAATATGAGAAAATGGAAACAAAGTTTTTGTAAATAGGGAAGGAAGGAGGGGGTAAAGGCAGGGCTGGGGTATGGGGAAAAAATGAGAACCAAGACCTGTCATGTAAAGATACAAGATCCCAATGATAAATGTAACTGTACTGTATACCTAAAAAGTACCAATAAGCTCAATGAGAAAAAAAGATTAAGCCAAAAAGCACACATGCTTTCTATAAAGATAAAAGTATGTCTCCAGGTTTTTTTGCTATGAAGATTTCCCTTTAATTCACCTACAGGTATAAATGTATAAATTAGATCTTTTAGAGTCTCTGAAAACCTCTTCACATTTTATACTACCACCTTGTCAAAGAGTTTATCATTTTAAAAGCATTTATATAATACATTCTACATGCAACTATTGTGGCAAACAAAGCCAGTGCAAGTGTATGAAGAAAAAATTAAATATAAAAACAAAACCCTTTATCTAATAAGGAAAACCTGCAAATTCTTAATTGCAAGATGGGGTGCGCTCATGGAAAGAACAGTTGAATGCAACTTATTGAATAAATTATGGATACCCATAACAACACAAATATATCTTGGGAATATTAAGGGAACAAGTAAGTTGCAGAAGATTACCATGGTATGATTCCATTTATAAAAGACTAATGTATGCAAAACTGGAGAACTTATTGTCAAGGAATATAAACATAAGTGGCAAAATTATAAAGGAAAGTAAAAAAGATAAACACAAAATACAGAAGTAATTTCCTCTGTGCAACAAATAACCTATTTCTTTCCTGCTCAATAATTTGCCACGACTACCCAGCGAATCTGATAGATTTCTACTACTTCAGGGAAGAAAGAGAAGGGAAATAGAAATTTTTATTTTCTTAGATGGGATAAAGGATACAATGATGATACAATGGCGATTCCTTTTTATTTTCTCTGCACTCTTTGATTATTGCTTAAGTCTTCCATAAGCAAATTAGTATTTAGTGGTAAAGAGGCAAAAGCATCATAACATGATCAGGAAAGCATGTGTGACCTTCTTTCAGACACAGCTGTTCTCTCAGAGGAGAAGGTCTGGACCCACTGACTCTCCTGCAGGTGTTGTCCACTGAGTGCTTTCAGATGCTTCTTAGAAGAAAGCTGCACAACATTTAAATCAACAGCAGATTACATACACAATAAGGGTCCTGTAAGAGTATAATAGTGCTAAAAAATTCCTACCACTTAATACTTTTGCTATAAACCAGTATTTAAGTAGATTTGGATACACAAATACTTACTGTTGTGTTACAATCAACTATAGCTGCAGTACCTACAGTCTACAGCCCAGAAGCAAGAGGCTATCTCATACAGCCTAGATGTCCAGTGGACTGTAGTGACAGGTTTGTGTAACTGTACTCCATCATGTTGACACAAGGATGACATCACCTTACAATGCATTTCTCCAAATTCATCCCTGTTGCTAAGCAATGCATGAATATGTATGTTCAGCTGTGACGATTATCTTAGTGTCAGTTTGACTGGAACCTTACAATGTTTCTCCAAATTCATCCCTGTTGCTAAGCAATGCATGAATATGTATGTTCAGCTGTGACGATTATCTTAGTGTCAGTTTGACTGGACAGTAGTGCCCTGATGTTTGGCTAAACATTATTCAGGCTGTTTCTCTGGAAATATTTTTGAATGAGAGTAACATTAAATCCTTAAGCTCTGAGTAACCCAAATGTCCCTTCCTAATGTGGCTGGCCTTCTTTAGGTCAGCTAAGGGACTTGCCAGAACAGAAGACTGAGCTTCCAGAGTGAAAGAAAGCTGCCAGAAAACAGCTTTGGGGTTTGAACTGCAGCAGAAGCTCTGCCTTGAGTCTGGAGCCTTGGTCCATCCTGCAAAGTTCACGCTTGCCAGTGACATCCTTAAATATATATGGTGTGGTTGATTCTGTTTTTCAAAAGAACCATAACCAATAAATAGTAACTAAGATACCAGCCATGTATCAAAAATCATACTTTTTGGGTGTTTGCACAGGTTATAACTCTAAGACATACGTTCTTTTTTTAAAAAAAAGTAAATCTATAGCAAATATTCAGAAATAAATACTGAGACTAGATAGAAACAAAGGTGGAAAGTGGAAGAATACTCCGATTTATTGGTAAGTGCCAAAAGGCCACATTCTTCCTCAAATTTCTCCCACATCACCATCCTTTTCTGGCCTATGGTCTTTGGTGACTCTCCCACTAATTTCAATAGATATCTATTTTAACCAGGAAGTTCTTTATTGTCCCCAAACTGGCAATGCTGACAGCTGTGTGCATGCCTACTCATAGCGTCCACCTGGAAAGGTTTCCCCTTGTGCCACTAATTATCCACATCCTGTCTTTCAAAATTGAGTCCCTTTGCCTCATTAATGATACTTTTCCAATAATCTCAACCCAAGCTAAACTTCTTTGAACCCCCATCATAATTCAAAGATTTTTATGTAACCACTTTTTAGTCATTAGTCTATGAAGACAGAGTGTACTGGCTCCTTGTCTATCTGCACAGGAATACCGTAGTGTACTGCTATTCATAAAGATGTCCCAATAAACATGTTGAAATGCATTTATTCATTAGTTGGTCATTGCCTGAGTGGATATTCCCCAACTTAGATTCCTTCATTTTCTGAATATTACCTCTGGAGCTTTTTTTCCATAGTTTTTGCTTTGATAAACACAGGCTAGTTTGAGTACTACTTCTGCTAACTACCCCAAAGGTAGTACCTTGAAACAATACACATTTTTTTCTTCTACTTTGCATGTCAATCCAGTTTTTTTTTTAATTGAGTTTATTGGTACATTTTAGGTATACAGTACAGTTGCATTCATCTTGTACCTTTACATGACAGGTCTTGGTTCTCATTTTTTCCCCTTATCCCTGCCCTCCCTTCACCCCCTCCTCCCTTCCCTATTTACAAATACTTTATTTCCATTTTCTCATGGTTTTTTTTCTTTTCCCTTATTACCTTTACCCTACCCTTCCCATTTCCCCTACACCTTTAGCCCTTTTCTTACTATTTCACATTGTCAATTGTATCATTAAGATCTTATTACTATTATAGTTTTTCACACCAGAGAAACTATTCGGTATTTATACATGTGTGACTTAGTTATTTCACTTAGGAATATGTGCTCCTAAGTGAAACAATACACATTTTAATATGTGTACAGCTTCTGTGGGTCAGAAATGCCTGAAGGGCTCACCTGGGAGGGTCCTGTCAGAAGGGTCTGTCACCTCCTTACAGACCAGATTCAGCTGAGGCTGAAGTCATTTGAATCATCAAATGGACTCCGTGACCAAGACAGGGTCTTCATATGGCTGGTGTTGCACCATATCAGCTAGGACCTCAGCTACAGCCATGGACAGGATCATCTCTGCATGGTCTCCTCACATGGCTTGACTTGCCCTGACCTCAGAGGAGTTAGACTTAACACACTAGAATTGGCATCACCATGTACCACCCTGCTTCATTGTTTGACTCTTGTCACCTCAGCTCACCATACCGAAGTCATGTCCAAAAGCAAATAGAAAGAACCAAAATCTAACAAAAGTGGCAGCTGTCAATACCTGGGTTACCAAAAATGTGTTAGGGATATTTCTCTAAAACTTTAGTAGTTGAAAATTCCAGACAGTACAGAAATGAATCATGCAAAGAGTGAGATGAGACTAAAACCTTTGCTACACCTAATTACCAAGCAAGTGTGTGAAACTTTTGTATCACAAAGAATCACATTTAGAATATGTATTCTTTGGGTCCTGTGAGACTGTTAGAATTATTATATAGTCTAAAATGATATTAATCAGAAAAATCACATGTTTAGGTTGGCAAATAGGAGGGAGAAGCAGGGATATGTGATGATCCTCTAAATATTAACCTTTGAATTTCAAAACAACATCATGTTATTCAAGATTTGTGTTTTACTTTCCTGCAACCCAAAAGTGCAACACTAAAACTGGATTATCTGCTCTTCTAAAGCAACCCACGTTCCTACCTCTGATAGAAATACTTGTCTGATTCTCAAAGCATTATATTAGCAGCATCTTCATGAAGACAGTGTGGTATGAGGTCTTCCTAGACATGTCTTTCCTCTTCCCTAGGTGGATATGTACAGGCTTTCCTAAGACTTTACAGAAACAATAAAACCATAATGCTTCCTTGAAAATTTGAGCTTAATTTGAAGTCAAAAAAGCTCTATTGTTTCTGAGAAAACATCAAACCCATGAACAAAGAGGAAAAAAAGCAGCACATTACTGTTTTGTTAGAAAGGTAAATAAAAGCTCCAGTGCTTCTTAAGTAAATCATATTCATTCTTTCACAGAAAAAACATGAGGATCCCTGTCCTCAGTACATGAGTCATTTGTTAAATACAATTGCAAATTATTCCAGACAAACTTCACTTTGTGTCCAAGAACATTTATGAAGTTTCTAAAAGCTTTAGTTGGTTAAAATTTGAAGTGAGATGGACAGTACACCTGATCAGGGAAAAGTCAGGAGGAGCTGATTTGTGAACTGAAAATACTGAATGAGGTTCAGATTCAGGGGCCTTTCCTGCCTGAATTCAGATTCCAGGATTCCTGCCACATATTTCATGCAGGAATTTGGCCAGGTTTTCCCCCCTTAAAGAAATAAAAATAAGAATGCCTGTTTCAAGAACAGCACATATGAACTACTGCTGTAGGATATATGTATCCTTACACTGTATCTGGAGTGGCTTGATTATATAACCATTAAGTACAGACCTTGTACCTAGTTTTGTGCTAACATGTTAAAAAATAAAACACATGGGGAATACAGGCACTGCTCTTCCCCAAGTTTCCAAAGTCTGGCAGGAAAGATAGGACAAAGACATAATTTTTAAAAAGCAATTTAATATGTATTATCAAAATTCCACAAAAATGCAAAGGAAAAGCATTTGCTCTGCTGATAAAGAAATGGTTCAATGAAACAGTCTTGGAACAAGGTCATTCAAGGAAGAGTGCAAAACCATATTTAATAGCAACAAAAGGCTGCATGTACTCTTTTGCCTTTCTAGAAAACTGACTCCATAGAGCCATTCCACCTGATCTTCTTGAGCAAGATTTCTGTCCACAATGCCTCTGGCGAGTGTTTATCCAGTCTTTGATTTACATTTCAAAGGCAAGAAGTTAGCTACTTTGTAAATAAATCTATTCCATTTTTAATAGCTGTAATTGTTATAAAAATCTTTCTCTATGCTGAGTCAAAAATCAATCTTTCTGTAACTTCCAGTCTTTTTAATTCTACCCTCTGATCTCTCAAAACATAAATACCTAGAAGCTACTTTTAAAGTGTGATGCCCTTTTAATTAAATCTAAATTAGGTGATGCATTAAATGAAAATTTTAAAAGAATAATGTTTCAAGAACAGACCCAGGAAGGCCTCAAAG
>NW_022900927.1:16183159-16253182 GCF_012274545.1 Fukomys damarensis
CTTTTCCACCTTATTTCCTTCAGAATTTGCCTTTGATGAACAGGTAGCCTTTTTTTGAGCTTGGGCCTTGCTTGAATGTCTTCTCATTTCTATTTTTGTTGTTGGTACAATCCTTGGTTTAATTCCTGGGTTAACACTTCGATGTTCCTGTTATAGTTTGTCTTTAGGTTTTGAGTCTCTAATGATTCTGAGGCAATCTCACTTTAATATACATGGTAGGATAACTGATTAAATCAATCACAACACCTTAGCTCAAGTAATACAATCAGCAACACAATAGCATCAAGTACAGCTTAGAAAAATGACAATTTGTGTTAGTTATTAATCTATCACCTTTAACTGTGTGAATTAAATAAAAATCAAGATTAGAACTCAGAACAATGGCTTTTATGTCCCCCTGTGCCTCTGTGCTATGAATCCAGGTACAGCCCAGCCAGGAGGCCAGAGGTGGGAGGGGGCTGCAGATGCCCACATGGTTATACCAGTCACTGCTCCTCTGCCAAGGCCTGGAATGGTGGGGCTGTGGATCCAGGCTAAAAATACAGTTTTAAAATATAAATTCTGTGTTTATAGATAGATAAAATTGTAAATCTGGTGCATACTATTTTGCTTTGTAGTTATGACTATGATTACTTTTGAATTTTTTGGATTCAAAAATTTTTTCAAATTCCAAACAACTGTGGCAATGATCTTTTCAAATTATAAATCCAAACAACTGGCAATGATCTTTTCAAATTATAATTACAATAGAATTGTTTTTTAGGGAACTATTACCTGCCATACTATGGGGGGTGGGTAAAACCTTGGAATGACTCATTGGGGTAAATTTGCTAAAGCAACAGAATTTTCGCAAAGTATTACTGGATGAAATTAATATTCATGAAATATCACTATTAAATGTCAATCTTATTCTTATCCTGTAGATACAAGACTTGTGAAAGTCTTAGCGCTCTCACAGGTAGGCTCACTGCAATTTATACTTTCTGACACTAAATCATACGTTGAGTCAAACTGAAGTTATTTTATATCAAAATCATTGCCCCCCCAAAAAAAATCAAAAGAGAAGACTTTGAGTAATTTAGACTACCAGGAATAAACAACATAAATGGTGGGTTTCTTATACTGATTGGTCAGTTGCCAATTTGAGCACATCAAAACAAAAACTGAAGGAACTGATCTGTACCAGAGAAAATCAAACTGAGAGCCACTGTGGTGCACATACCTGCTATATAAAGAAAGGAGGCTGGAGATTAAGCACAAAACTGAGACTTCATTGGGCTGGGGATTTAGCTCAGTGTTCTGATGCCTGCCTCCCAAGCGCAAGGACCCGAATTTGATTCCCAGTACCAAAACAAACAAACAAACAAACAAAAACCTGAGGCTTTATTGTGAGGAAAAGTGGGTAGGTATTTAAAATCTGAAATATCAGTGATAAAAACATATTATATCTCTCCCAGCCATGGAAATATGTCGTTAGGTAAATAACATTGCCACGTGAGGGTAGTTTACACTCATTTCACTTTACATAGCTTCTTCGTACTGCTCACTTTTTAAAGCCCCTGTTACCTTCTCTTATAGGTTGATGTAAGTTAACAGCTTTCAGGGTTTTCTTTTAAAAAAACAATATATGGACTGTCCCTTAACTATCATAATACTGTGTAGAATTCTTTGGGGTTTGTGTGTATGTGTTTTGTTAAAGACAATTTTCATTTTTGTATGTTAATGTTGATAAAATGTAAACATTGTTCCTTAAGAACACCATTGGAAGCTTTCAGAAAAATGTTTTTAAGACACTCCTTATAACTAATAGTAATTGTCTGATAATTTGACTCACTAGTTGAGATGAGAAAGTCTTTTTCAAGAGACAAAACTCAAAGAAATTCTGCTGAAATTAGTATTTATAAAATGCCAAATATCTAGAAAATAAAAAATACAATATTGATTGTCCCTACTGTGGAAGACATTATTACATATATACAAAAATGTATAATTAAATATTCTTGCAATGTATACATTGCAAATAATGCATAGTATCCAGACAGAAAAATTAATGTGGCTTGACTTAATACTGTTCATAGTCTTTCTGTAAAATATATGTATTTTTAAATTATTTCCTGGATGCTATATTTATTTAGGATATGAAATTATTAAACTTCTTTAAAGTGAAAAAAAGTATAAATATAATAGAAAGAAGATAGGGTTTATTTGTTGAGTTAACAATATTTAGAGGTCTAAAAAATGCTTAAGCCATAAGATCCCAAAGAAAACCAAAAATCTATATTTTAAAATATAGTTTTTTTGTTGTGTTCTGTATTTTTTCCTTTGTTCTTTATTGGTACACTTTAGGTATACAACACAATTACATTCATCATTGGGATCTTATACCTTTACATGATGTATCTTGGTTCTTACTTTTTCCCCATTCCTGGGCACTCCCTTCACCCCCTCCACCCTTCCCTATTTACAGAGACTTTGTTTCCATTTTTTTCCTTTTATCTTATTTTTTCTTTTCCCTTCTTAGCTTTTCCCTACCCCTCCCACTTCCCCTACACCATTAGACACATTTTCCTATTACACAATATCAATTATACATTTTGATTCTTATTTACACATAGTTTATCACACAAGGGAAACTATTAAACATTTGCATGTGTGACTTATTAATTTCACTTAAGAATATGTCCTTAATGTGCATTCACTTACCTATGTCTCAAGTTTTTCATTCCTTATGACTGAGTAGTACTCCATTTTCTAAAAAAAAAAAAAAATCTTCTTTGTCCAGTCTCCAGTTGATGGGCAATTAGGCTGTTTCCAATTTTTAGCTCATACTGCTATAAATATGGTTGAGCATATATCACTGCAGTATGATTCTTTTAATTCTTTTGGGGAAGGTACCCAGCAGGGGAATAAATTGGTCAAATGGGATTTCTAATCCTAGTTGTTTGAGTTATCTTCACATTGATTTCCACAGTGGTTGCACCAGTCTGCACTCCCACCAACAATGAAGAAAAGTTCCTTTCTCCCCACAACCCTGCCAACATTTATTATTGGTTGATTTCTTGATTGCAGCCATTCTTTGTAGGGTAAGGTGGAATCTCAGTGTTGTTTTCATCTGCCTCTCTCAAAAGACCAGTGAGGTTGAACATTTTTTCATATGTTTATTTGCTTTTACTTCTATGTTTGAGAAATGTCTATTCATTTCAGATGCCCATTTTTGAATTGGCTTTATAAATTTGGGGAGGTCTGATTTTTTTGAGTTCTTTATATATTCTGGATATAGACCTTTGAGGAACAGCTGGTAAAAACTTTTTCCCACATTGTAGGTTGTCTCTGATCTCTCTTGGTGGTTTCCCTTGAACTGCAGATGCTTTTTAAAAAGATGAGATCACAGCTGTTGATTCTTTGTGCTAGCTCCCATGATACCGAAAATTTATTCATAAAGTCTTTTCCTATGCCAGTCTTCAAGAGTTCTGCCTAACTTATATCCAGCAAGTTTAGTGTTTCTGTTTTAATATTTAGATATTTGATCCACTTGGATTTTAGTTTAGTGCATGGTGGAACATAGGGGTCTAGTTTTAATTTTTGGTAGGATGAAATCCAATTTTTCCAGCACTATTTATTAAAAACACTGTTTTGCCTCCAGTGAGGATAGTTGGCTCCTTTGTCAAAGATGAAGTAGCTGAGTATGTCTGGAGTTGTTTCTGCATCTTCTAATATATTCCACTGATGCTTGGGTCTATTTCTTTGCCAGCACCATGCTGGTTTTTTGTTTTGTTTTGTTTTTAATCATAGTGGCACTGTAATATAGTTTCAAGCTGGGGATTGTGATACACCCTGCTATGTCCCTGTTGCCTTGAATTGCGTTTACTATTCTAGGTCTCTTCTGGTTCCAAATGAATTTTTTCATTGTTTTCTCTAGTTCAGTGAAATATACTATTGGGTTTTCAATTGGGATGGCATTGAATCTGTATAGCAGTTTTGGAAGTATGGCCATTTTCACTATATTGGATCTTCCTACCCAGGAACAAGGGATATCTTTCCATTTTCTTATATCCTCTTTGATCTCTTTTTTCAGAGTATTGTAGTTCTCAATGTAGAGATCGTTTGCTTCCTTCATTGGCCTGATTTTTAGATATTTCATTTTTTGATACTATGTGAAAGGGATTATTTCTCTAATTTTTCTCTCAGTGATTCTGTTATTTGTGTACAAGAATGCTATTGATTTTTGAGCATTGACCTTGTATCCAGCTACACTACTAAATCTGTCAATGAAGTCTCGAAGTCTTTTGGCAGAGTTTTTTGGATATTCTATGCAGAGTATCATATCATCAGCAAATAATGAAAGTTTAAATTCTTCTTTTCCTATCTTTATTGCTTTAATTTCTTTCTTTTGTCTCATTGCTGCAGCAGCTGTTTCCAAAACTATATTGAACAGGACTGGTGACAGTGGACATCCTTGTCTTGTTCCTGATTTAACGTGAAGATTTTCAGTTTTTGACAGTTTAGTATGATATTGGCTGTTAGTTTTTCATAAATAGCCCTTACCAAGTTGAGATAAAGACCAGCTATTCCAACTTTCAGTAGAGTTTTTATCATGAATAAGTGTTGAATTTTGTTGAATGCTTTTTCTGCATCTATTGAGATGATCATATGTTTTTGGTCCTTTACTCTGTTAACATAGTGTATTACATTTATTGATTTATATATATTGAATCATCCTTGCATCCCTGGGATAAATCTAACTTTGTCAGGGTATATGATCTTGATGACCCTCTGTATTCTGTTTGCCAGTATCTTATTGATTATTGAGGATTTGCATCTATGTTCATCAGTGAGACTGGGCTGTAGCTCTCTTTCTTGGTTGAGCCTTTCCCTGGTTTTGGAATCAAAGTAACATTTGCTTCTAGGAATTAATTTGAAAGTAATGCTTCCCTTTCATTTTCACTAAAAAGATTCAAAAGTAGTGGCAGTAGCTCACCTCTTTGTAAAATTTTTATTATGTTTTCAGTTTCACTTATTGCAATTGGGATGTTTAGAATTTTCATATCTTCTTTCAACTTTGGTAATTCATACATATCTAGAAATCTGTCCATTTCTTCTGTATTTTCCATTTTATTAGAGTACTGGTTCTCAAAGTAGGTATTGATGAGCCTTTGGATATTTCCTGGATCTATTGTAACTTTAACCTTTTTTGTTCTTAATTGCATGGAGCCTTTTCTTTCCTTTTTTGATAATGTTGGCTAGGGGGTTATCGATTTCACTTTTCTTCCAAAAAACCAAATTTTGATTCATTGATTTTTTGTTTCATTCTCTTAGTCACCATTGCATTAATTTCTGCTGTGATCTTTATAATTTCTTCCCTTGTATGAGCTTTGGGTTTCTCTTGCTCTTCTTTCTCTAGAAGCTTGAGATTTAGCATTAAGTTGTTTATTTGAGCTTGCTCTGTTTTCCTAGCATGGGTATTCACTACTATAAATTTTCCTTATAGAACCTCTTTTGTTGTACCCCTTAGATTCTTGTATGTTGTTTTCATGCTATCATTAAATTATAAAAACTGTCTAATTTCTTCTTTAATTTCCTCTGTGACCCATTGATTATTCAGGAGAGTGTTATTCAATTTTCATGTTTGTGAAATTCTTGTGGTTTCTTTTGCTATTGATCTCCAGTTTAATTGCACTATGATCTGATAATATACATGGGATAACTTCAACTCATTTGCTTTCACATAAACAGTTTCAGTGAGCTAGTATGTGGTCTACTTTAGAGAATGACCCATGTGCACCTAAAAAGAATGTATATTCTGATTTTGTGGGGTGGAATACTCTGTAGATGTCTATTAAGTCCATTTGTTCAAAAGCTTAGTTGAGTTCTGGTATTTTGTTGTTGATTTTTTGTCTAGATGACCTGTCTATTTGTGATAGTGGGGTATTGATGTTCCCCGCTATAATTGTATTAGTGATTATTTAGTTTTTCATGTACCTTAATATTTGTTTTGTATAGTTGGGGGCATTAATATTTGGTGCACATATATATTTGTGGTTGTCATCGCTTCCTCTTGGATTGTTCCCTTTACAAGGCTGTAGTGATCTTCTTTGTCTCAATTAATTTTGGTTTGAAATTTACTTCATCTGCAAATAAAATAGCTGCCTCTGCTTTTTTATGGGTTCCTGTTTCATGGAGAACTGTTTTCCATTCTTTTACTTTCAGTCTATGAGTTTCTTTTGAACTAAGAGCTTTTCTTGTATACAGTATATTGTTGGATTTTGCTTCTTAATTCATTCTGAAGTCTGTTTCTTTTGCTTGGTGAATTGAGGCCATTAAAATTGATGGTTATAACTGATAAGTATTGACTTATCATCATCATGTAATTTTCCTGTTGTTGGCTCTTTTGAATTTTTCCTCCTCTCTCTTTAATTTCTTGCCTTGCCTGCTGGAATTTCTCTGTTGGGTCTCATGGAGTTGTGATCTTCATTGTCTTTATCTAGGATATTATTTAGAATTGTTTGTAGTGCTGATTTGGTATTCATGAAGTTTCTCAGATGTTCCTTGTCATGGAAGTATCTTATTTCCTCATCAATTTTGAAAGAGGATTTTGTAGGATACATCAGTCTAGGTTGGAGGTTGTTTCCTTTTAGGGTTTGAAATACTTCACTCCAGGCTCTCCTTGACTTGGGAGTTTGTGTTGAAATATCTGCTGTGATTCTAATGGGCTTTTCTTTGTGTGTGATTTGTTTCTTTTCTCTAGTTGCTTGTAGTACTTCATTCTTCTGTTGAGTTTCCAGAATCTTGATTATTACATGCCTAGCTATAGATATTTTGCAATCATGGCTACTTGTAGTCCTATAAGCCTCACTTATATGTATGTCAAATTATTTTGCTCTATTTAGAAAGTTTTCTATCATTAATTCTGTGAGCAGTTTTTTTATATCACTTGTACTTTCTCCTGATTTTTTATGGACTCCTATCAGTCTTATATTTTTCTTCTTTGCATCATGTAGGAGCTATTGGATTGATTTCTCATGTTCCCATACTTTTTTTTTTAAAGATTCCTCTTTCCATGGTCACTGACTACCATACTGTCTTCTATATCTGATATCCTGTCTGAAGCTTGGCTCAGTCTGTTATGTATACTTTCCATAGAGTTTTTAATCTCCTAGATATCTGTTTGAATCTGTTTCATGGATTCCATTGCTTTCTTATGTTGGGTATTCATGGCCTCTTTCATGGTCCTGAGCTCATGTATTTTTTTTATCTGTTTCTGTTCTAGAGTCTCTAATCATGTCTTTCACTCTGCCCATCATCTCTGTAGTTATCTCAGAAATTATTTGTTTTGAATTTTTCTAGAGCCTCATACATTTTATTACTTTCTATGCTATCAGTTCAGCATGTCCAGGTGGTTGATTGTTAGACTTTTCCACCTTATTTCCTTCAGAATTTGCCTTTGATGAACAGGTAGCCTTTTTTTGAGCTTGTGCCTTGCTTGAATGTCTTCTCATTTCTATTTTTGTTGTTGGTACAGTCCTTGGTTTAATTCCTGGGTTAACACTTCGATCTTCCTGTTATAGTTTGTCTTTAGGTTTTGAGTCTCTAATGATTCTGAGGCAATCTCATTTTAATATACATGGTAGGATAACTGATTAAATCAATCACAACACCTTAGCTCAAGTAATACAATCAGCAACACAATAGCATCAAGTACAGCTTAGAAAAATGACAATTTGTGTTAGTTATTAATCTATCACCTTTAACTGTGTGAATTAAATAAAAATCAAGATTAGAACTCAGAACAATGGCCTTTATGTCCCCCTGTGCCTCTGTGCTATGAATCCAGGTACAGCCCAGCCAGGAGGCCAGAGGTGGGAGGGGGCTGCAGATGCCTGCATGGTTATACCAGTCACTGCTCCTCTGCCAAGGCCTGGAATGGTGGGGCTGTGGACCCAGGCTAAAAATACAGTTTTAAAATATAAATTCTGTGTTTATAGATAGATAAAATTGTAAATCTGGTGCATACTATTTTGCTTTGTAGTTATGACTATGATTAGTTTTGAATTTTTTGGATTCAAAAATTTTTTCAAATTCCAAACAACTGTGGCAATGATCTTCTCAAATTATAATTACAATAGAATTGTTTTTTAGGGAACTATTACCTGCCATACTATGGGGGGTGGGTAAAACCTTGGAATGACTCATTGGGGTAAATTTGCTAAAGCAACAGAATTAGCTGAAAATTTGGGCACATTTTGTTGGGTTACAGAAAGTTCCTGCAGTATGACAGCCCTGTGTCCTCCCATAGTGTACTCATCTTAGGAGAGGAATTGACAGGCTGACCTAGTAGGGAAAATGAGCAGAGAATAGAGCTTCTACAGAGGGCCGTGTCTGAGCTGTCTTCAGGTCCAGTAGGTGGATATGTGGGCCAAGACAACTGATGAGCTAAGGGACAGTAGGCTCTGCAAATCAGGCCCATCTTGATCCCACTCTCTAGAAAAGCTGCATAAGTAAGTGTTGCACAGGAAGCTTAGAGAAGAGTTGAGGTGAAAACACAAGAGAGGTCACAAACCTCTCAAGCTCAGGGATATTTCTTGGTGTTTTCCCAACAATGTGGAATTCAAGGCTGTGTGGCCTGACCCCAGGTTAATAATCTCATTGAAGCCTGGTTGCAAGTGCTACAATACCTGTGGTCCATTCTTACAAGAATCACCCCACACAAACCTTGTGCTATCCTAACTCAGCACTAAGGATAACCGAACCTGTAGGAGAGCAACTTTACAAAAAAAAAAAAAAAAAAAAAAAGATGAGTAGGGAAAATAAATAGTAAAAAGATACATACAAAATGTTGAAAAGCACCTCTCACAAGTACTGTGTTGATTATTATTGTCAGATATTATTAAATGAAGACTCATTTTGTTTCTTTTGTGAGCAGAAAAACATTTTTATTTGCCTTTCTTTGGAAATAGAAATGTTTTTCTTTCTACCCACTCAGTCAAGCATTTATTAACTTTTTCTTACAAAGAAAGAGCAAAATATAACACTGAAAGCAAGAAACTAAAGTTTCTACTTTCTGTTTTTATTTAAACATCATCTTTGTTATTTCTGACATATAAAATTATACAGCAAGCACTATATCATTTTCTTTACACAGAATGTAGCAATGGGAGCAGGCTAGGAGGTGGGCAGAATTTTTTCTTCACAGAAAAGTTGGGTGTTTTCATATTTTCCCTGCTTCCCCAAGAATAGAATCTGATCACCTCTAAAGCCCCTTCTGGCAGTAAAATTCTAACTCTAAATTCATTTCTGTATTCAATCTTGATTACCAGATTCACTTTATGTTCTTCATTTATTTGAATATTTCTACCTGCTTATCTGTCCTTGACTCAACTTTTGCATAAAGTTCCACAGATTCTAATAGAATTTAGTTTGAAATATGCTAAAAGTTGTCTAGCAAAAAGATACTTAATAAAAGATTCTTAATAAAATTATGTTTATGGTTGTTGGATTATATCAAGTTGACTTCCACTCTTAAATTTTACTGTTCCATATTCTCTTTTTCTTTTTTTTTATATTCCCAGCCATTATTTATTTATTTCCTCATTGAGTTTATTGGTACATTTTAGGTATACAGTACAGTTACATTCATCATTGGGATTCTTGTACCTTTACATGACAGATCTTGGTTCTGGTTTTTTCCCCTTGTCCCTGCCCTCCCTTCACCCCTCCTCTCCTCCCCATTTACAAACCTTTTATTTCCATTTTTTCATTTTCTCCTATTGTTTTCCTTTCCCTTGTTACCTTTCCCCAACCATTCCCACTTTCCCTACACCTTTAGCCCTTTTCTTCCTATTTCACACTGTTAATTCTCTCATTAGGATCTTATGTACTATTATAGTTTATTCACACCAGAGAAACTATTCAGTATTTACACATGTGTGACTTATTTATTTCACTTAGGAGTATATCCTTAATATGTATCCATTTTCCTGCGAATGAATCTAATTTCTCACCTTTTTTTTTTCAGCTTTAATGTACCAATTATCTCAATTAAAGCATATTCTCTTTTTCTATAAAAGAACCATCACTTTTGAATTGTGAGGACAGGTGTTACAATTGTACACAAGCTTATCATTCATTTTTTGTGGGAAGTTTAGGAGAAAATTGCTTTGTTCCTGGGACAAATGTATAGAAGAATTAAGTGTGAAGAACTGCTTACCCAACTTATACATTTGGATAGCAATGTATCCATTTGTGTTGCTTTAAAAGTTCAGGAAAAGATAAGGGAATATCTCATTACTCAAATTTCCCTTTAAATCTAAAACACTGTAATGGCTTGTGTCTAGATGTCCTCCCAAATCCTTATGCAGTCATAGATGGGCTTTGCAGAGGTGGCTGAATCTAGAGTGATGCTGGGATTAAGGGTGTGTGATTACTAAATTAGTCCACTGACAGGTTTCGTGAATTTCTCAGCAGGATTAAAGGTGCCCCACCCTGGGTATGAGTGCTACCCATCTTAAGCATTGGTAGCCTGGATGGAATACAAGAGGAAGAAAGAAGGCCACTGCTTGCCACTTGGTGCTTGCTTCCTCACTACTTCACTGCTTTGCTGTCTTCCTGTGTTCTGCTTGCCATGAACTATTTCTCCTCTTTGATGCCCCTCTGTCAGGCCACCGTGCCTTGGAGCCAGCCAACTATGTACTGAAATCTCTACAAACTATAAGCCAAATAAACCATCCCTGCTTTAATTTTAGCTGTTGAGAATTTGGCTCAGCAACAAGAAAAGTAACTAAGATGAACACACACAAATGGATAATGTGTGTTGTGGCAGTGCTCTGGGCCATGTTCCCTGTCTATTCCTCATAGAAAAGAAACAACCACAACCTACAATGATGTTCCCTAATATTAAGAATGTTCTTGTCTTTCACACAACATTGATACAGTCTCATAAAATTCAACAGAAATCATTTCAGAATATGTCTATATATTCTCACTCTTCTTAATAGCAGGAAAAGAAAGACACAGTAGGATGTAAACTCTACAAAGGGCAGCCTACCTGTAATGACTGAATGCCTGGGCATAATTTGAATTCTAATAGCAAATGAATAATAAAGGAAACATAGAATTTCAGAACTAGAAGAGATCTTAAAGGTCAAAAATCTTCAAATAAAATCTTAGATCACACAAATAAAAAATCAAAGGCAGAATCAAAGCTTTGGTCACTCAATGGTTTTTCTTCTACATAGTTTGTTCTCATCCATGTATTTTTAACTTTATCTCAATCTCTGAGTTTATAAATGATAGATAAATATACGGTTGCTTTAGAACTCTTAACAGAGAAAAAGTGTGTCAAATTATGTAGCTGAAATTTCTTTTAATTTGATATTTGATGAATTTTATTTTATATTATGCACAAATCAATAATGTAAACCTTGTTAAGAAAATAACATTTAATTTAATACCTGAAAAATAAAGAAGAAGAAAGTAGAGGGTGGAATGTATATAAAAATGCCCTGAATCAGAAATATATATATGAAATATATATATATGTGTGTGTGTGTGTGTGTGTGTGAATATTATATAATACACACACACACATATATGCATACATACATAGGAAAGTGAAAAATAAGAAATATTTGAGCATTTTCAAAAGAAAGAGAGAAATGAATTGGTGAGGTATACAGAAGATAAATTATATAGAACCCTGAGGGCCAGAGTGAGGAGTGTTTGAGAATATACAATTTTTTTTTCTTTTCTTTTTTATTTTTCTTTTTTTAATTTTAAGACAGAGTTTTACCTATGTAGCCCAGGCTGGCTTCAAACTAGTAACTGAGATTACAAGCATAGGCCACCATTATCAGATAGAAAATACAGTATCTAAGGGTCCACGTTTGGCCAAACATGTTAGACTATTTTCAGATTTTAAAAGCTATGATCTGTAATATTCTTGTTTAAACAATTGTAACTACCACTTCTCAGTGTTTCCTGGAGCCAGGCCTAGGATGAGGGGAGAGAGTAGCACTGCTTTGGGTACAAAATTTAGAAAGATACTAAAAAACTTAGTAACAAGATATGCTTTTTAAAAGCAAAAATCCTTAATGAAGAAAAGATACATTTTAAAATACTATTATAATGTATCAGTTTCTGTCTGTCACTTATTATCCCCTTGCTGGATAAAACAACCACAATTTAAAGGAGGGCAGGTTTATCTTGGATCCCAGTTTCAGTGGATTCAGTCCATGGTCAGCTGGCACCAAGGCAGAAACATCATGTTGAAGGAAAACTGCTCAGCCCGCAGCAGTAGGGGAACAGAGAGAGGAGAGGAGCCAAGGGCTAGAATCCATCTTCCCAAGTCATATGCCCAGGGACCCAGCCTTCTGACTAGGGCCCAACACCAAATATGAGACCTTTGGTGGATATTTTATCTCTGAACAGCATAAACATCTGTATATTATTACATATCATATTACTTATAAAACATAGTTCCTGCGCTCAATTTAACTTTTATAACATTTCTTTTGACAATTCTCTTAGTCTCCTGAGACACTAGAATTTTGTTGGTACCAGAAGCTGTGAATCACCAAATCTAGAGCTGTTCCTTTCTATAGATTTCTTTCTTTTCTCTTTTTCATTGAGTTTATTGCTACATTTCAAGTATATATTACAGTTACATTCATTATTGAGATCTTGTACCTTTACATGACAGGTCTTGGTTCTCATTTTTTCCCCTTGTCCCTGCCCTCCCTTCACCCCCTCTTCCCCTCCCCATTTACAGACATTTTATTTCCATTTTTGCATGTTCTCCTATTTTATTCTTTCCCTTATTACCTTTCCCCTAACCTTCCCACTTTCTCTACATCATTACCCTTTTTCTTCCCATTTCACAATGTCACTTATCTCACTAGGATCTTATGTACTGTTATAGTTATTCACAACAGAGAAACTATTTACACATGTGACTTATTTAATTCACTTAGGAGTATATCCTCAATATACATTTTTCTATGAATGAATCTAATTTCTCATTTTTATGGCTGAGAAGTATTCCATTCTATAGAAAAACCACATCTTCTTTATCCAATCTCCAACTGATGGGCAAATGGGCTGTTTCCAAGTTTGAGCTATTACAAACTGTGCCGCTATAAACCTGGGTGTGCATATATCATTCTGGTACAATTCTTTTAATTCTTTTGGAAAGATACCGAGCAGAGGGATGGCTCCGTCAAATAGAACCTCTAATCCCAGCTCTTTGAGGTATATCCATATTGATTTCCATAGTGGTTGTACTGCTGCACTCCCACCAACAACGGAGAAGGGTTCCTTTCTCCCCACAACCCCACCAACATTTGTTATTGAGTGATTTCTTGATAGCAGCCATTCTTTATGGGGTGAGGTGGAATCTCAGTGTTGTTTTCATCTTCTGCATCTTCCGAATGACCAGTGATGTGAAACATTTTTTCATGTATTTACTTGCTGCTTTTACTACTTTGTCTGAGAAATGTCTGTTCATTTCAGGTACCCATTTTTGAATGGGGTCTGTATATTTGGGGGACTGATAGTTTTGAGTTCTTTATATGTTCTAGATAATAATCCTTTGTCTGAGGAGCAGCTGGTAAAAATTTTTTTTCCACACTGTAGGTTGGTCTCTTAGTTCTGTTGATGGTTTCTTTTGCAGTGCAGAAGCTTTTTAATAAGATGAGATCCCAGCTGTTGCTCTTTTTTATTAGTTCCCATGCTACTGAGGATTTGTTCATAAAGTCTTTTCCTATGCCAATGTCTTCCAGAGTTCTGCCTAACATCTTCCAGCAAGTTTAGTGTTTCTGTTTTAATATTTAGATCTTTAAGCCACTTGTATTTTAATTTAATACATGGTGAAAGATAAGGGTCTAATTTTAATATTTGGCAGGTTGAGATCCGATTTTTCCAACACCATTTATTAAAGAGGCTATCTTTCCTCCAGTAGGGATGGTCAGCTTCTTTGTCAAAGATGACGTAGCTGAGTGCATCTGGAGTTGTTTTGTGTCTTCCAGTCTGTTCCACTGATCCTCAGGTCTATTTCTTTGCCAGTACCATGGTGTTTTTATCACAGTGGCCTGTAGTACACTTTAAAATTGGGAGTTGTTATACCTACTGCCATGTGTCTGTTGCCTAGGATGGCTTTTGCTATTCTAGGTATCTTATGGTTCCAAATGAATTTTTGGATTCTCCTTTCTAGTTCTGTGAAATATAGTGTTGGAATTTCCATTGGTATTGCATTGAATCTGTATAGCAGTTTTGGTACTATGGCCATTTTCACTAGGTTTATTATTCCTACCAAGGAGCAGGGGATATCTTTCCATTTTCTCATATCCTCTTGAATCTCTTCTTTCAGAGTGCTGTAGTTTTCAGTGTAGAGGTCTTTTGCTTCTTTTGTTAGATTGATTCCCAGATACTTCATCTTTTTGGGTGCTATTGTGAAAGGAATTGTTTCCCTAATTTCTCTCTCAGTGAGTCTGTTATTTGCATACAAGAAGGCTATTGATTTTGGGGTGTTGACCTTGTGTCCAGCTACTCTGCTAAAAGTGTCAATTAAGTCTAGAAGTCTTTTGGTGGAGTTTTTTGGACTTCAATGTAGAGTATCATATCATCAGCAAATAATGACAGTTTAACTTCTTCCTCTCTTATCTTTATTGCTTTAATTTCTTTCTCTTGTCTAATTGCTGTGGCTAATGTTTCCAGAACTATATTGAGGAGGAGTGGTGATAGTGGGCATCCTTGTCTTGTTCCTGATTTTAAAGTGAAGGTTTTCAGTTTTTGGCCATTTAATATGATGCTGGCTGTTGGTTTTTCATAGATGGCCTTTATTAAATTGAGATATAGACCATCTATTCCAATTTTTTGCAGGGTTTTCATTATGAATGGGTGTTTAATTTTGTCAAATGCTTTTTCTGCATCTATTGAGAGGATCATATGGTTTTTGTCCTTGACTTTGTTAATACAGTGTATTACATTTATTGACTTATGTATATGTTGAATCATCCTTGCATCCCTGGAATAAATCCAACTTGATCTGGATGTATGATCTTCTTGATGATCCTCTGTATTCTGTTTTCTAGTAACTTATTAAGGATTTTTGCATCTAAATTCACTAAACAGATTGTCCTATAGTTCTCTTTTTTAGTTGGGTCTTTCCCTGGTTTGGGAATCAAAGTGATACTTGCTTCCAGGAATGAATTTGGAAGTATTGCTTCCCTTTCAATTTCATTGAAAAGTTTGAAGAGTAGTGGCAGTAGTTCTTCTCTAAATGTCTTGTAAAATTCAGCAGTGAATCCATCAGGACCTGGACTTTACTTTGTTGGTAGATTTTTAATTACAGTTTCAATTTCACTGATTGTGATTGGGGTGTTTAAAATGTTTTCATATTCTTTGTTCAACTTTGGTAATTCATACCCGGGCATGATGGTGCATGCCTGTAACCCCAGTACTCGGGAGGCAGAAGCAGGAGGATTGCTGTGAGTTCGAGACTGGCCTAGGCTACATAGTGAGTTCCAGGTCAGTCACACCTACATAGTGAGACCCTGTCTCAAAAAACAAAAATAAATAAATAATAAAACTTTGGTAATTCATAAGTATCTGGAAATCTTTACATTTCTTCTGTGTTTTCCATTTTATTTGAGTACAGTTTCTCAAAGTAGGTATTAACAATCCTCTGTTGGATTTTTTTTGGATCTGATGTGACTTTGCCTTTTTCATTTCTGATTGCATGGACCTGTGCCTTTTCATTCCTTTTTTTGATAAGGTTAGCTAAGGGTTTATCAATTTTATTTATTCTTTCAAAGAACCAACTCAATTCATTTATTTTTGTATCATTTTCTTTGCATTGATTTATGCTTTAATCTTTACAATTTCCTCTCTTGTTCATTTATTTGCAAAAACTGTCTAATTTCTTCTTTAATTTCCTCTGTGACTCATTGATTGTTCAGGAGAGTGTTGTTCAATTTCCATGTGTTTGTGAAGTTCCTATGGTTTCTTATGCTATTCATCTCCAGCTTGATTGCACTAGATCTGATAATATACAGGGAATGACTTTGATTCTTTTGCATTTATTCAAACATGTTCTGCGAGCTTGTATGTGGTCTATCTTGGAGAATGGCCCATGTACAGCCGAACAGAATGTATATTCTGATTTTATGGGGTGGAACACTCTATAGACATCTATTAAGTGCATGCGTTCAAAAGCTTGGTTCAGTTCTAGTATTTCATTGTTGATTTTCTGCCTAGATGATCTGTCTATTTGTGATAGTGGAATATTTAGATTCACCACTACAACTGTATTAGTGCTTATTTGGTTTTTCATGCTTCTTAATATTTCTTTTATATAGTTGGGGGCATTAATATTTGTTTCATATCTGTTTAAGATTGTCATTGCTTCCTCTTGAATTGTTCCCTTTACAAGGATGTAGTGGCCTTCTTTGTCTCTCTTAGTGAGTTTTGGTTTGAATAAGACTGTGAATAAGACTGTGAATAAGATTGCTACCCCTGCTTTTTTCTGTGCTCCTGTCCCATGAAGAATTACTTTCCATCCTTTCACTTTCAGTCTATGGGCTTCTTTTTGCACTAGGTGTGTTTCTTGTATATGACATATTGTTGGATTTTGCCTCTTAATCTATTCTGCCAGTCTATTTCTCTTGATTGATGAATTGAGGCCATTGACATTAATGGTTATAATTGATATGTACTGACTTCTTATTGTCATGTTATTGTCCTTTTTCTGACTTTTTAATTTTCAACTTCTCTTCTTCTTTTTCACCTTCTTTCTCTTCTTTTAGTTTCTTGCCTTGCCTATTTGATTTGCTCTGTTGTGCCTCATGGTGTTGTTACCTTCATTGTCTTTTCCTAGGATATTGTTTAGAATTGCTTGCAGTGCTGGTTTGGTATTCATGAAGTTTCTCAGGTGTTCTTTGTCATGGATGTATCTTATTCCCCCATCCATTTTGAAAGAGAATTTTGCAGGATACATCAGCCTATGTTGGAGGTTGTTTTCTTTTGGTACTTGAAATGACCACACAATCTTCAGGAAACTGTTAAATTCAAAAGGGATAGACAGAGTAAAAGTATAAGGACAAGAATATATCCCCTTAACAGTAATAGGAGCTCACTTTCCCTCGAAACTATCAACCCTAGAGTAAGGCAGAATGACAGAAGAAAAGAGCATAAAGAAAAAAAGAAAAAATGATAAAAGAAGAAATCTGAGTTAGGGCAGGAGTAGAAACAGAAAGGGAGATGAGCGATAATATGGTGGAGCAAGAGATTGAGTTGGGGAAAGAGGACAGAAAGAAAGAATTTGCAGAGTGGAATGAGGAAACGAAAGCAAAAAAAAAAAAGAATTTGAAGGGTCTCTTTCAGACTATATCTCTGCTGTCACAATCTACAACATGTGCAGCCACGTGCACAACCAAGTCCCCTGATCTCAGCTAGCCAATGGCCAATCCCCACAATGCAGACTGACCTCAGCCCACAAGGCCCAGATTGAGTTCCCTGACCTCCTGATGGGTTGAACTCCACACAGTTCTACTACAGGTTTCCCCTGCCCTTTCTTTAAAGATGTTCAAAGTTGGGAACTCAGAAAAATAACCTTTATGACCCTCTATGCCTCTGCAGAGTGGGTCCAAAGACTGGCACACTCAGGAGGTCTGAGAGCGGGGGTGGGGGGTGGGAAGTTGTGTTCAGGGGCGCCCACGTGGCTACCTTCCTGGCACTGGAGCAATTGCTGCCCCAGCAGAGGATGGCGCAGCTCTCCGGTCCACAGATTGGGCCCAAGCAGGCCTCCTGGCGCTAGAGCGATGGCTGCGCCAGAAGGGGAGGTTGTTCCTTTGTATAGAAATGCTGTCTGTGTGTCTAGGAAGAAAGGAGTGGAAAAGAATCACTAGTGATTCTTATCAATGAAGGAGTCATTAACTTAAATCTATAGGACAAACTGTTTCCCTCCCTGGATGACCCTCCATTCTCAGTCCTCTCATCAGGGGGACATGATCCCAGTTACCACACTTTTGTAATGTACATATGTACTTTACCACAATGGAAGCCAAATTTGCCTCATTGTAGCTGTGCCTAAGGAAAACAGGCAGTGATTTCTGTATCAGTCCACTTTGTAACATAACTAAAGTCGGAGTAGATATTGTCAACAAGTTATGCAGCAACTGTGATGTCACTTGAAACACAAAGTGTTGGTCAATGGTTCTGTTTTACTCAATCCTAAATATGGCAGGCATAAATAATTTCACAAGCTACAAAGAAAATAACAACCACAAAATATAATGGAGAAATTTTCTTAGAGAATTGTGACTGAAATTGATCAGAGATTAATTACAATGGAGGAAGAATAATATGTATCTGGCCAAGGAACTGCCAAATAAAAATCTGGAGAACACCAATTGTCTTGGTTACTTTCTCACTGATGAGACAAAATACCTGCTATAGCTTGTGTTTAGCTGTCCCCTCAAAGTCTCAGGCAGTCATAAGTAGGTCTTTTTCTGGAACTGATTCATGGTGCAGTGCTAGATTCAATGGCACTAGGATGGAGGGTGTGAGTGCTACCCCCCCCAGTGATCTGCATAAAATAAAAGAGGCAAAAAGACTCTGTTGCAGGCCCTCCCCATTGCCTTGTTGCTTTTGTTGTGTTACACCACCACCATGAACTGTTTCCCCTCTGCCATGTGGTACCCTGCCTTGGAGCCAGCTGATTATGAACTGAAACCTCTACAAACTGAGATAAATAAGTCTTTCCTCCTTTATTTTTGAGTGTCAGATATTTTGTCTCAGCAATGAGTCAAAAAATAACTAATACAATATATGGCACCCAAAGTTAGAGGAAAGGTGTATTTGGCTCACAGTTTACAGAAGTTGTGGTCCATAATTGGCTGGCTCCAAGCAGAGGGGCATAAGACAGAGAGGCATCACAGAGGGCAAACAGTTCATTGCACGCAAAGACAGCAAAATTAACAAAGGTGCCTTAACAGTGTCTTTCTGGCCTTTCTATTTTATCCAGATTAGTTAAGGTGAGTAGCACTCACACCTTTGATCCTAGTGCTCTTGAGCCTAGCACTGCAACATGAATCAGTTCCAGCATCACATACTCCAGATCCATCTATTATAGATAGATGAGCTAGGTAGAAATATAACAGGCAGTCAGATAGGGCTAAATCTTCAAGAGGGCCATGACAAAGGTCCACAGCTGCACACTGGCTGAAAAGCAGGCCTCAAGATGGAGACAGGATGACCATACACACATACTTCTTCAAAGAACTGGGCTCAGTGAAATATAGACAGGTATCAACCACCCTGGGGGTGACCAGAGACCTCCGGACCCACTGCCTCCTAGGAGAACCCTTGTTCTGTTCCCAGACTAACACAAGAATGATTTCTTCTTTTACAAGCCTTGTATGCATCAGCAACAAATCCCTAGCAACTACACATAGCCCCTGAACAGAGTCCCCTCACCCAACTTAAGAATGATTGCATCACCAATAGATACTTGGTTGTTTAGGGTTTTTGCTTACTCAAGCACTGTTCATCCCAGTACCCCACTTCTGTCTCTACAATTCTGTCTCTAAGTCTTTCTTCTTGCCATTCATGACAGCACCAAGTAGGAGTTTTGGATCTGCTGCAGTGTTCTCTGATATCTAGTAGAAGGTTTGAGATTGCACTCACAAGGAAATGCTGAAGAAAGTGATATTTATTTGCATAATTTTACCTTCAATTAAACATTTCCTTTCTGTTAAAATAAATAGTCAAGGGAGGAGGGGGTGAAGGGAGGGTAGAGACAAGGGGAAAAGAAGAGAACCAAGACCTGTCATGTAAAGGTACAAGATCCCAGTTAATGAATGTAACTGTACTGTACACCTAAAATGTACCAATAAACTCAATTAAAAAAATAGTCAAGAAGTACATCCCTGCTAAATATGTTTTTAAAAATGAAGGCAGCAATGACTATAGCATAATCTCTTTTATGTGTTCAACATAAGCATATATTCTTATGTTCATGATCATATATACATGTAATCACTGACAAATAAACTTGCTTTCCATTTCTGAAAAATGGTAGATAAAACAACTCATTGAAGTGAGTAAATCAGTAAGCTCTGCCTACAACAGATCATCAAAGTATTGGTTTCACCTAAGTGTGCTTCACTCAGCAAAAGCAGAGTTTACCTACATTACTGAGTCAAGAAAAAGGTACACAGAAATGACTATCTGCCTTTGACTTAGAAATCAAGAGATGCAGATTAAAATATATAAAACAAATTCGAATGCATATATCAAGGAAATGGGTAAAATTACACTTTTGCCATATAGTTGGATGACAGAAGCCAGGTGAGTCACTTTCTGCCCTCAGGAATATATGCTTCTTTAAAAATATTAATTTTTAGTCAGCCATGATAGAAGCTATAGAATTCTCTTTGATTGCTTTTATAAGGTAAGTGCCTTGGAATGATTGCCACCATTCTGATAAGTAACTTCTTTCTTCACCTTAAAGTTTCCATTTCCTACCTCATATATCACCAGTCATAAATAAAACCAGCAGGCGAACCATGCTTGTCTGTATAAGGAATGAATGTCCAAGAATAGCCCCTGCGTGGCTGCCTGTGCAGCCTAGATGATCCCTGCCCCTCCTGCACTAGTCACCCACTGTATAACCAAGCCTCTTCTCCGATTCTTCCTCCTCTCCTTTGTTCCCTTTCCACCAAGCAGGCCACCGTGCTGTGGCGGCTTTACAATAAAATCTCTCTACGAGCTCTGTCAGTGCGCAGAGTGACCTTTCACAGGTGCCAGTTTCTTTCAGCTCTAGCTCTCATATGCTAATAATTGACAAAAACTTCACAAAAGAAAACTATTACCAAGCATGATAAAGACTCCATCTTTTGTCAAGATTATTATATTTCTATTGATCTTCATCTCTCATCTCCAATCCTAAATAACACTACCTAAGGCAAGCTTGTTTTTAGAAGTCCTTGCTCATGTATTTCATTTTCTTTCTTTTTTCATTGAGGCCTAAATGCCAAATAAAAATTTATGTTTTCAATTTGTGCAACAGGATTTTTTTTGTTATACATATTATGAAATGATTACCCTAATCAAGCTAATTCATATATCTCTCACTTTACATAGATGATTTTTGTGTTTGAATTACAGGAATAGTTCAGGTCTCTTAGCAAAACTTAAAAGTATATAATACATTATAGATCAATTTCATGGAGTTTTTCTAGAAGCTTTAAGTTTTTGGGTCAAACAATAACAAGTTACACCCATACCCCTGCTCTCCCATCACCCACTTCACCTTCCCTATTTACAAAGACTTTGTTTCCATTTTTTCCTTTTTTCACTTTTTTTCTTTTCCCTTATATCCTTTAGCTTTTCACATCAGAGAAACTATTTGGTATTTACTCAAGTGTGTCCTATTTATTTAATTAAGTATAGCCTCAATGTTCACCCATTTAACTATAGATGTCTCTAGTTTCTCATTCTTTATGGCTGAGTAGTACTCCATTTTATTAAAAAAAAAAACACATCTTTTTTATCCAGTCTCCAGTTGATAGGCAATTAGGTTGTTTCCAAATTTCAGCTTTTACAGTGTGTTACTATAAACATGGGTGAGCATATATCACTGTGATATGATTCTTTTATTTCTTTTGGAAAGATACCTAGAAGAGGCTGGGTCAAATGGAACTTCTAGTCCTAGTTCTTTGAGGTATCTCCATATTGATTTCCACAGTGGTTGCACCAGTCTGCACTCCCACCAACAATGGAGAAGGGTTCCTTTCTCCCAACAACCCTGCCAGAATTTGTTATTGGTTGATTTCTTGATAGCAGCCATTCTTTCTGGAGTAAGGTAGAATCTCAGTGTTGTTTTCATCTGCATCCCTTGAATGATCAGTGATGTTGAACATTTTTTCATATATTTATTTGCTGCTTTTACTTCTTTGAGAAATGTCTGTTCCTTTCAGATGCCCATTTTTGCATTGGGTCTTTGTATTTGGGGGTCTGATTTTTTGAGTTTTTTATATAGTATAGATAGTAGTCCTTTGTCTGATCTTTTATGTACAGTATTTTATGTATCAGTTCTAATAGTTTCTTGTTGGAGTCCTTAGAGTTATCCACATTTAAGATCTCATCTGCAAATACAAACCACTTAATTTCTTCAGTCAAATATGAATGACTTCTGTTTCTCTTGGCTAATTGCTCTAGTTAGGAGCTCTGGTAGCATGTGGAATAAAAGTGGTGACAGTCAACATTCTGGCTTTTTCCTTGACTGGGAAAAAAAGATTCCAACTTTTCACTGGTAAGTATAATACAGTGTGGATTTGACAACTGAAGTCTTTATTCTGTTGCGGTGCGCTTCTTTTATACCTAACTTTTTGAGGGATAGTATCATGAAGGGATACTAAATTTCATCAAATACTTTTTTGGCATCTATTGAAATGATCACATAATTTTATGTTCATCCTTTTGTTAATATTATGTCACATGTATTAACTTTTGCCTGCTGAATCATTCTTGCGTGCAAGGGATAAATATTATTTAGCTATGCTAAACTGTCTATTTAATGTGCTGCTGAATTCAGTTTGCTAGTATTCTGCTGAGGATTTTTGCATTTATATTCATCAAGATACTCGTGTTTTGTTCGCATTCACTTAGAAGTCTACTACAGATAAATAGGTAATGCTGATCTTATAAAATATCTTGAGAAGAACTTCATTCATTTAATTTTTTTGGAAGAGTTTAGAAAGAATTGGTAATAATTCTTGTTTAAAGTCTGGTACTATTCAGCAGTGAATTCACCAGGTTCTGCATTATAACTTGATTTTATTACTGATTCCGTCTCCTTACTATTTATCTGCTCAATTTTATCCAATCTTCATAGGTTGCATATTTCTAGAAAATTATCTCTTTCTTCTAGGTTATACGACATGTTAGCACATAACTAGTCACAGTAGTCTCTTTTTCCTACTTCTGTGCTATCATTTGTAATGTCTCTTCTTTCATTTTTCCTTCTATTTCTTTGAGTTACCTCTCTTGCTTCTTCATTTAGCTAAAGACCCTATAATTTTATCTTTTCAAAAACTAATTCTTAGTTTCATTGATTTTTTCTATGTTTTTTTCTAGTATCTATTTTATGTACTTTTGCATTTATTTTTTATTTTGCCTTTCTTCTACTAGCATTGTTTATAGTTTCTCATTCCTTTCTAAATCTTTGGCCTATGAAGTTAGACTATATATTGAGCTTTCTTTTTACTTTGGATTAGCCTTTTACACTATAACCTCTCAGAACTGTTTTTACTGTGGGCCATAAGTTTTAATATGTTGTGTTTTCATTTTCATTTTCCTCAAAATATTTTTAATTCTCTTTTTACTTTTTCTTAGAGCCACTGGTCAATCAGGTGTGCTGTTTAGTTACCACATTTGGGAATTTTCCAGAATTCTTCCTACTTTTGATGCCTAACCTCATATTGTAGTAGTTGTGAAAGATTTCGGATATGATTTTAAACTTCTTAAAAATTTTAAAACTTGTTTTATGATCAAACATACTATCTATACAGTACAATGTCTATTCATGCTTCAAAATAATGAACATTCTGGGATTTTTTGTTTTTTGTTTTTTGTTTTTGGTACCGGAGATCGAACTCAGGACCTTGCACTTGTGAGGCAGGCAGTGGAACCACTGAGCTAAATCCCCGGCTCTTTTGTTTCTGTTTTTTTTGTTGTTGTTGTTATTGTTGCAAAATAATGAACATTCTGAATCAAAAGCTTATTTCCTGCAAAGTATAGCTTGGGTCCAGTGTTCTCTTTTGAGTTTGTATGTAGATAATGCATCAATTGTTAGAAGCAGGATATTGAAGTTATTCTATTATTAATGTAATACAACTATCTTACCCTTCAGATATATTAATGTTTGCTTTATATACTTATTTTTTAATTTTTATTTTAGTTTAACACAAGTGGAAATTAAAGAAAATATAAAACTGTTCTTACTTCTATGGGAAACTTGTTTTTTCTCATTCAGTTACTGGTACATTTTAGGTATATAGTACAGTTACATTCATTATTGGAATTTTGTACCTTTACATGACGGGTCTTGGTTCTCATTTTTTTCCCTTGTCCCTGCCCTCCCTTCACCTCCTCTATGGGAAACATTTTTACAACAAAATAATTAGAGAATAACAGGTGTTAGTATGTTGTGTATAACAGTCTTTAAAGAATGGCCAAATGTTCCTCAGAGTACAAGTTATAGACCAAAAAAAGACTATCTTACAAAGAATAAAAAACAAATAAAAGGACAACACTGTCTTTTCAATGACCAGAAATAGCGTTGTTTCAAAACTATTTTAGGATATATGCTAATTTGTTGCTTTATATATCTAGGTGCTGGGACTTTGGACACATATCTCCTTTCAATTGCTACAGTCTCATGATAGACACTTTTGTCATTATATAATGATCTTCTTTATCCCCTTATACACTTTTAGAATTGTCAGTATGGTCTGATAAGAGCATAGTTTCCTCTTCACCCTAATTTCTTTTTCTTTTTTTTTCTAATTTCTTTTTCTTTGGAATATGTTTTTCAATTGCTTTTTCTCAGTGGATGTGCACTAATAAAGCAGCCATTCACAGTGTAAAGGTAAAGGTGCTTCCTATTTGTTTGTCCAGTAAGGCACTTTCTGTCTTTTAACTGGAAAAATTACTTTATGTTTAAAGTAACTAGTGACATTCCAGACTTATATTGCTATCTTTATTGTGGTCTGGCTATCATGAAGAACCTTCATTCCTTTTTTTCTCTCTTGTTTGTGATTTAGGATTTTCTGTAATGTCACGTTTGCATTACTTTATTTCTCTTGTGTGTCTACTATGGATTTTTGTTTTGTGGTTACCATGAGGCTTACATAAAATATCTAGTTATAACAACCTATTTTAAGACAACAAATTAACTTTGTTCTCTACATTTTTAAACCTTCATTTTTGTATTTGTCACAATTTACATCTGTTCACATTATAAATGCCTTAACAAATTATAGCTATAGTTATTTTAACAATTTTGTCTTCAAACTTTATACCAGAATTGTGTTTTACTTACCATCTACAAATTTTCATGTTATTAATTAGCATCCTTTTTCTTTCAGCTTACTGAACTCTTTTTAGCAATGTTTTTATAACTGTTTGGTTCTATTTCTTTTTTTAGTACATATTTGCAGAACATAGTGATAACATTCATTGTGATGAGTTTGTACATCTACATTGTACATCTTGATTATTAATATTTACATCTCATTCTCATCCCTCTCCCTGCTCCATCTCTTTGTCCTCTTCTTGTTTATAATAGATCTATCTCTCTATTTCTTATTACATATCTTTTATTTTGCTCTTTGATTTATTTATAAATTTTGGGGGGTGTGTATATAAGAGAAGCCATGGTATATTTAAACTTCTGTGATTTATTTCATTTATAATGGTCTCAGAATGCATCCATTTTCCTACAAATGACTCACATTTATCCTTCTTTATAGCTGAGTGGTACCTCATTTTGTATAAATACCACATTTTCTTTATCTACTCATTGGTGAACATAATGGCAACTTCAAAATTTAGCTATTATGATGCTATAAACATGGGTATGTATGTATGATATGTTTAACTGTTTGGGAAAGATAATAAGAAAGGAATATGTTGGGTTGAATGGAATTTCTACTTTTAGGTTTTTTTAAGGAATTTTCACACTGATTTCCATATTGGTTGCATTAGTTTCCATTCCCACCAATAATACAGAAGGGTTCCTTTGTCCATGAAGCCTCACTAGCATTAGTTATTTGATTTCTTGATGATAACTATTATTTCCGGAGTAGAATGGAATCTCAGTGTTGTTCGAATTTGAATTTCTCTAACAGCCAGTAATATTGAACATTTTCCTGTATGTATTGAACTTTTTTGTTTGTTTGTTTTGTTTTGTGTTTTTGTTTTTGTTTTTGTTTGTGCTAGGCATTGAACTTGGAACCTTGCGCGTGTGAGGCAAGCAGCAGAACCACTGAGTTAAGTGTCGGGCCCCATTTGTATTTCTTCTGAGAATAGTCTGTTAATTTTAGGTGCACAGTTTTTAAGGTGGGTCTTTTATTTTAAGACTCTAATTTCTTTGAGTTTTTTATGTATTCTAGATATTAGTCGTCTGGGGAATAGCTGACAATAAATTTGTCTTATGCTGTAGGTCGTCCCTTCACTCTTCTTTCCTTTGCCATGCAAAACATTTCAATGTTACATAATCTTATTTGTTGATTCTTGACATTATTTCTTGTGCACTTGAGGTTCTATTCAGAAATGTGTCTATGTCTATGACTTTAAGAGTTTTACCTCTTTTATGTTCCAGCAGTTTGTTTCTGTTTTAACATTTAGATTTTTAATCTATTTTTATTTTAGTTTAGTTTATGATAAGAGATATGGGTCTAGCTTTTATCCTCTGCATGTGCATAGCTGGTTTTCCCAGTGCCACTTGTCTAAATGGTAAAACTCTGTGATACCCTGTCTCAAAAAAACATACATGCAAACAAGCATACAACAACAATGACAAAAATGCAAGTTTTTGTTAGCCCCAAGTAATTCAACAGCTCAACTATAACTTTTACAGAATAAGAAGGATATTAGACAGATTCTAGTTTACCCAGTGACGACTCAGGTAGCTTCACATGTGGGTTACATAAGATAAAGTTCCTATTAGCACTTCTGGCCACTGCATTCAAAGCACTGCCAACTTTCATATTTTTTTTCACACAATATGTTTCTGTTACATAAAATATAGTATATTTGGAAGCCTTTTTATTTATTTATTTTTGTCTTCCAAGATTGCTTGCAGGTGGGAGAACATCAGTAAGCAAAAGAAAATAGGGAAGGAGAGCAAAATATTCGAGGCACGCATGTAGAGCACTCAGCTTGGACCGATGGCTGTCTTTTTTTATCTGCTGGACCAATTTTCCTGGCTTTTGTCTGTGTGTTGCTGGGTTACAATTGCAGACTTTGTGTAATCAACATAAAACCAACTGGCTTAGCAGGTTGTTCTCTGGCAGCTTAAAAAAAAAATCCTTTAATGGGATTAAAATTAAAAGTTCTCATTAAGAGTACTTGTTAGAGTTCCGAGATGAGAGGTTTGCCTTGATCATTAAAGGTCTTTGTAAAGATTAAGAAATGTAAGATAACTGAACTTTTCCTCATTGCAAAAAACAGCATAAATATTTCAAGTATAAGACAATGGCTAACCAGCAAGTAAATCTAGTTCTAAATAAATACGTTATCACTAGCTTATGTAATGATAAGAAGCAGATGTTAACCACATATAAATTGGTTTGTGATGTCTCTAGTCCCCAGAAATTAAAGAGGAGGGAAAACTATGTGCGAAAGTGTTTCCTCTCATCAGATTTCACTGTGGTGGTCCTAATTTCCATTTCCCTGATAGATGGAAACCTATCTGATGCAAAATGTGTTTTGGAAATGGTAATATCATAACAAATTGACAGATGGTAGCTAAGAATAAGGCCAGCTGGTGATATGGGCTAGTCTTAAAGTTAACAAAAGGGAAGCAGTTCGAAGTAGCAATTCTTAATCATGATCACCTTATGCAAAATTCTGAGACCATTTTTGAAAGAATGTTTATCCTTTCACCCAGCCTTCTTCCTTTCCATCTTCACCGGAGCTTGCATTACTGAAATAATTGGTCATTCACTAAGCTGTTTTTATGCTTACATAAAATCACCTGAAGAACTTTTAAAAACATTGCCTGAGTGCACCCAAAGAGTTTCTTAGTAGGTCTCTTGAGGCACCTAACAGTTTGAAAATCTTAGAAATACACAAGTAATACTGATTCTGCTTGCCTAGAAACCACACATTCAAATTATTAGCTTAAAAACCTATTTCAAATTATTAGCTTAAAAAAATAAGCATGAGAAACTGGTGATTTCACCATATGCTAATGATAAGCATATGGCACAGAACAGTTGTCTAGCTGGTGTAAGATAAATCCAATAGAAAAATCTGGGGACAGCAAAAGTCACTGTGAAGAATGTTTCCACACATAACAGAAATGTTGCCAGAAGAACTTAGGGAAAAGTCACTTGGTGTCACAAGATCTGAGATCTGGCTGCCCATTGACAAAATAATTCCAACTTATATTGTAGGCAGCATAGTTCTATTCCTTATAGTGTAGAAATAGAAAATTATTCCCTGACCAGTAATGAAAGCCAACATGCCTGGAAATGAATCTGAAAGGGTACAGTAAAAACCTGACTATCACATACCCTAATTTCTTTGTAGAACAGGAATAAACACTGGGGAACATTTTGCTTTGGATGGCTAAGAAAACACGAGAAAAGACCAAATTTCAAACTAGATAAACTAATTAAGATTCACTGATTGCAAGTTTGGAGGAAAAGAAAATGGTAGAAAGAAGTTAATGTGAGGTTATCACTAATGGGGACTTAGGATAGGCAGCAGAGACTCACTGGATTTCACTAACATTCAACTCAGGGGTCTAAAGACCACAAGTCTCTGCATCTTGGACCTCAGCATTCTTCTGTTTGCTAAGTTTTAAGGAGAAGAACATGAAGGATGAGAACTATCATATCTGAAACCCTGACCAAGCCCTTACCAAATATGTCTCCAGCTGAAAAATAATAGATTGAGGTACTATAAAGATATCATACTGTAAAGAGGGTACTGGAGGCTGATCAGACCCCAGCCACCTGACCAAGGGTTCAGAGGCAGGATAACAAAAGATAGATCTTTACTGCTTAAAGGGGGGCCCAGGATATCCAAAGCTCTCAAGCTTAAATGCTGTCTTCAGGAGTTTGCCACTATTTATTGAGCACACAGCTTCCTGAATGGGTAAAGGTCAGTGCAGGGACGGTGGAACAGAGAGCACCGACTCCTGCAAGGTCCTAGGAACAAGGCACAAATATCCTAGCGGGAACAGCACATTGATTAATGGAAAATTGTGTGTGTTTTCCCCATAGATTAATTTTTGCTTCTATAGAAGTTTTGTGCATGCTGCCCTTAGCTGCACTATCATCTTGCCATCCAAGACATCACAGTCACAGATCATTGTGACCAGGGTCATGGAGAGTTGTCCCATTCCCACACACCACCTGCTGGCTCTTCGGGCAAGCCACTACAGGCCAATAGGCAGACTCAGACTTTTAATAGGAAAGGCCAATTTATAAATTTGTCAGTCACTCAGGGTGGTCTCCATCAGGGGGTCCTTTGAAATTATCCTTTGCTCCCCCTGAAGGAGTCAGACATGTTCCTCACTCCATGTTGTTCTTCAGACCTGTTCCATGTTTGAGTCATTTCTCCTCCCCACCTTATCTCAAATTCCAGGAATAATCCCTATAGGCAATTGTTCCATGATGGAAACCAAACTGCCTCCCATTCGAGCAATAACAATTTCCCTGGTGCCAGCAGGGTCCCACAGAACCAGACCTGAGATAATGATCAAACAGACTACAGTGTGATCAAGCTTGCTTGACTATGCACACTTCTGGCACATGCCCTAATTGCTGTCCTCTCTAACACTATAACTATTTTGAGTATCCCGGAGATGAGGCTGAGGACACTAGTCCTCCATTTCTTCACAGTATAGCCACAGTAAATAATCTCCTTTCTTACTTTATGTATCTCTCTCTCTCTCTCTCTCTCTCTCTCTCTCTGCTGTTTGGAATCATGGCAAGTGACCACATCTGCTTTGTTGGGACCCCTGGAGCCAGGCCTGTCTAGCTCAGGGCTCTGGAACCCACATTTCTAAGCACTGTGTGCTACCTGGGTCTTTGATATGAAAGTGGGCAATAATAAACAACATTTTACTAAAGCAATTGTCAAAGATACCCCACACTTGAAGGACAGTTTTGATTCATTTTTCAAATGGCAGCTATGTCAAAAGTGTGTGCAAAAGTAAGATTTCAAGTTGCTGTCAGCAACAGCCACAGCAACAGAACATTTATCTGAAAGCTTTGGAAAGCACCCAAATGTCTAGAAAACTCATCTGTAGCTTTGGTTCATGAAGACTGATTTGTAGACAAAGTCCTGGGCTTCTCTTATCTGCATCTCTTCCCACATACATTCAGAGGTGATAGTACAGTGAAAACCATGGCAATGTGTAAGATTATGCTCAAAATTCCCACAGGTATTTCTCAGGCTGAAACTTGTAGTCTACCAATACAGAGTGGCTCCTGGGGGCAAAGACAGGAGCCATCTGGTAGCTGTGACTACTGGAAATTGTGACATTTTGCACATCCCATCTGTTCATGTAGTACAGGTAGGACATTATCTTATTTTATGCCAGCAGAACTAAAATCAAATGAAAGCCTGCTGGATACTAAGCTAGGAGCTATTCCATTTATCTCTATTCCAGCTGCTGAATGAGTAGGGAATTGATTCAGCCAAGTAGACAGAAGGAGACCCAAGGCAAATCACTGGCACCCTCTCTGCAAAAACACTCTCCTTTGGCAAATTCTCAGACTCAAGAGGTTTGTTTTCAATTCAGGATGAATAAAACAAAAACATAACAAATGATGCAAAAGAAAGAAAAGTGAAAAAGGAAAAATAAATAGAAGTTTTAGAAAACTATTTAGAAATATTTAGCATACTCAACTAGACTAATAAATATATAGCCTTTTTGAAACAAGACCAGACAGATATAGAAAGAGAAGATGAAATGGGAAGAAAGGGGCTAAAGGTATAGGGAAAGTGGGATGCCTGGGGGAAGGGTAATGAGGGAAAAGAAAAAAATGTGAGAGAATGAAAAGATGGAAATAAAGTGTTTGTAAATGGAGAGGGGAAGAGGGGGGTTAAGGGAGGGCAGGGACAGGGGGAAAAAATGAGAACCAAGACCTGTCATGTAGAGGTACAAGATCCCAACAATGAATGTAACTGTACTGTATCCCTAAAATGTACCAATAAACTCAATTTTTAAAAAAAAGAAAGAGAAGATGAAAATACACTGGGAGCCAGATGAGATGAAGAGTTATAAAATAATAGCGCCTCTTTCTTTGAATTATATTTCTAGTCATTACCTTTATCTAATATGTGTGAAATATGTATGATATAGAAATGAAATGCTGTTTCTGAAATCAGATTACCTAACAGCTGAGTCAGTGCTGAGGTTTTTCTTCACATTTTCTGTGCAAACTTTAGTATTGTTTTTCAGGTCTTGAAGAAGTATGTTTACAGATTCATTTTCAGTAAAAGATGTTGTGCACAAAAACAGAGGGACTGAGATAATTTCCTGGGTGCTAATTTGTCTAGCTTTGTAAAACAGTACAAAATCCCTCTGTCTTTTAGAGAAACGGTACGAAGCAGGCCTTAAAAGGCTCACCAACCACATGCTCCTCCCTGGAGGCGTCTGTTTGTTCCTCTGCTGTTGAAGTAGGCAGTGCAAGCCCTAGGAAGAGTAATGAACCTCATGGGTAGATAGAGGCCTTCACCACTACTCTCCACAAACTGTTTAGGATTCCCCACCCCTCAATCTCCATTGCCTGGGGGACTTGGAATTTTGTGTGCATGGGTCCAGACAGAGGAAGGTTAATATTAATTTATTTAACCAGTAGCCCTAAATAGCCTTGTTCACGATCTTTTTTGGTCCAAACTAAGAGTTTATTGGTTTATGAAAATCATCCCCAAAACAGATTATAAGGACACTATAAATGTAATAAAGAGATTATAAACCTTATAGAGTTACTGAAGAGCAAAACTGGTACTGTAAAAGCTTTTTAAAATTTAATTATTCTGTAGAGAGAAAATTGTTTGAGTTCTCCCAGAAATAGTAAAACTAAGAGAAGAAAACACAATGAGTCTTAATGTGAGATTATCTAGAAAAATTGTAATAATAAAACAAGAAATGCAATAAAAATTCCTGTGTTGAAATTTCTGTATAGAAATAAATTCAGATTGAAAGAAATCGGTAAACTGCAGTCAAATTAATTTTAAGAGATTGCATGTAGAAAAACACTGACATCAGTTTTTATCTCTGAAGAAACTTCTGAGTATATCCAATACAAATATTTATGTGTGTGTGTGTTTTATGAAATCTCTTTGCTTACATCAAAAGACTTCCTGTAACAGTTGTTTTATAAATTTTGTTTTGCTTTTGTTTTGGGGGCCGGGGATCAAACTCGGGTCCTTGTGCTTTTGAAGCAGGTTGCGAAACCACTAAGCTAAATCTCTGGCCCTGCTTCATAAATTTTGTTAAAAATGGTTTCAGAATAGTTTTCATTTTAATATTCTGTGATTTTCCATTTTTGTCCAATGGGCATGAATTGCTCACATAATCAAAAAATGTTAAGCATAAGGAATATCAGTTATGTGTATATGTAGTTACCTTCTTTAAAGACAGTAATAATAAAATAGGAAACGCCAGAAAAATATTTTCATTTCCAGAGAATTTAAGTATTTCAGGGCTTAGGACCTTAACTCTTCACTGGAATACCTGAGTGATTTCTCGTTCTTTTCTAGGAGCTCTTTTCAAACACATATTTTGGCAATTATAAACTTTAAGAGAAACTAATATTATTGTTTGGAAAAGAATAAAAGTTCAGGTCATTTTATTTGGAAAAATAGAACAAGATAAGACTCTGCAATAAACAAGCCTGTTACCCACCTGTATGCTACTGTTTTATTTGTTATTGATGTAAGAAACTACAGATCACGTCAGCTTTACAATTGCAATAATCTACAGAGTGAGACACCTTTAGAATGGAGACAGCACAAAATCAAATCAGCTTCCTTAGCATTCAATCTACACTGAAACAACCTGTTGGCAGCAAGCTTTTTATTTATCTCTTCACCCATCCACTTGTCTTTCCTTAGCAAAGGTGACCCAGGGGCTGAGGTTGCCCTTAAAAGCTAATTCATTTGTGTTTTCCTGACCATCAGTCACACATGCACATGGTCAAAGAAGCAAAAGAACATTGAGTTTTCATATAAAGCAAAACAGGAAAATTGATTTATTTTCAATTGAACAACTCATTCTTCAAGTGTTGTGTTTTGTAACACAGTTCAGTGTACTGAACTCCCTCGGTGGGAACACACTGCCCCTCTCTCCTTGGTCCTAGTCGCCAGACTTTGTGTTGTTCCACTTGCCATCATTGGCTGATTTCTTGTTGGAGGGTGATCAATACTCTGCCTAGAAAGGGGAAGGTGGGGGCTGAAGAAAAATAGACAATAGAGACTTTCATAATTTCAAGTATATGGGGAGCTGGGAGGTCAGTGCCTCAGAGGAGACAAAGACAAAGACACTCAGTTTGCCGCTATTTATTGGGTTCATCAGGAGTATCAGATATCTCAGAGGGTGGCGGTAATCCTACTATAATGAGGATCTTATGCTGATGAGGATCTTAGGTTGAAGAGGAGTGTATGTTGAAAAGAAAATTTGAAAACTGAAAAGAAATTTGCCCCTGCCCGGGTGAAGCCTTTCTCCTTTTGTATTACTACTTGGTTCTTAAAGACCCAGGATGTCTTCAGCTGATGTAATTTTGCCCTTGAGCACCACAGCATCACAGGAACATTGAGGCCTCAGACAGCCCTAATCATATGAAATGATTTTTCCCCAAAATTATGTAGAATGGCTCCTGACAGTTTCTCACCCAGAGAAGCCCCAGTTTGTGATCCTCTCCTCTTTATCTGAGTGATGGCCCTGCCACCCTTTTAATGTATCTGTTTTCCTCACTAATGATGCTGGTGACTAGTATGTGGGTATTCACTAACACTGAGGTTTCATGTGATCTGACAAATATCAACTCTCTGCTTCCCTGATTTATCAGATAACTGCAAAATGAGATCAAAAAATATCTAAGCACCCCCCCATGAGTGTGAGCTGTGATCAGCCAATGACGTACAAGCATTGGAGTACAAAAAAGGGGTATGGTGAGACTAACTGTCCCAAGGTTAAGTCTAGAAAACAGCACATTAAAATGCTGAATGGCTTTCATTAAAGTCATGAAAAAAAAGAAATTTCTGAGAAACACTTATAAGCCATCTCACATCAGGACAATAGAATTTTGAATTATAAAATCAAAACTAGGCAGGCTTACCAGAGCTAAGATACTCACAGGACATAAAAGCTTCCCTGACAAGATCCCAACAATGTATGTAACTGTATTGTATCCCTAAAATGTACCAATAAACACAATTAAAGCTGAAAAAAAAAGCTTCCCTGGATGGGGCCTGAGCTTTTAAATGGCTTAGGAGGCATAGCAAAAGGTGTGTCAGAGTAGGAACTGAGTTCCACATTCTTGATTTTTCTCCCAAACTCATCATTCTTCCATCCCTGGAGAAGAGAGCCCAGAAAGAGACCCAGAGTATAAATACAATAGAGTTATCTAAAATAAAACAGGGATGGAGAAGGAAATATCCCTTCTGGATATTGACCCAGTATTTGCTCTCTTAGACATCTGATCTAAGCAAATAAGATAATGGTCGGTGCAAAATTGGTTATCTTTTTTTTTTAATGAGGAGAGCTATAGTTTCTTCCCATAATTTTGGTCCCCCCTTCATGAGGCCACTACTCCATGCAAGGTTTCCACCTGAGAGCTCTGATAGACAGTGTTGATTTTTGTCCTCAAAGCTCCTGAAGAGCTTCTTCAGTGAATATAACTCTGAGGCTATATCCACCGAGACAGAAACTCCCCTCCCTATACTAGTTCTCATCTATATTTTGTGTAGTTCTGTTTCCCACAAAAACATATAAGAAAGACTTCCCTTGCACATGCTTGGAAGTCATCATACCTGTGTTTACAACAAGAAAAAACTGACCACATTGACAATCACTTGCTTTTGTTGGACCAATGAGAGAAATGAGATCACAGGGAAAATCATCCTGAAATCTGGAAAGATTAGTCCAAAGATTCATAGATGAGATATGCTAGCGACATTTAGGTGGTAATTTTGACAAAAATTACTAGGGGTTGAGCCTAGATTGACATGAGAGTAAGAAACTCTTAGGACTGTAGTCTTAAGGCAAACCCTGCACCTTGACAGGATAAGCTTCCAGGAACCCTCTCAGCTTCTCATGGTGAAGATTAGAGAAAGATGCTTCTTGTATGTAACTGAGAAAGGAAAGATAACCATAAAAATATACTCATCTGGGTGTGGTGGTGCATACCTGTAATCCCAGCACTTGGGAGGCTGAGGCAGAAGGATCACTGTGAGTTTGAGACCAGCCTGAGCTACATAGTGAGTTCCAGGTCAGTCTCAACTACATAGTGAGACCCTGTCTCAAACAAAACAAAGCAAAATAAATAAATATATACTCAGACCATTCTTCATAACAAAGGACAATTTTTTCCGGGGTAAAAACTGCCACAGCTTTATCCAACATGGAGAAAGGGTACCTCTCCCTTTCTAGCTCTTCTATCCTTTCTGTCACACCAAAGAGAAATAAAATGGCAAGACAAAAGAAAAACAAAGCAAAAAACATTTTGAAGTCCCAGGGATACAATCTTACTAAAAGAATTAGATTTAATCTAAATATTATAAAATGTTTTCCTTTGCCCACACTCTTTCATCAGCCCTACAGGGCTCTAGTGTAGTACAAGTATGTACCTTACAAATACAGTACACATTCTCTCTGAAGAGCTCTTAGAAAGGCCCGATGTTGACAGAGAAGAGAAACATAGGACACAAGAAAAAATTGAAGCCTCTCATACCTTCAGCTACAGCAAAAATTAAACACAACTCAACTCTTAGCAAGATTAACGTAAAACTTCATGATACTATATATTTACGTGTTTGTATTATCTAAGACACATGCCTGGCTTTCAACAAAAAATTACAGGTCATGCTAAAACGCAAGTAAAACATAGTCTAAAGAAAAAGTAGGCAGCAAAACAAGACATATATGGTGTGCTATCAATTCAGACAGAATTTAAAATAACTACAGCTAATGTTATGGTTTGTGTTTAGATATCCCCTCAAAGCCTCATGCAAGTGAGGTGGAACTTTCTTTTTCTGTGGTAGTTGAATCTGGAATGTGTGATGATGGGATTAAGGGCCTGTGATTATTAAATCACTACCTGTGAGTGATTGGTTTGGCACCACCCTAATCCTGGTAGTCTGAATAAGATAGAAGTGCAGAAAGATGCTGTTAACCTCTCTCTTGTTGCCTTTGCTGCCTTATGTGCACCATATTGTTTCTGCTCTGCCCTGCCGGTTTGTCATCCCTGCCTTGGAGTTGGCTGATTATGGACTGAAACTCTACAAACTGTAAGACAAATGAACCCTTTCTCCTTTAACTTTGGGTGCCAGGTAATTTGTTTTAGCAATAAGAGAAAAGTAACTAAGACAGTTAATATGCAAATGACTCTACAAAGAAACATAGACAATGTACAAGCCTAAGTGAATAATATAAGAAAAAGATGGATAGTCTAAGAAAGATTAGAAAGGAAATAATAGAAATAAAAAACTTAAAATTTTCTCTGATGGCCTTATCATCAAACTGGACAAAGCTGAGGAAATAATGAATGAGCTTGAAAATGATTAACAGGTATTTACCAAACTGAAGTACAATGAGGGCGGGGGAAGAGTGGATAAAGAGAAATTCAGAAAGGAACAACATGAACTGTGAAACCATTTTTAAAAGGTTTTATAATAATTTAAATACCAGAAAAAGAAAGACAAATGGGATCTGAACAAATATTTGTAGCAATAATGGCTGAGAATTTTCTAAAATTATTCACAGACAGCACATTACAAACTTGGGAAACTCAAAGGACACTAAGCAAGATAAATGCCAAAAATTATGTATTCAGGCATTGCATATTCAAACCTCAGAAAATCAAAGACAGAGAAAGAACCTTGAAAGAAACTAGAAGAAAACAATCCCTTCATCTATCTAGAAAAGGAAAAACATGGAAACAATGTCCTGGTAAACAGGGAAGGGTGGAGCGGGTGAGGGAAGGGCTGGGAGTGGGGAAAAAATAAGACCAAAGATATGTCATGTAAAGGTACAAGAGCCCAATGATGAATGTAACTGTATTATATACCTAAAATGTACCAATAAACTTAAGGGAAAAAAAGAATTACAATGGACTTCTCATCAAAAAATATGTAAGACAAGAAAAGATTACAGTTGTTAAAATGTTAAAAGAAAAAGTAATTTAGAATTATATATCCATTAGGATACTGCCCTTCAAAAAGTGATGAAAAAGTAGACATTGACAGAGAAGTAAAAGGATTTCATGACCAACAGAAGACATAAACTGCAAGGAATATTTTCTAAAAAGAAGTCTCTCAATGAAAGGGAAAATAAAAACAATACAAATCAGAGACTTGGATTTATATAAAAAAAGAACATTAAAGAAGTAGTAAATGAAGGTAAAACAAGTTATTTTGTCTTCTAGTCTTAACAGATATGAAAGAAAACAACTTAATAAATAGTATATTACAGTGATACATGCATACCTCTGTTCATAGTATCCCATCTCATGAATCTTGGAAGTGATCTATATGTCCATCAACAGACAAAAGGAGAAAGATAATATAATATTTATGTTCAATAGAGTCTCACTCTGCTATAAAGAATGGTATATCAAACAATCCTAACAATAGTATATCAAAACATTTCAGCCAAAAATTGATATAACTGCAAGGAGATAAAAACATCCAGTATTGTAGTTGGAGATTCCAATAGCCTCTTTCTGATAATTTATAGAACAAGCGGTCAGAAAATCAGTAAGAATATAGCTGCCATAAATAGTACTATTAGTCATCTTGACATAATAGACAATAGAATATTCCACGTAACAACAGCATAATACACATTCGTTTTAAGGTCACATGGAAAATTCACAAGAAAGACTAAATTATTTGCTATAAAATACATTTTCAACTTGTTTTTAAAGAAATAAGTCACACAAAATATTTTTTTCAGCACAATGGAATAAAGTAATTCAAAAATCCCAAAATATTTGAAGATTAAACATAACACATCTAAATAACATGTCAAGGAACAAGTGTCAGGAGAAATTTTAAATATTTTCTTCTAAATTAAGTTATAAAAAGTTGTGGGATGCAGTGATACCAGTGTGTACAAAATGCATATATTATTAGAAAAGAAGATGCAAAAATAATCACCTGTGTTCTCATCCTAAAAAACTAGAGAAATAAATGTAAACCTAAAACATACAGATGAAATAAAGTTTAAATAGAAATTATAAAATTTAAGAAAGGAAAACAATAGAAAAAATCAATTAAAACAAAAGCTGATTCATTGAAAATTTCAATAAAATTGAAAGCTACTAACTGATAAAGAAAATGAGAAAAAAGGCACCAATTATGAGTTTCAGAAATTGAAGAAGAATAATTACTGAGTCCATGGTCATTAAAAAATGATAAAGGAATATCCATAAGTTTGGTAATTTACATGAAATGTACCAATTCTTTGAAAGACACAAATTACCATACTAGAAGAAACAGATCATTGAATTGGTCTAATATATTAAGTAATTTGAGTCTATAATTAATAACCTTCTATAAAAAGATAGCATCATGCTCTGATAGGTTCACTGGTGAACTGTAGCTAATGGTAGATATACACCATTATACAGTTGTTCAAACCTATAGAATATACATCATCAAGAGAGACTCCAGTGTAAACTATGGACTTTAGAGGATGAGGATATGTCAGTGCAGATTCATTAATTGAAGCAAAGTTACCACTCAGATGGCGATGTTGATTATAGAGGAAGTAGTACTTATGTAGGGATCAGGGGTATTTGAAAAAGCTATATATTTCTGATCAATTTTGCTGTGAACCTTAAAAATATCTAAAAATAAAAGTCTACCAAAAGTAAAAATAAGAAATAAAATACATGCATTTTTATAAATACAATCTGATATTGTTCAAAAACTTGTTTTCCTCCATGAGAAGAACCAACCAGGTTCACCTATATCTGGAATCTTTCAACCATAAGCTTAAATTTGATCAAAAAATGTATTAAAAGAGTTCAGATGTGCTTACTGCATCTGGGTAGGGATCTACCCACAATATGTATACTTGTGACAATATCTTCGGTGAATTCTCTACCTTTTAGAAAGCTTAGAAGATTACAGTACAGTGGTATCTCAGCTCACAAACTTGATTCTTTCCACAATTTGGTCGCGAATTGACAAGAATAGAATCTAATTCAATGGTTAGGTTCAATGTGGACTTTACAGGGAAATCTGATTCAGTTCTCATCCAGTTTGGTTTGTGACCAGAATCAAGGAGAGAACTGAGCTCGTGAACTGAGGTACCACTGCACTAACAGTCCTGATCACCTAGTCTTATATTAATTGTTTGTTTTAACAGACATTATTAAAGCCACCAGATCTTTGGGTATACACTTTCTGCCCAATGCCACCATGGTGGCTACTGCTATTATCACTTGCTTTCCAATTACTTAAGACTTCCAAGAAAGGTCTGTCCCTTTTCCACAACTGTTCATTCAGTTGAGAGTCACCTCACCGGACAGCCAAACTAAAGTTGCTCCTAATGCTTTCGAAGGTGTGTCTTTGGGGCCTACTGAGGACTAACTCTTCCACAGTGTGTTTCTCAATATATATGCCATCTGTGCTCAACCCACAGTAAGATGACTGTAATAAGTAAGTTGTAATTAGAGAAGCTGGAAAGCTAATATATACATTCTACCAGACTCTCTTGCAGCATAAATTCTTATGCAAATTAGATTCTGCCATTTCAATGCACTCTTATAAGACTGAGAAAAAAAAAACACAAGATACAAGTCATCTTTTACAGTTATGAGTTGGTCCTCTGTTGTTTTTTGTTGTTTAGAAGAAGTTCTACAATGTGATATTTTTATTCTATAGCATTTTCTATTCTATATCATTGTGTTTACATGTAATTTAGATATAATTATAACTTTTTAAACGCTGTTTCTTTACTAGTGATTTCCAGTGCCTAAATCTTTCAATTTAACATGTACTGAAGAGTGGAAATTTGCATTGAGATGTATTCTAATAGTTGTAATGAACTGTATGTGTGGCATTTAAAAAGGTGAGAAGTTTGAAAGAGCAGCTGGGCTTTAAAAACCTTGGCTTTAGCGAATTCAGGAATGCAGAAGGTATAGCTTCATATATTTTTAATTTTTTTATTTCTTATTGAGTTTGTTGGTACAATCTAGGTCTATAATACAGTTACATTCATTACTGGGATCCTGTACCTTCACATGACAGGTCTTGGTTCTCATTTTTTTCCCCTTGTCCCTGCCCTCCCTTTATCCCCTTCATACCCTTAGCTTCGTATATTAAAATCAAGACAAAATAAATTAGTGTTGGACAGAATTCTAAATGGTATGAAAGTAAACAAGCCACCACAGGGGACTTTTTTGTTCAGTTACCACCAAAGTACACCTGATGGTGCTTCCAAAATTAATCTTCCTGTTGACTCTGTTGCTGGCATTTTGAGAGGAAATAGTTCTGTTCTGGTGAGGATTCCTACACTGACAAAACATATGGTTTGGCAACATCACCTTGGGAAATGGTATATGTGTTTTGCCCACCCACTGACCTTGCTGATATTTTCCAGGTGTTTCTGTAACAGTGTTAAATATTACATTAAAATTCCTCAAAAGAGATTTATAATAAACACATTTCAAAAATAAAATGAAAGGGCCAGGGATATAGCTCAGTGGTTCTGGCACCTGCTTCACAAGAGCAAGGACGCAAGTTCAATTCCCAGTACCTAAATAAATAAATAAATAAATAAAATGAAAAGAAAAATGCAGTCCCTGCTAAGGGGGTTTTCACATATTGTTTAGCTCCAATAAAACTTGATCTGGTATCCAAGGCATACCAAGGTTTTCTTCTTTGGGGTAAGCTACTTTGTCTTCTAAGTCCTCAGCGCTCACTTCTGACCTCTCCAAAACCTTAGTATGCACTCTAAGAAAGAGCTGCAACCACTTCCTCCTATCAGTCTTCGTCTTATTAGCACTTTTAACTCTGAGCCTCCTGTGACTGCAAGTGTTTCATGACTTCATTTCTTCAAGTTTGGTACATTTGTCTCCTGAAAGTCCAGCCCACTCTACACACCCCATGCCATTCTGTGTGATGACCAGCGCTTCTTCATCAGCGCTTTCGGCAGTATGAGTGGCCTCTTCCATTGGACCTCCTGAGTTTCCATTTTTCTGCATACCTTTGGCTTGGCTGTCAGTGATTTTCCTGCCTTTCTCACTCTTGTCTGCGGCCTTCTTATCTTCCTCAACTTCTGCAAAACTATTTCCAAACATTCCTGAACATAATCCAATTCTTTCTCAATCAGTTGGGAACCATTTTCTATCTAAGTCCTAACAACTTCCTCTGAAGAAAATGAGCGCCATCTTAGGTACAAATAGGCCTTAGAATGTGTCACTTTTTTCTCACATAAATGCTATGCACAGAAGAACCCTGTAGGCGACATACTTCTAAATGCTTCCTGAGTAGTCCTCTTTTCTTTTCCTTTCATCATTTTTCAGTCCATTGTTACAGAGTATGGTAATATTTCTTAATTTGGGTTTTCTTGGTGCTTGGTAAAGATCTGTTTCGGTTTATTCACTTCTTGTCACTAATACTATAGCAAAGATTCCATTCCATGCCTCTCAGACTATCACTTGATGAGGCATCTCATGTCGGTTGGCTTGTCCACTGAAGGTGAGCTGAGTTTTATTTACTTGAATACAGTGAGGTTGACTAGATTTCTCCACTTCTAAATTATCAATTTTCCTTTTGTAGCTAAGAAGTATATGTTAGGAGATGATTCCTGGAGAGAATCTCACTCTCTATCACTAATAATAAATGTTGAAAGTCTACAAGCCTGATTACATTAGGAATATTTGTTGTCAAGTGGCCAACACATAACAACTTGGTTCAGTATATTGGTGCATCTAACATCTCCCTTTTAATCCCTTCATTTAGAATATGCTTTTCTTTTTTGGTCTTAATTTTTTTTTTTTTTTTTTTTTTTGTACTGGGAATCAAACTCAGGTCCCTGTGCTTGTGAGGTAGGCGGAGAAATCACTGAGCTAAATCCCAGCCCTGGTCTTAAATTTTTACTTCACATTAGAATATAAAGTTCTGTATACCTAGGATGTAACAATAAACTCAATTAAAAAATAAATACATTTTTTAAAAAATAATATAAAGTTCTAGAAGATGAGGCTGCATTTTTTAAAAATATTATATAGTAAAAACATAGGGCTTACACATGTAGGAGTTGTTATAGTTGTACTTAAACTCTACAAATGTATAAGGTAATTAAGAATTTAAAAGGTTTGCTCAACTTTATCAGCTTTCTCTCTCAAATTTGTCAGATTGCAAAACAGTTGATATATGAGAACCTTTTATTGATTTTACATCACAAAAATCTGTAAATGCTGTTACAAATTCAAGTGTAGTACTTCTACCCTACATATGTCGGAGCTAAAATTGCTGAAATTATCATGGCCTTTCAGAGATGATCTAAGGACTTATAACACTGTACTCATAGATGACAATCTATTATTTAAAACTGATAAAAAAAATTAGTCCAAAATCTTGAAAGTAGTCAATTTAAAGTTCACAACACGCAGAAAATTCTTCCTGAATATCTATCCCACATAGTCATCTTGGAAGTCAGATTTATATTCTCAGTAGCCCTTTATATTCCCCCCAAGATAATATGTTTGCAAATATGATTTCTATAATCTGGAAAATAGATCTGGCTCCCATAAGCAACTGAAAGTAGGGTCACTAATGAATATATAGCCACAGATCATAGATACTAAATTATCCACCCATTTTATCTATACTAGTGTGGCTCACACACCCTCAAATGATCACAATCTCAAATTTTCTAAGCTGTCTGAGGCCTGGCCCCAAACTGACTTCACAGTCAAGTTCTCAGCTTAAGAGAAAGTAGACAAGCTCCTGGCCCTGCTCAGATCTGGTTGTACAAGTGACACCTTTCATTCCATACACATTTTTTAATCTATTTACACACACAACACTGGAAGGATTCCCAGGCTGCACTATGCACACAGATGCCACCCAAGCCCCAGGGCATCATCTATGATATCTTTTCAAGCTAACTTCTTAAAGTCACATGCAAATCCAGATAATGCAGCAGTGGTGGTATAGCAGTTTGGTACATATTATGTTTTTGCTGCCCCGTATCTAATCTGAATAATCTTAATACATTTATTAATCCATTAGTTTTGGTGATTATGAACTGATGTGACTTGACTTTAACAACACGGTGAGTGGAAAAATCAACTTTGCCATCTGCAAACTTAAGATAAATCTTTGAAAAAATGTTTGGCATAGAAAACTGGATCAGAACAAACTCCCTCAAAAGTACTCCTTCTCCTGTGTCCCCTGAATTGGTAAAAGACACAGTCAACATTCAGTTTTCCCTCTGGAAAGCTGCAAGAACCCTAAGTCACTACTTTTCCTTTTTACATGCATGTGACTATAAAAGTACAACCGAGGTAACTTCCTAAATAACTCTACAACCCTTTTCTTCACCACCAGCACCAGCACCATTGTTTTTCCAGTTTGAGTTACTTCAAGAGCCTACTCGTAGCCATGTTCTTCCTAAAGCTGGACTTTTTGTTTAATGATCTTTCTGATAATACCATCACAGTGCATCTTATCTGTTCTCTCTTTTCTCCTTTCATCTTTTCCTTCAGCCATCACAACCTACTTGGATTTCTCAAACAATACTGCACACATATTTGTTTGGACTGAATGTACTAGGGCTCTCCATAGGAACAGAGCCAATAGAATATAGATAGTTATAAAAGGGGTTTTTTAAAATAGGCTTGCATGGTCAGAGGTTGAAAAGTCCACAGCATCTGTCTTCAGGTGGGAAAAACCAGTAGCTACTCAGTCCAAGAAGCTGGAAGCCGCAGAGCAAGAGACCAGTGATGCAGCCTTAGTCGGAGGCTGAAGACCTGAAGGCTTCCCAGAGAGGTGATGGTGCCAGTCTAAATTCAAAGGCTGAAGGATCTGAAGTCTGGTGAATGCAGGCAATAGCAGAAGCAAAAAGAGGCAAGCAAGCCAGGCCTGTTGGTGCAGGCCTGTAACCCCCGGCTCTAGGGGATCCTGGACAATTTAGTGACTTAGTGAAAGCCTGTCTCGGGGGAGGGCAGGGCAGCAGAGACAGAGAGACAGAGATATAGAGAGAGGAGGAAGAAAAGACAGAGATGGAGAAAGTGAGAAAGAAAAGAGGGGATGGGGACTGGAGCACACAATTTGGAGCACATGCTGGGGAGCTCCCCCTTCTGCTTTTTCAGTGCATCAGCCACCAGACTCAGGGATGCCACACACATTCAAGGCAGGTCTTCCATGTAGTTCACTGGCCCGTGTGTCAATCACCTCTGGAAATACCTCACAGCTGCACCCCAAGGGTGCTTTTCCATTTCTCTACTTGTGTCACAATCCAGTCACACTGACAGCCACATTTAACCATCACAATGAACTACCTCACACTCCTTACTTAGTTTAAGATTTCTTTAAAATTTAAACAAAGCTCAAATTCTCTCCAAGAAGACTGAGAATTCCCACATCCTCTCAACCAGGCCGAACTTCAACATGAAATTTGTGTTAACATCTCTATTCTTAGATCTCCTACCCTGTGCTCCGTCTGTTCTGGCACCTGTCACTGCAGTCATTGTTGTTGGGATTTTTCCCCCCATTAACTTTATTGGTACATTTTAGGTATACAATATAGTCGCTATTCGCTTGTCTGTTTCCCAGCACCTGTGCCATCCTTATTCGAAGCACAACATCTAGGAAAAAGGAGACCTCAGGAGATATTTGTTGAATCAGTCACTCATTCAACCAGCAAAGCTTGATTCAAGTTCATGTCCAAAGTCCATTATCTTTTCCCTTCATCATAACCATTCACCTGAGTGCAGTGTCTCAAAATAGGCATGCAGGGGAAACTTACGACACATTCATAAACATTTTTCCACCAGTCTCTTTCAATTTATCAGGAGAAAGGAAAGAGTTTCCTGCTAACCTCAGCTGGTACCCAGTGCTTATCCACCAAGGCAGACTATCACAGCCATAAACAAACAAGTCCCAAACAGGAGCGTGAGATTCAACCTTCACAATCTTCAGGGTTCTATAATGACGGAGGAATTATAGTGACTTCAGAAAGATTTTGGGTGACACACAGAAACAAACTCCCTGCTTTGAGGTTTGTGGATTTATATTCTCACAACTATTGTGGTTAAATTTAAATCCTAAAGCAACTGTTCTAAAGCTTCACTGGGCCACATAAGAAACATCCAGTACAATTTAAAGAAAAATTTCTAAGCATGTAAAATTTTCTTCTATAACACATCTCACAAAACCTATTGTGCATTAAATTCACCTGAGAGTTTTTAAGTGAAAAAAAAATCCTGTTCTCACCAAATGCCGATTAAATTAGAGTCTCTTCAGGGCAGGGTCTGCTGCAACAGTTTTAATGCTTTCTCAGACAGTTCTAACAGGCCAGTCTTTCTTCTGTGAGTGGGTATAATGAACTGTTCCTCTATTTTTTAAAATCTTAATAGAAGGGCTTACTTACAGGAGAGTTCTAAATGGAACAGAGGAATTATATACTGTTATTTCTCAAACCAATTTTCAAGCTATAGATTAGATTTTAATATTGCCAGTCTTTTAACCCATATGACTAAAGACTATGTTGTACTGTGAGGCTGAAGAATATCAGACGAAGTATATCACTATGCAGGAGTATGTCACTTGAAAGGCAACCAGGACCATTGACTGATGTGCATGACAAAATTGATGTCATCTCAAATCAGTAGCTAGCAGTTCCTTGTTCACTGTCAAGTCCTCCATATTTGAGTTTCCCAAAAGACCAGACGAGATGCCCTCAACTCTGGAGACACAGAACTACTACGCTGTCTTCCTCATTGGAAAGCCAGGACTCTGTTGATGTGGAAATGAGCACTATCCCAGGACCTTCCCACACCTTCAGTGACAGAGTTGGGATTCTACAGTACTAGGGCCTCCACCTGATCCACAAGTCCCTGCTTAGCCGGAGATGTCCTGGATCTTATCGGGGTGTCTTTCTACCTGTGAAAGAATCAGAGCTACTGAGGTGGCCTCTCCCAGGTCACTTCCCAGCCCCTCTGCTCATAATTTCCAGGTAAACCCCATGAGTCACCAGTCCTGCATGATGTAACCTGCAGACTCTCTTGGTAAGTCAAATGAGAATCTTTCATCTATGGCTGTTTGGCAAAACACTATGTGTCTTGTGAATTTGCCCATATTCACAACACAAATGAACTAAGAGCAAGGAAAGAGTTTGGTTTTGGCCTCTTCAACCTTAGACTGTTTCCATAGTCCTTTCTTGGCTTCAGTTATCACTCCCAAAGACGTTTGTGTCTTAAGAGGTATTCAGTTTACAACAGGAAATTAGTCATTGTTTCTCAAGAAATGAATCAATTAGTAGGTATTTTCATGTAGTGGATTTTTACAACTACCTATGAAGTGATTTTAATTATTCCCACACATAGAAATGTAAATGAAAATTGAAAGGGAAAAAATGAAAATTTCACAAAACTAGTAAGTGCCAAAGATAAAATTCAATCTTCTTCTTTATAAATATGAATCTGGCATTCTTTTTAAAATATTACTGCCTCACAGCAGCAATTCCATACACATAAACTCAATTGTAATGGTACTTGACAGATGAACTCAGAAAACATACTGTCCCATTTTACAATTAAAAAAACAAAAACCACTGGTGGAAATCCAACTTCACATACAAATTTCAACTCTGATATTTTTGTTTGATTATTCCTATGCAATCTGACCAGAGACCAAGGATGCTGCTATACATTGTACAACACACAAGCAGACCTACACACACACACACACACACACACACACACACATACACACACACACACAAGCCCCCTAAAAGTTTCTACTGGGCCAAAGTTGAGAAACTGCCCTATACCAAAGATTCACCTGTTAAGCATCATAACCGAAACTTGAATTCAACTGAATCTTTTACATTTTAATACATCCCCACTTACTTAACTTACTTTTTTCAACAAATGTATCTAATATTTGTTAGGAGTCTATGTTCTAGGTTTATGTCCATTGATGTTAAGAATAGCAGGTTCAGGTTTCCATAATGACTGTGCAAATAGACTTGCAGGTAGCAGCAGTTTGTGGAAGTCACACTGTGCTCTGGAAAAGCACTACCCACTTATCCAGGGAAAAACCACCTGGAGCTCCTGAGCTAAGACACATACAGGTAACTTTGTAAGCTTCCTCTCTTTTCTCTGCAATTGTTAGAGTTGAAAGGAGAAGCGTTTTAATTCTTAAAAGCAAAGTACTTCAGGTGTAATTATCACTCTTTCACTGAAGATTTATTTGTATTGTTTTAAATTATTTTTTTTCCATTGCCATAATATCAGAAATTAATTGGGCGCATTGGAGATGCTGATGTATTTGGAACGACTTCTTTCAACAGCATGATGTATATTTTATCTCAACAGTGTGGAATGCACTCTCTCTGCAGTGAGCGAGCTTCCGATGCAGTTCTGGACTCTGTCCATCAGAAGAGGGGAAGCACTAGGGTCAGCCACAGGCGACTGTGCTCAGTAAGTGACATGGGTCATTGAGTGTGTTCAGCTTCCTTATTTAGGTCCTTTTCCTGATTTGGTGTCCTCGTCTTCTTCAGGTACGCATTATGCTTGATTTTTCAGCTCCCTTTACATCTCCTGCCAAAACTCTCTGGAGAAGTCCTGATAAATTCATCTGCATTCAAGTAGTGATGATTCAAGTTGTTTAAACTGTCACTGCATTGAGACTATCTGTGTTGCTATTGACTTTCAGTCCTGAAAGACAGATGTGGAGGGTTGTACTAGGCAGGAGGGCTGTTCAGTCTCCATAAGCCACATTGTCTTGTCCACATGATAATCCATTCAACTTAAATGTTTAGATGACCCAGAATGACCTCCACTTATAATGTTTTAGAAAAGGTCGAGTATATCTTGTATCTACTGACAAGAATCACTGAGAAAAATAGCTGTCATTGACAAAATAGATTGTATATGTGAAAACACTTTCTTAAACTAACATTACTAAGGAACTTACTGTATTCCTTACTGATCTCATCCTCTAAGCCTTGCCTCTCATTTCTTATTAAAGAAGTAAATTTTTCAAAGATTAATTTCATTCTTTGCAATACTGTATTAATTAAAAAGTAGGTGCCATTATCCCTATTTCACAGCTGAGAAAATCGAAAAGAAAATGAGAACTTGAGTAGCTTTCATAAGGTCAAAATATCAGGTTTTTAGCAAACTGTTTTCTCATTCTTATTATCAGTCAATGTTATTCTTGAAGCCTGTTTAGTGAGGGATGGGGAGTGAGAGGGAACCATTCTGTTATATTAACTTGATTTAAGGAAAAGTTCATGCAGCATAGTGATTGTTGGTATACTGTCAGGTATTCTGGGGAGAGTGACTTTGTAGCATCATCTTTAGTTTTGGAAGTAAGGCCTGTGAGTTCTCCATTCAACAGAGAAGAAAAACAAGGCTTAGGGAAGCTCTGTAATTTTCCAAGGTCGCACATACAGTAAGCTATGCCCTCAAGATCTCCCCCCACCCAGGTAGCCAGCTTTGTGTATTGGGGACTTAGGCAATACTAACACTGTATTAATGGATTTATGTATTTTATCTCATATTATCCTCAGGGTAGACCTAAGAGGAATGTTGAATAGATGGGGAAAATGATCAAACTATTTGCTCAAGTTTTCACAACAAGTAGGTACTTAAACTGAGATTTGAATCCAGCTCTGTTATAATTCTGTTTAAAATGGCTGAGATCTCTTTTGGGGTTCATTCAGCATCTTGTCTCATTTACCTCTGTTCAGAAGTTCTAACATATGAGAAAATGCTAGAATGCTAAAGCAATGAGAATGAAGGGACGGGCAGGTGATGGGGAATCAACCTCGGGAGCTCTGACCCACTCTGTGTTTCAACTCATTTTCTGTGAGTTATGAGTGTTCTGCACATGAATATTATTAAGAAGGTCTTAAAACACATATCAAAAGCAAAAACTGTAGGGGAAGATTATGTTTGCGAGATTCATCTCTTTTTCATGGAGCAGTAGCTCATTTTTTAATAGCCAGATAGTATATCACATGTAGTATATCATATATATACATGAATATATATATATATATATATATACATGAATATGTTGGACAAAATGATTGAATCTAGACTTTCTTATGAATTATGATGTTATGACCATTGTAGAAAAAAACTATTTTCAGAAAACATTTTTTACTGACTTTATTGGTACATTTAAGTATACCTTATAGAAACATTTTTATATATCATTTTCAATGAGTGGACTATCTTTCTTTTTTAGAGATAGTATTGCGGGGTCATAGAGCTTGTGAATGTTCAACTCTAATAGATAAACCAAATGGTTTTCAAAGGGGTTGCATCTACTTATACTCCTTCTAATTGTTAATAATAGTTCTTATTACTACACATTTATTAATAAGTAATACTGGCAGTATTTGTTCTTTTTTCTTCATCATTAAGTAGGTACATAGAGGTATTTCACTGTTTTAAAATTGAACTTCCATAATAAGCCATGATGCTTGATATCTTTTAATGCACTTAAAAATCAATAGACTCTCTAGTGAAGGACCTCTAAGTATTTTGCTTTTCTTGAATTTTCTGTCCTTATTGTATCAATTAATAGAAAATTATTGACAAACGTACTATTGAAAATGTTTCCAGGGCTGAGGATTTAGCTCAGGGGTTTTGTTGCCTGACTTGCAAACACAAGGTCCTGAGTTCAATGTCTGGTACCAGAAAGGAAGAAAGAAAGAAAGAAAGAAAGAAAGAAAGAAAGAAAGAAAGAAAGAAAGAAAGAAAGAAAGAAAGAAAATGCTTCCATTTTCTTGCTTACTTTTCACTCCCTTAATAGTGTCTTTTGATAAGCACTTTTCATTTTAATAAAATTCAATTTATAAATCTTTTCTTTATGGTTAAAACCCTTTATTTTCTACATAAAAAACATTTCCATGGCTTAAGGCCCTGAAGATATTTTGTGATGTTATCCTCCAGACTTTTATGTCATTTCACATGGGATATGTGCAGAATATTACCGTGTCCTCAGTGTGAAATGAGATAGCGGTTAATTTTTCCTACAGTTATCAAACTAATCTGATATCACTTATTTAAAAGCAGATACCTTCCTCACTATGTCTTTATAAACTATTTTTTCTAAAAATAAAAAGTAAAAATCCATTCACACACTGAATAGTAAGAAAGAACTCACTATAAATACAAAAAAAGATTGCTTCTATTAAATTTCAAATTGGGTACCCTTCTCTTCCTGAAAGTATTTGTGATGTATTGAAAAAAAAAGAATAGTACATGCTTACATAAAGGAGCCCTGATCCTGCGTAGAATTGAAGAGGAGTTTGAAGATGTTACCAGAAAACCTAGACTGAAAGTACCTCCCTTTTATAATTCGTCTTCCTTCTATTTTTTAATCATTAATTGGGTTCATAAAACAATTTAGATATGCATAATGATCACATTCATCATATAAAATATGTATTAGTATATGACATATCTTGATTCTTAGTATTTTTCCATTCCCCTCCCCTGCCTTCTACCCCTTTTCCCTTCTTTTGTTTCCATTTTACCTTTCTTTTCTCATTTTTGTTTTCTTTTCCCCTCCTTCCTTTCCCCTTCCCCACCTCCCTTGCTTCTCTTCCCATTTAAATATTTCTTCCTATTTCCCAGTATCTTTTATACATTTTGGTCCTTACTTACACTTTCAGTTACTCACACCAGAGTAACAATGTGATATTTACATCTGTGTGTCTGATTTATTTAACTTGAGTATGGTCTCTAGGTGCATCCATTTAGCTATAAATATCATGAGTTTATCCTCCTTTATGGCTTAGCAGTACTCCATTGTATAAAACTACCACACCTTCTTTATCCATTCATTGCTTAATGGGCATTTGGGTTGTTTCCAAGAGCAAGCTATTACAGAATGCGCTGCTCTGAACATTGGTGTGCATATATCACTGTAACTCTTTGGGGATGAAGCAGAGAAGGAGGATAGCTGGGTCAAATGGAACCTTTAGTCCTAGTTTTTTGAGGAATCTCCACATGGTTTGCACCACTGTACACTCCCACCAACAGGTTGATTAATAAAATTAAAACATTGGGCCGGGGATTTAGCTCAGTGGTTTGGTGGCCTGCCTTGCAAGCGTAAGGACCCAAGTTCAATCCCTGATACCAAAAAAAAATAAAATAAAATAAAAATTAAAAAAAATAAAATAAAAACATGTTGTTTGTAAATAAAGGTTATTGTAAAAATGGTAGGATGGTACTGCTTAATTTATGTATAATATTAATCAATTATTAAGAAACATAGCAAACACATCTGTAGCATTGGCATAGGCTAGCTATTGTACTAAATGTTCTACAACAAAGCAGGTGTTTAAGACTCACCGTAATACTATGAGGGGATTAAAAATAATATTTCCATTTTACAGTTGGGAGAGTGAGACACAGAAACATTCACTACCTTGCCAGGTGTCATACAATAGGTAAACTGGTGAATTCAACATTTTTAAATATATATTTATGACCAGCACAGCTGAAGTCAGATCCAAATTGGGGATCCAGCCCAGCCCCAGAGGCTCAGGCAAGCCCACCCAGCCTAGGCCCACCCAGGAAAGAGCTGCAGAGGCACAAAAGCTTCAGTCAGAGGCCTGCCCCATAACATCTGTGAATGTGCGTGGATCCCAGGGAGGAGCGACGTGGTCCAGACCAATACAGCTGTAGGCAGATCCCAACCAGGGATCTGCCCTGACCCCAGAGGCTGGGACAAACCCACCCAACCAAAGCCTTCCCAGGGGTGTACAAGCTTCAATCAGAGGCCTGCCCCATAGCATCGGTGGTTTGAAACCAGGAATTGGTGTACTGGTGAGCACCAGAGAAAAGGTATGTCGGTGGCTTGGTGACAATTGAAGACTACTGGGTGAGCAAAAAGTTGTTTTAATGAAGGCACATCAGGTTGCTTCTGTTGAAATGAGAAGACACAGAAACAAGTCCCAAACCAGACTTCCAGATCACCTAAGGCAATGAGATGGAACAATCTGATACTCAAACACCTGGACATCCTGAACTGGCAACAAAAGAGGTTCTGGAAAAAAATGAAGTCACAAATAATTTCTCAGATAAAAGCAGAGATTGTGCCCATAGTGCAAGACATGATTAATAAATCTAGAACAAATGACCAGTGATGTGGAACATTTTTTCTTATATTTACTTGCTGCTTTTACTTCTTTGTCTGAGAAATGGAGTGCAGACTGGTGCAACCACTATGGAAATCAATATGGAAATACCTCAAAGAGCTGGGATTAGAGGTTCCATTTGACCCAGCCATCACTCTGCTGGGTATCTTTCCAAAAGAATTAAAAGAATCATATCACAGTGATACATGCACATCTATGTTTATAGCAGCACAGTTTGTAATAGTTAAACTTGGAAACAGCCCATTTGCCCATCAGTTAGAAACTGGAAAAAGAAGATGTGGTTTTCTATAAAATGGGATACTACTCAGCCATAAAGAATGAGAAATTAGAGTCATTCATAGGAAAATGGATGCATATTGAGGATATACTCCTAAGCGAAATAAATAAGTCAAACATCTGTAAATACCAAATAGTTTCTCTGGTGTGAAAAACTATAATAGTGCATAAGATCCTAATGATATAATTGACAATGTGAAATAGGAAGAAAGGGGCTAAAGGTGTAGGGAAAGTGGGAAGGGTAGGGGAAAGGGAATAAGGGAAAAGAAAAAATATGAGAAAATGAAAAAAATGGAAATAAAGTGTTTTTAAATGGGAAGGGGAGGAGGGGATGAAGGGAGGGCAGGGACAAGGGGAAAAATGAGAACCAAGACCTGTCATTTAAAGGTACAAGATCCCAGTAATGAATGTAATTGTACAGTATACCTAAAATGTACCAAGAAACTCAATTTAAAAAATAAAAAATACACACAAAAAAAATAAATAAATCTAGAATGGACACAGATAAAAAAATAGAGGAGTTGAGAAACATGATGGAGTCCCAACATAGGAAGCAGATGGGATCCATAAAATAGATGCAAACAGATTTCCAGGAGATTAAAAACTCCATTGAAAGTTTATGCAGCAGAACAAACCAATGTGAGGACAAAACTTCAGATATAGAAGATAGGATTGCAATTAGTGACCAGTAAAAGAAAAATCTCTTAAAAATAGCAAGGGACCAGATCCCGTTAATGAATGTAATTGTACTGAATACCTAAAATGTACCAATAAACTCAATAAAAGAAAAAAAATAAATGCCTTAGCTTCCTTAAAAAAAATAGTAAGGGACCAATAGTGGAGGTTGGAGCGGGGGTGAAGGGAGGGCCAGGGTATGGGGGAAAAGTGAGAACAAAGATCTGTCATGTAAAGGTACAAGATCGCAATGATGAATGTAACTATACTATGTACTTTTAAAGTACCAATAAACTCAATAAGATAAAAAAAAATAGTAAGGGATCATAAGAGATCAATCCAGCAGCTGCTAGACAATTCGAAGAGGAATAATATAAGATTGATTTGAGCCAGTGAAGAAACAGGAGAGAGTGCAGACTACATAAAAAGACTGTTCACTGAAGCAATGGTCGAAAACTTCCCAAATAGGGGGAAAGAACCTGTCATACAGTTAAATGAGGTTTATAGGACTCCAACTAGCCATGATCAAAACAAATCTACACATAGACATATAATGTTAAGATTCCAGAAACCCAACAGAACAAAATTCTACAAGCAGTTAGAAAAAAGAAACAAACCACATACAAAGGAAAGCCCAACAGAATCACAGCAGACTTTTCAACACAAACAACACTAACCCTAAGCACAGTGGACCCCTTTTACATAGGAAACTGATGGAAGTTATGGTGTTGTGTGATGAACGTAAAACAAAAGACCACATCATTCTAAAAGAGCAGTTTAGTACTTTACAATCTAAAACAAAGGTTTTTAGTAAGTTCCATCATCATAGTACATTTGCCATGGCTATATAATATTTAATGCATCTTTTACCCATAGACATCTTATAACTATGTAATGAAAACAGTCTGTACACTCATGTGATTATTCTCATCATTCTCAGCATCATGAGGATTCAGGGTTGAGTTTAGCAGTCCTAGCTGGAGCTACAAAACTATCTTTAGAAACCTTTATTCTTAACCTTTCTTTGGAAGACTCTCAATTTTGCATGCTTTCTAATCTTCATTTGCAATGATATGGATGTTGTTTGCCTTCCCAAAGGCTTATGTGTTGGGATCTTGGTCCCCAGAGCCATGGTAATGAGAAGTGATGAGGAATCTCGGAGAGGTAGAGCTAGGGAGATGGTCCCAGATCAGTTGGGAAAGTGCTCTCCAGAGGGCTTTGGGCATTTCTCGTAGGATACTGTTTAGTTCTCAGGACTGTTGTAAAAGCCTGAGCCTGACCACAGCCCCTCTCTCTACCTCCTGCCTCTCTATTTGACCCTTCCCCTGACATACACTCCCTCCACCGCCATCCTCTATGATGTGACAGAGCCAGGAGAGCCATTACCAGTACTGGGATGGTGTCAGGATGAGCTATGAGATAAATAAAACTCTTTGCTTTTAAAAGTAGGTGTACCAGGTATTTTCTTATACCAACAAAAAGCTGACTAATACAATATTATAAATTCTCAGAGCGACAAAAATACTAGAAGCCACCTCTTCTTTCTTGTCACTGCCTATCTATGTGCACATGCTCCTGAGCTCACAGTGGGGTTACATCTCACTGAAGCCATAGTAAACTAAAAATATGGTAGCTCAGACTTTAACATACCTAACCTATCAAATGTCATACCTCAGCCAAAAATTTCATTATTTGCCCAGCTGCTTTCCCTTGTGAATGTGTGGCTGACCTGGAAACTCCCTGCAGGACCAGAAGAGAATATGGAACCAATAATCTCTGGTGAAAGAAAAAGTCAAAATTGAAAAATCAAAATGCAGTTTCTACTGTCAGGCAAAACAAAGACAAAATCCAAACCACCCAGACATAGCCAACACTGCAAAAGTTGCAGAGAGGATTGTAGGAAACATAGGTGGTCACCAGGTTAACACATTTCTCATAGAATGGTGGGATAAAAAGCAGAAGTTGCACATATGGCTTAGATAAGGTTAGACATTATGGTTCAAGAAAAAGTCTAAAGGTAGAGTTTATCAATAGGCAAGTAAAGAGGTCCATGAAATGCAAAAAAGTCTAGGAGGAAAAAGGAAATTGAGCAGGAAAGGATGGGGGTAAACAATGTTTGGTTATTGGAGAAGGCAAGAAGTTTGAAATATTCCTCCAAGCCGGGCATGGTGGTGCATGCTTGTAATCCCAGCACTCAAGAGGCTGAGCCAGGAGGATCACTGTGAATTCGAGACCAGCCTGGGCTACATAATGAGTTCCAGGTCAGTCTCAACTACATAGTGAGATGCTGTCTCAAAAAAAGAAAAAAAAGAAAAAAAGAAAGAAATATTCCTCCAAGGCATGATAAATATCTACCACAGGAACAAGGGAGAAAGTACATCAGAAGGTAGTCTGGAAAAAGGGCCCTGGCTCTTTCAGTTTCTCCTTCCCAGGTCTCAACTCTCTTCTCTATTTGACTGTGTCTTCAATACTCACAGGAAAGTATAACCAAAATTATATAAAAGTAATTTTTAAATCAAAAGCTGGGCTAAATATGAAGGAGACAACTCAGACTCTTAACTTTTTCTGTTGGTTACCAAAAAGGTAGGGGCTGGAGAATAGAGCCTCTAGTGCCTCCCACCACATGGAAGGGGAAGGTGGTGGCACACAGCCTCTGCTTTCCTTCATATGTTATCTATATTCAAATTAAAAACTGATTTTTTTCTCTAAAGGTAAACTAGAAAATAAAGAGACAAAATCTCACTGGGCATAGTGGTGCACACCTGTAATTCCAGCACTCGGAAGGCTGAGGCAGGAGGATCACTGTGAGTTCAAGACCAGCCTGGGATACACAGAGAGTTCCAGGTCAGTCTTATAAGAAGTGTTTTTTTAAGTAATTATTTCCTCCAGACTGACTTGTTTCTTTTGTAGAAAGACTGATCTAGGTTGAGTAAGCTGCCACTACAGGAAGTAGCTTTCATATTCAGTCTCTCAAAGAGCTTCTTTTTTTATTTTATTTTTTTTTAATTTAATTTTATTGAGTTTATTGGTACATTTTAGGGATACAGTACAGTTACATTCATTGTTGGGATCATGTACCTTTACATGGCAAGTCTTGATTCTCATTTTTTCCCCTTACCTCTGCCCTCCCTTCACCCCCTCCTCCCCTCCCCATCTACAAACACTTTATTTTCATCTTTTCATTCTCTCACATTTTTTTTCTTTTCCCTTTTTGTTCTTCCCCTGCGTATCACACCTTCCCTACACCTTTAGCTCCTTTCTTCAAATTTCTAAATGTCAGTAATCTTATTAGAATCTTATGCATTGTTGCAGAATATTCACACCAGGGAAACTATTTGGTATTTACACATGTGTGACTTATTTATTTCACTTAGGAGTATATCAAAGAGCTTATTTTAGAGCTGTAAAGGTTACTTCCCATAAGAATAAGGAGATTGGTAAACCAAGGGGCTAGGTCTGAAGATTTGGCTTCTAATAAAATGGGGTTGGGGATTTAGCTCACTGATGCAACCACCTGCCTCACAAATGCAAGGTCCTGAATTCAATCCCCAGTACCAAAAACAAAACAAAACAACAAAAAAAGGCAAAAACCCCCAAAACAAAAAACAAACAAACAAAAATCTAATACAATTCATATGTTGAAACATAATCTCTAAAGTGATGACATCAGAAGGTGCCTCACTGGGGAGGGATTGGGTCCTGAGGGTGTTGTCCTCACTAATGGGAACAGTGCCCTTATAGAAGATGCTCCAGAGTGCTGCCTCAATCCTTTCCCACCACATAAGGAGAAAGTTAGAAGGTACAATTGATAAAACAGGAAGTGGGCACTCATGAGACACTGAATCTGTCATCACCTTGATCTTGACCTTCCTAGCCTCTGGAACCCTGAGGTATACATTTCCATTGTTTATAAGCTACCTACTTTGTGGGATTTTCTTATGGCAAACCCAAATGATCTAAGAGAAAAGATGTTCCAAACTCACTATAAAGCCCATTGACATTGTACTGGAGCACTGAATGATTTACTCTGAAAATCAATCAGAGGCTAAATATAATTTATGGCTGAGATATCTATATTGCTAAAATATTAGGTCTCTTTTTCTCCCTAAAAACTTCAGTCTTCTAAATGAGCAAAGATAATTCTGCTTTACAGATTTTCTACTGTGATTACTGTTAAGAACTATAATCATTAAGTACAATTAGCATCAAGTGGAATTTTACAAAACAGTAAATGGTAGCATAATTGCAGATTTAGGCTGTCTACTACTAGAGAATTAAGTTAAAATTTTTTTCAAGTAAAATCTGTACTGCAGTTAATACATATTTATAAGCCCACAATGCATTAATATAAATCCAAATGAGATTGTAAAGTTCACATAAAAGACAAAAATCTATTTTATTTATTCTAAGATAGCACACCCTTTTGAATTTTGTTTGTGATATTCTGTTTTCCATACTGTCACAGATTCCACTAAATTTAAAAGAAGATAAAAATACAGAATTTTTATCTTCTAAGTAGCTCTAGATTCACATTTATTTCTTCTTACAACTTTTCTACAAAACAACAAAAACTTCACTCAAACAAAAAATAATAATGAAAAGCAGAAAATAATCGGCATTTGATCAGTTAACTTGGTTGTAAAACTCCACTGTGACGTTCCCCTGACATGCAGTTTGAGCTCTGAGCCAGGAAGGGAAGTGCTGAGAGTAAATTCATCCTCCCTAGGGTTCCATGAGAGTTCCCGCCAAATAAGAACCTCCATCTTAGCAAGGCTTAACCTGAACGCTAATTAAAATGTGAAAATATAGAATATCAATGGCCCAAGAAAGAAGAGGTGATGTGATCCCTGTTGATATTCATAAGCCACCAATGCACGGCAAGTTTCAAATCATTGTGACGCATTATTTCTATGATTTACTCCCCAGATTTCCAGCAGAGCAAACATGGCCAGAAGTGAAAGAGTGATTGGAAGGAATGAACATCAGCATGTCTACGCCCTAGAGGCCATTGCTCTTTGCGGAGCCGTCATCCCAGAAAACTAGTGCGTCCCAGATTATAAACAATAATGAGACGACAGATTTGATCAAAGGCCTTTCGAGACACCACGTGGTGACTGACAATAGCTGTAGGTCTTTTCCCTCCAGGGCTTCTCCTGCTTTCACGCTATTCTTCCATGGGTCAGAAAATTCTATTTGAGGATAAATCCGAATTCTAAATAAACCAACGTAGAATAAGCATCAAACCTCTGTGGGAGAAACAAAAAGACAGATGAGCAACACAAAACAAATTGAAATTTACTCATGGAAACATGAAAAGTCAGACAAATGTAGGGTTACTATTCTTTCAAAAACCTAGAGCTTTGAAGTCTTTCTTTGAAAAAGAAAAAGTAGTTGGGGGCCGGGGATTTAGCTCAGTGGTACAGCAGCCTGTCTTACAAGCACAAGGTCCTGAGTTCAATCCCCGGTACCAAAAAAGGTTGGACCTCCTGGCCCGGCCCAGGCCCTCCTGCACCTCCCTGAGCCTTTGTCCAGAGCCAGGAGCTAGTCTCACATCTGGCTCTGTTCGCGAGTCCAGGGATCTGCTGCCTCTGTGGCCCCCTGCTCCACCCGCCCTCTCGTGGAGCCCCGCTAGGAGGCCCAGACAGCGGGCTGTGGCGCTCAGGAGAAGCCCTGGTTCCAACCAGGTCCCTCCCAGGGGGAGAGCGGAGCACCTGCTGCTATGCGGGTCTGGGCCCCTCCCGGGAGGAGCACGGAACAGCGGTGATGGCAATAGAAATGATGGAGGAATTGAATAGCCTGTACCCGCGACGGCAGGAATTATTGGAGGTCAGGTTTACTGGAGTCAGAGCTAGCAGGAGGCCTCTCAGTAGTGAGTCTTCCAACCAGAGTTTGTGCCGTGTGGAATCCTGGAGAGGTAGAGACTCCTGAGAAAAAACAGAATGACCAGAGAAGTCAGAAAAGAAGAGCTGAACCATGTGAAACTAGCCAAGGGAAAGACACTCCTAGGGGACATAAAATTGGTGATCATTTCAAGTTTGCTGGGAGAAGCAGACCAGGAACCAGCCCTGGCAGAAGCCTCCCACCAGTTGCCCGATTCTCACCGCAACACGCCTTCTCCCATCCCTTACCGCGGTGAGCAGAGCAACCCCTCCATGGTTTAGGTGGCAGTAGCAGAGGAGCAATCTGCTCTACCAACCCGCACGTCAGTGATGCTAGCAAGACCTCGACTTGACACAGAGCTGTCAGCGGAAAGGGGAGCTGGCCTCTGCTTCACTTTTGTGTCAGCTCAACCAAACAGTCCCTCTTCTACAGGATCTGGCAACACAGAGCATTCTTGCAGATCACCATCCAGCAGACAGACCCAGTTCTGACCTCACAATAAAAAAATATCTGCACTAGAAAACGGTTATGTCGCCAAGAGCCCCCCACGACCCTGGGCCTGACTCTCCCAACAACGTGGAAGGTTGTGGAAGAGTCAGATAGAGATCAAAAACCTAGAAGCAAAGTTTGTATTTTTATTCAGCAAGCACGCAAGAGTACAGCTGCCTTCTCTCAGGGAGACAGACAGGGGTGCCCAAAACGGAGCCACCTTTGAAAGGGGGTTTGAGGTGTTACCTACTTCATAGTAGTCGGGGGCCTATCCTGTCTCTGGGGTGAGGGTGCCCCTATTTGATCGGTCCATTGGCTCATTTTTAGAGAGGATGGGGAAGGGTCTTTGGGGGCTTTTCACACTCTAGGGACAGGCGTCCTTTTTTTCCCTTTTAACTATTGCAAACCAAGCTTTGCAGGGACAGCGTAAAGAGGAAGTGCAAGGGCAGGCTGTCAGCTCTTCACAGGTGGTTAAGCCTGTTCAACCAGCTGTCTAAACTCCTTGTGGGGTGATGGGGGGGTATCCTTCATCTTTCCCTACCTATAGTTCTCTACACCTACAGTAAGAATTTTGACCTAGAAAAGAAGGAAGGTGTAGTGGATTAGCTAATGGTCAGCTCGTAAGGCCCAGCTGAACTGAATCAGTGTGGTCTGGGCATGGAGGATCCATCTGAAGATTGTTACCAATAGCCATAAAGAGAGAACTGGAGGGGAAGATCTTGGCCTATTGATTTTCTAGAAGCTTGGTGCAGATGGTTTTCCTGATGTGAACTAGGCTATTCACGGAACAGGAGCTTGGGACCTCACTGTCGCTGGGCTGCTTTCATCAGGGAAGCTCTGACCATTACCATGAGCATCACTTCCTAGCTCCAATGTGGATCCTTCAGCTTGGTGGCACAGATCCTTCATCTCACTGGCATAGATTTTCTGGCTTCCACCATTGGCCTTTGGGCTTTCCAGATGCAGATCCTCAAAACGGACAAGCATGAGACATTGCCGTGGGCTCTAGGCCACTGGTTGGACTCAAGGAGGACATTGCTTTGGACTCTAAGCCTTTAGCAGGACTTCTGTGAGAAATTGATGGGAACTATGCCCTCAGAATGTTTCGAGCTTCTAGTGTGTAGTTAATCTCTTGCACTCCTTTGCATTTGACTCTTTGGGTAATTATCAGAAAATAACCTCTTAATAAATTATCTATTTTTCCTTTGTTGGAGTCAGCAGGATTAGGTGAGGAAATACATTAAATACAGGTCAACAGAACATTCTACAGCTGGGGATGGTGTTTGACTTCAGAGGATAAATGTTGCTCTTGCCTGTTAAAGGCACTAGAGTTAGTGTTTTATCCCTAAATAATTACAATTTTTAAAGATATGCAGCTTCGTTGTCCCATTTTATTATTTTTGAAAGAATACATTTGCTCATAAAGTGAAACCCACATTAGCCAGGATGTGGCAATGTTCATTCCAATCAGATGCAGCTGTCTCTTCTGTCTGATCTCCTGCTTGCAATTGGTTCCCTCATCTCAGTGGGGGAAAAAGGAAGTGGGAGTAGTGAGATGTGTGGATTTTTGCAATGGACAAAGAATGAGGTTAGAATACTATAGCTCACAGCCTCTCTAGGTATTGTTTTCACAATGTGAACACTTGACGGTTATCCCTTTTAATTTATTTAAAGCACTGTTTTTTAAAAATAAAGGTTCATCTGTCCATGCAGTAACTCTGGATTCTCTCAATTTAGTGACTATCAATACTGTTTCAAAGATAGGCAAAAAACAGGCTGGGAAGACAAATGCTCTGGGGATCGATAATTCTTACCCATGGTCTTTGTTTTGCTTGCTAAATGGTGTAAATTTCTTTTTAACCATGTTATTAAAACATGATTAGTACAAAAAAAGGTTGATAAGCAGATTCAAATGTTTTAAGAGAGTACAGAAAGAAGTAAAAAGGGAGTTCAGGAACTCAGAAGAGGCAAAGCAGAGAAAAATAAACACAGAGGTATAAAAGCCAGAATAGTAGTGCCCATGTACATGGAGAGAGAGAGAGAGAGAGAGAGAGGGAATACAGTCAAGAATATATCAGGCTGGGCGTGGTGGCACACGCCTGTAATCCCAGCACTTGGTAGACTGAGACAGGAGGATCGCTGTGAGTTGGAGACCAGCCTGGGCTACATAGTGAGTTCCAGGTCCGTCTCAACTACATAGTGAGACCCTGTCTCAAAAAACCAAAAGAAGAAAAAAAAGAATATATCAAGGGATTTAGCTCAGTGGCACTATGACTCTCAAAAGCACACGGTCCTGAGTTTGATTCCTGGTACTGGAAAAAAAAAAAGAGTACAGTGAATGGCATATTGTATTTCAGAGAAAACAAAATGAGAAGGAATAATAACTTTAAATTGAGTTAAGACACAACAACAGACACAGAACACAGGCAATGCAATCTAACAAACATATTGCTATGTTCTTCTGAAGAAAAGAAGTAAATAAATAGAACAGAAAAGGCATTCACATCTAAAATACAAAAAAGAACAATCCTGAAATAATGACTTTAATCTTCTTATCAAAGTAGATAATGTTCCAGAAAAAAATCAATACAATACAATTAGTGCTGAGACAGGCTCTCAGGAAATCACTGACCTAGAAGGACAAAGAAGGAACCATATAAGCATCGTGCTAAGCAAACAAAACTTCCCAGCTCAGTTGGCCTCTGTGTACAGAACCACATCATGTGTCGAGGTAGGAGGATAATACAGCTGAGTTATAGAAGAAAGAGAGAGAGAATATCCCTCAAATGTGGTTCATAAGGTATGCCAACATCTAGTTCATCTCTGATTTCTTTGCTATTGTCAATTGGGGCATAACTGTTACAGTTAATTAGTTGCTGCATGCCAATATCTGCCTTCTCTTTCTGCCATTAATGTGTTTCTTTCCTGCTCTTGGTGTGGTGCTGAGACTCAAACTCCCAGGAAAAAAGATTGTACACTAAAAAGACCCTAAAATATTATGCTGAATTGGTTGAAGAGGGACATAAACATCCAAGCAAACCCAAGGACTCATCAAAGGGAGAGAGATTCTACTAAAGAGATATACACAGCAGGGACAGAGTTCTTCTACCTGAACTGATTTTCAACCTGCACCATAAAATAAATAGAAATAAGAGAAAGGAAGGTAACAAAAATGTTTCCAAAAACAGGCCTTCAAACCCTAACCTCATGGATACTAATGTAGAGAAAGTTATAGTCAAAGAACTCAAAAACCAAGTGGTCAAAATAGCTAAAGAAACACATAACCAATTCAATGAGTTCAAAGATTATTTTATTAAACAGTTAAAGGATTTACTAATAAAATATTTTATGGGAGTCTCATATGGTGGCACATGCCTGTAATTCCAGCACTCAGGAGGCTGAGGCAGGAAGATCATTGTGCTTTTGAGACCAGCCTGGGCTATATAGTGAGTTCCAGGTCAGTCTCAACTACATAGTGAGACCCTGTCTCAAAAAACCAAAACAGATAGATAGATAGATGATAGATAGATAGATAGATAGATAGAGATATATTATGAGCATAAAGAAAAAATAATAAATTGAGTTAAACAAGACTATGTATGATATGAGTAGTTTGGTAAAGAACTAGAAATTATAAAAAGAAAGCAAGAAAAAGAAGATATGAAGCATTCAATATAAAATGATGCTAACAGAGAGACCAAATGAGGACCAAGTGTCAGAAATTGAGGACAAGAATGGACACCCTGAAAACAATGACACACCAGGCAAGCTTGCTCCAACAGCTGCTAGATGACTCAAAAAACTAAAAAACATCAAAATTATAAGAACAAAGGAATATTAGAAGATGCAAAAAGTATAAAAAATATTCACTGAAATCATTGCAGAAAAGTTTCCAGGTGTAAGGAAAGAATTCAATATTCAAATTCAAAACACATACAGAACCCCAAATACCCACAACAAGAAAAGAACCTATCCAAGACACATCATAATCAAACTCCCAGAAATTCAACAAAAGGAGAGAATACTAAAAACTGTTAGAGAAAAGCAACAGGTTACTTATTTTTTAAAAAAGCCTATAAGATATACAGCAGATTTCTCACCATAAGCCTTAATTCCAAGAGAGCTTAGAGTCAAAATTTCAAGCCCAAAAAGAAGATAATCGTTAATCCAGACTTCTATATTCTTAAAAATTAGTGAAGTAAAGACTTTTCAAGACAAAAAAATTCTAAAGAAATATATAACCACTAAGCCAGCTTTGCAAAAAAGATACTTATGAGAATCCTAAACAGAGACAGGAAGAGTATCTTCACCAAACAGTCTAAAGGAAAATATACATTTAACTGAAAGAGTAGAAGCAAAATATGAAAGTATAAGCACTAAAAAAGTAATGCATTGACAAGATTCAGTAACACCTTACAATAAGAACTCAATGTCAATGGCCTTAATTCTCCAATCAAAAGTCACAAAGAGGAAGATTGGACCAAAAAACAAAATGCAACATATGTTGCCTATTGATGACAAACCTCATCCAAAGGGTAGTTCATAGATTAAAGCTGAAAGGATAGGAAATGATATGCCATCCAACTGCATATCACAAAAGCAAACAGGAGTAGCTGTCTTATTTTCAGAGACAGCAAACTTCATCCCAAAACTGGTCAGAAAAGACAAAAAGGTACTACCTACTGGTAAAGGAAACAAGCCAACAAGAAGAGATAAAAATTATAAACATTTGTGCACTGATTGTTGATACCCAACAGCATAAAACAAAAGCTACTTGATGCAAAAACAGAGATAGGCATTAATATAATCATTGAGGAGGACTTCAACACCCAACTTTCACATTTAGGTCAACCAGAGAAAAAATTAACAGAGAAATATCGGTTAACCACAACACTTAACAAATGGACTTAACAGATATCATTTCATAAAAAAAACATAATACACATTTTTCTTAGCAACATGAAGAACTTTTTCCAAAATAGACATCTTAGGCCATAAACCATGCTTAAATAAATATAAAAGAATTGAAATCATCCCCTCTACATTATCAGATCATAGTGGAATGAAGTTGGAAATCAATAGCAAAAGAAACCACAGAAATTACACACAATAAACACAGGAAATTTTTAAAATTCATGACTAAATAATAAATGGATCACAGAAGAAATCAGGGAAGAAATTTTAAAAGTTCCAAAAGTCACAAGACAATGGAAGCACAGCATGCCAAATTCTATGGGACACTATGAAAACAGTCCAAAGAGAGAAGGTCATAGTTGTGGATGCACATGTCAAAAGAATCAGACAATCCAAAGTAAAAAACAACAGACTATCTCAAGGTCCTAGAAAGATAAGAATAATCCAAATATTAAATTAATAGAAGGAAAGGCATTATAAAGATCAGAACAGAAATTAATGAAATTGAAACAACAGCAAAACACACACACACACACACACACACACACACACACACACAAAGGTCAGCTCAGAGTAGTGAAGTTTGAGAGCCTGAAGCCCAATTAGATTTGTGCTCTGCCTGTGGTCACAGTGTTATGTGCCCTTTCTGTTTATTGAACTGCATGTGCTGGAGCAGCATGCCTGGTGTGTATGCATGGGAGAACAAGGTACAGAACTACTACATGATATTTAAAAGTTCTAACTGTAGAAAGGTTATCAGTTAACATCCTAATGTAAGAAATCATCAAAGTTTTTCTCCTAGAATTTAGTGCTAAAAAAATTTCCAGATTCATATTTGCATTTTTGTCATGATTCATCATAGTTTCATAGATTCATCATGCATTGTTTCTGGAGAGGGAGAAAACCAAAAACATGGATTTTGTTGTCGTGACTGTATTCCTAGGGGTCCAAGCACAAATGTTTTCCTTTTCTGAATCATTTCTTGTCTTGATTGACATTCTGCTTAAATCGTTTGTGTTCTTTTGTATATTCAAGCACTGAAAACTATTAAAACCTCAATGAATAAATGGATAGGTAGATAAGTGGATAAGTAGGTTGATTGATAGATCAATGACAATTTTCATTCCCTGTAAAATTTTACATCCTAAAATAGTATCACATTGTGCTTTTCTACGTGCTTTTAAATCAACAGAAATATTAATTATTAACAGTCAGCAAGGTATATTCTATGATGGCATTCATCACTTTCCTATCACCAGAGCAAAAATCCTCCATACCCACAAAATAAAGAAGTAGAGGTTTATTTAGCTCATGGTTTTAGTGAGTTCAGTCCATGGTTGGCTGGATTTAAAGTAGAAACTGTATGGTGGAAGGACATGGCAAAGGACAGTTGATCACCCACGGCAATAGGAAGCAGAAAGGAAGAAAGAAAGGAAGATCCAGGGGCAAAAACAAACCTTTGCAGTGGCCCTATGTCTTGCACACATACACTAACAAAGAAAAATACCTTTCCGGGTCTTGACCTCAGTGATGCAACTCCAACCGGGCCTCACCTCCTAACAGTACATTCAACTGCAAACCCATCAATGGATTAATCCACTAACATGGATAGCACATGATGATTCAATCACCCTCCCAAAGCCCACTCTTGAATGCATAAGACTTTTAGAAGACACTTCAGATCTAAACTGCAGTAATTCCCAGAAACATGCTAATTTTAATAATTCATTCAAGTCAGCAGGACAAACATTTACATCTTTTAATCACAGCACTAATCAGTTCATAGTTTAATGGGTTTAGAACACTATAGCAGAGAGATATATAGAGAAAATGCCACATACATATTTGTTACACAAATTATTCAATCGATGATTACAAATGGTTGCTAAAAATGGGAGAATTATCAATTACTTATAATGGTGTGTGGTAGACTGAAGGAATACAAGTGCAGCCCCCTAAAGATGGTAAATATTACCTAAAATACTAAGATCATTTGAACAAAATTTTAGCAAAGCTTCATTGCCTCTTATAAGTTGTAATATTAACATTTGTAATGTGCCATAGGATAGAGCTGAGATCTATAGAACATTCCCCAGGAGAAGTTGCAAAATATCTCCTGCTGAATCTGAAATATCAAAAGCTGGTTCATTCTGACCACAAGGGATATAGTACAAGCCACACAACATTCCAACTACCCATATTGATATTAATAATGCATGAGTAGATTAATGATTGTACCAAATATCAGAGTGCTCTTAAAATGAGGTAAATGTGAAACAAATGAAGAGAAAAAAAGACACTGTATTCCAGTCTCTGATATAATACTGGCCATCTGTGAGACTGAAGATGAAAGCAATATGTCAAAAGCAAAAAGGAACAGAGTCCTTGGAATATTCTTTAATTCTCCCATCCTAGAGATAGCTACAGGCATGGCAAGGTCAAATAAAGAAGAAACTAAAGAAGTGGCTCAATAAGGAAAATGAAGCAAAATTTCTCTGAGACCCATCTCCATGCAAAAGCAGATCCTCTAGCAATGTGAGACCCAAAGGAACTTTCTACAATACACTAGCAAAGAAGTGTCACCTGGGGTGTCACTGAGCAAGGAGAACAAGCTCCAGGTAGAAACTAGAAGAGCCTAGGAATGCAATAACTAACAAATTTTTAGTGCAACAGATCACGAAAATTAGCAATACTCCTGCCTGCGTATGAACATTAGAAACTAACAATGAACCATTCACTAGGGCAGATTTTTAAAAGATGGTCTCTGCAACAACTTCCAGAGAGGAGATGCCTAAGGGAGGAGGTCAGAGGACACCAAGGCCTCCCAAGGGCGCACTGAAGACCTGCCTCCCTACATCCATGGTGTACCCTGTCTCACTCCAGTCTCCTGGCAAACCCTATTTATGCTTCAGCTATAAAAGCAGCCTTTTTTCCTTAGAGAAGCTTTCCCTGACCCTGAATGACCCAGTTAGATTTCTATGTATACTCTTTTTACCTTTAAGTTAGTTCTCATCTCAATGCATTTCAATTCCAAGAATGTGCCTATTTTCTTTTTTATATTGCATTTCTCCAAATTTCCTTCACAAAACTCCTTTTTATTTACTATTGTTTTCTTTCTATCTCTGGATGATCTTATACTTTTCTATGCTTTCAAACAGCCCTTCTATGCATATGACTTCTAAATCTATACCTAAAATGGATAGAATTCTCCACTTTGATATGTACAAAACTAAAATGATCAATACACCTTTCAAAATTTACTCTCTCCTGAAACCTGACTTAACATCCTGTTTTTCTGATCACAAAGGAAATCTTAAGTTTTTTCTTGGCTTCCTCCCCTTCCTACACTGTGTCCAAACATGGTGAGCCCTATACATAATTTCAGTACCATTGTCTCCAGACACACTTCTATTATTCTGATTAGTGGATTCCTACCTATATCCACTCTAGCCAGCCCTCTATTTCTTGTCTTCTGACATGCTACCAAGTTTTCTTAATGCATCTGTTTGTCCACACTTCTCCTCTGTTCAAATTCCTTGCCTTGTCCTAGAATACTAAATCTTAAACACATATCTGGGCTTTCTAATTGCCCCACAGTCTGATCCTCACCTGTCCTTCTTTCTCTTCAACAATGACTCTCAGCTAGTTCAGTACCCTACCCACATTCATCCTCTATCTCCAAGTAGTTCCCACACTTTCCTGTTTCACTGTTCTTCCACTTCCTCACTGGAGAGGACATCACCCATCATCTACACCTACGAAGTCCCATCTTTTTTTTCTCTCATTGAGTTTATCGGTACATTTTAGGTATACAGTACAGTTACATTCATCATTGGGATCTTGTACCTTTTCATGACAGGTCTTGGTTCTCATTTTTTCCCCTTATCCCTACCCTCCCTTCACCCACTCCTCCCTTCCCTATTTACAAAGACTTTATTTCCATTTTTTCATTTTCTCATTTTTTTCTTTTCCCTTATTACCTTTCCCCTACCTTTCCTACTTCCCCTACATCTTTAGCCCTTTTCTTCCTATTTTACATTGTCAATTATACCATTAGGATCTTATGTACAATTATAGTTTTTCATACCAGAGAAACTATTTGGTATTTACACATGTGTGACTTATTTATTTCACTTAGGAGTATATCCTCAATATACATCCATTTTCCTATGAATGACTCTAATTTCTCATTCTTTATGGCTAAGTAGTATTCCATTTTATAGAAAAACCACATCTTCTTTATCCAGTCTTCAACTGATGGGCAAATGGGCTGTTTCAAAGTTTTAGCTATTACAAACTGTGCCACTATTAACATGGGTGTGCATATATCACTGTGATATGATTCTTTTAATTTTTTTGGAAAGATACCCGGCAGAGGGAAGGCTGGGTCAAATGGAACCTCTAATCCTAGCTCTTTGAGGTATCTCCATATTGACTTCCATAGTGGTTGCACCAGTCTGCTCTCCCACCAACAATGAAGAAGGGTTCCTTTTGCCCCACAACCCCGCCAACATTTGCTATTCTAATGTCCTTCATCCCTACAAATTCATCACTATGAAGCAAATTAAAAGAATCTGGTTAAGCTTTAAGTTAAAAAAATATCCAATGTAGGATAGACTTCTTGAAAGTGTGGGGAGTAGGTACACAGAATAATAACAGAGAAATTTGGTAGATAATTAATAAAAAAGTGAGTATGTTAGTTATTTAATCACACAGGACCCATGAAATGCCTACTGATATCTCACTGTATTTCAGATCAGAAAGAAGTTCCAAAAATTGTAAAATGTCTCACCCTCTATGTTGTTGAAAAGCTCCTTATAAGTGACTGCTCTAAGAAATTTCTCTTGAGAATAAAAGATAAGCTAACACATCTTTGCTTGTTTGCAAAGCTGCCTTTTAATTCAGAAGCTTCCTGGAGTTGAAAAGGTAGTAAGTAACTCAAAAGCATTGAGCAACTGAACTCAGTTCACCTTTGAATGCTTCTTATTTTTAGTAGCTTCTCTGTGTTAGGCACTTAAAAATGCAAATTACCTCACCTCTTAAAGAGGAATCTCTTGAATTACAAATAAGAAATAGGCAGTTAGATAACAACAAAAGCAAAATGCAAGTAAAACAGCAAATGAGATCACTAATAAATTTAAAATGTCAACTATAAAAAGAATCATGGCTCAAGATCATAACAGATGCAAGTAATTTTAATAATCTGAAAGGCAGTACCAGAAATGGTTGGGACAAAAACAAAATAACAAATGGTACCTGAACAGAATATTTAATTACTGTGTCTGTTTAGAGTTGTAATAAAATCTCTTTCACTGATCAGAATGTCCTTCAGCCAGAGATTTATGTTTCTTTCCAAAAACTTAATATAGATCTTAAATATACCAAACTTTTTTATCTTTTCTTATAAATGTAACATAAAATATCTGGTTTATGACTAAAATTATGACATATATTATATATTA
>NW_022900927.1:16253278-16286758 GCF_012274545.1 Fukomys damarensis
ACAAGCCTTTATGATGGGGAGGGTGTGCCCGGCTGTCTCTGAACAAAGGAGAGAGAGCAATGTGGCTGAGGGAGGGAGCGCTTCTTATAGGACTGGGGTGGGGCTTACAGGAGCTGGGGTGGGGTTGAGTGATACAGTGGCTGGGCATTGGGGGAGCTGTGACATCACTAGGAGGGGCTGTGTCATCACTAGTTAGGGCCATCTTAAGGCGAGGGAAATCTAACATTCCAGGCTTTTGTTTTATGGTTGTTGGGTGAAGGTCTCTTCTGGAGCTGCTTCAAAGGGGTGAAGGTTGGGCTAAACCTGGATCTGGTGGGGGGAGCGGTAGGTGGGGGCTTCTTCCCTCTTCCTCAATGGCTGATACCCTGCATGATGAGTTCCATAACTGATTGGTAAATGCCCTCATGTGTTCCTGCAATAAATTTTTGAAAGCAGCAAAACAGTCAGGGCCCTATCATAATTAAAAGGCATGTACAAGCCAGTGGGCCCACAAAGGAAGTAGCCAAGGCATCATTTGGGGAAGCCAGGAGTAGCTCTGGTCTATTCCCCAAGAAGTCCATCATCTCTTTCACTCTTTGATGCACTGTTGTAATTCTTGAACCTTTGCTTTGACAATCTCTGACTGGTTAACAAAATAACAGCATTCTTCACCTAGCACCTGGCATGTTCCCCCTTGGGCCACTGTCAGCATGTCAAGGGCTCTTCTATTTTGTAACACAACTGCTGCTAGAGAATTTATTTGATCTTGTACTTTATTTAAGGACTGGCTTATTTTATCCATGTCTTCCAAAATCTCTATGGACAGGGCCTGATGGAAATGTGTGGATGTAGAAATTCCCACTATCCTTGTTGCCATCCCAGCAAGGACCCCCACTTCCATTAAGGAGACTAGAAGGGAGCTGCCCTTTTTCTGATTGTGTTCTGTGGGAGAACTTGTGTAGACATCTGGGCTTCTGTATAAGTGGTCATGGGAGGGCTACGGAAGAATATGTAACAGAAAATGTCAGACTGATTGAGGCATCGGAATGCCTGTTACTTACATATGAAGTACAGGCTGCTGGACAGGCAGATTGGATGCTCTTTGGAGATAAAGAGGGAGCAAGGAAGGCGAGTGATGTTGTTAATTTGCCCCATGTATGCCAGGTTAGTGGTTTGTGTAGGGAATGGGAGACCCATAGAGATGGGTCCCAGAACTGTGGATAAACTGCCAGTATTTGAGACAGACAGGTTAAAATCTAAGGGGATGGGAACTGGAGTGAATGAGTGGGGGTAAAAGGGCATACACATCCAACAGTCTGAGATAGTGACAGGGAGATAGTGGAGGATGGTATTAAATAAGTGTCGTAGCCTTTTTTGAGACTGGGCTATCTGGTTTATTATCACTTGGAGATCTATCCCTTTATAGGGAGGTGGAGCGATGGGTATCAAAAGTCTCTCTGTCACTAGTGCCTATTCATTGACTGCCTCTTTTGGTTATTCTTTTCTGCTGGGTGTGTAAGACCAATTAAAGTGAGACCTGTGTTAATCAATATGAACATCTTGCTATCTGTTAAGGTCAGTTAAGTCTCTTTAGGCATTATTTTGGAACCATGCATAAAGCCTCTCAGCTCCTGTCAGTGTCAGCCATTAGGATGGTTCATGGGCCTTACTTGACCAAGTTGCTTTCAGTGAAAGCATGGGAGATTTTTTTCCCTTGGTGACCCTCTTTTGGCACATAGTACATTTGTCCTCTGGTGTCCAGCAATCTCCCTGTTCAGGAAGTTGGGTGACTTACCAAAGATATAAGGTGTTGTAGAAAAGGTTCCTTCACACCTTGGATCTTTGATGATCTTGGGAGGCCAGAGCCAAAATATTGGTGGTCCTCAGCCCAGTTACCTGTTAGTGTTGATCTCTGCCCTTTGGTGGTTGATCACCCAGAAGAGAAGATCAGTGACATGAGTAAGACATTAAGAGCAGTGAGCTTAACTCTCATAACTTTATCTGGATAGCAAGCACCCTGGAATCTAAAATACAATTAGAGGACTATTATTTTTATCAATCATGGTTGTTCTAGTAGTTGATTTCCTATAGAATATTAACAGAAAAAAACTTGGAGTCAGGAGCCACACATAACAACAATAATAATATTTTAGCATGACAATCATGATGGCATTATCTTTGCAACAAACTTAGATATGTATCTTAGTATAAAATGTCCATTGTTAAATGTATTTATTCCCCTCTAAAAATACATAAAAATGAAAAATAGGAAATTCTTACTTAAGTTATTACCTTTTGTTAGGATGCCATCTAAGGAAAATGTATGGGCCTACAAATGTACCTGTAATCATGAGTAGGTGGAGCAGGAAGAGACAGGCAAATACCTGGATCAAAAGGTTATTGCCATAAATAATATGTTGGAAGACCTGTATAGTCAGAAAACATGAATATATTTTGTACACCAGAAAAGTAGTAATAATAATTATAATTATATGAAACCTTATGTCCTATAGTGTAGCCTGGTACCAAAAAGATTTTTTAATAACTCCTTGTTTTTCCACAGAAAATATTATATTTTGAAGATGACTATTATAAACATATCACAATAATATATTTAGAACTCAACCCTTTGATGATAACCAATGTAAACATTTTATAATAACATATTTAGTGATGTTTATTGGGGCTATATCTTCCCATGAGACTATGAAAATTATTGGGGTTCACATTAGTGAACAAAGACCAGAATAAATTTTTATGAGCAACTACATCTTTATTCACCAATAGGAGTCTATCCAAACCTACAATTTTATATTTAATTATCTTAACAATTTTTTATTTAACTTGTAAAACCAGGTTGTCAAAATTAACAATTTATTTATATCTTTGATGTCATTTTGATCAAAAAATATAATTAGACAAACCCTTTCAGAAAATTGGACACAGATAAACATATAAGACAATGTATGAAACTAGAGTGCACTCAAATATATTTGGCCAATTGAATTATAACATCTCTTTTGATTAAGACTAGTCAAAACTTTTGCAGGTCAATTAACAGAGATCTCTTGCAATTAGAATCAGAAGGAGTAAAAGTGCTTTCTAAAAGTAGCGTATTCTTGTGTTATAGTTGTCACAAGTCTGTAAGCAGAAAGTAGAGAGAAGGTCAAGTTAATCCCATAATTACAACTTAAGAATTTGCAATGTAAAAGAAATGTTTCAAATACATCAATTAAACAACTGGAAACCAAACACCAATTAAACATATTTTAAGTTGAAGATGAAAGGTACATCTGTCAATCAGCCAGAATTTATATATATGTTTTAAAGATTTTCCTGCCTGGCAGGACATCACAGCTGATTATACTATGGAGCAACCACTCTGTATCCAGCACCGGGCTATAACCTAGCATTTGGTCTTTGAGCTCCAATCTTAAGCATTACATTTTCTTTGAATTGTTTTAAAACCTTATATTCTATTTTCCAATATTTATGTAGAAAGCAGTAGAGACCAATGGAATTTCTTGGTAATATAGCCTGCCAAACAAGTTGTTGATATGTAAACAGGCAGGGCCAGGAGAGGATCTTACATTTTCTGCAGTCCTGCTTTTCTCTGTCTTCCAAGGAAGCTGAGGAAGGAAGTGCAAGCAGAGAAGTGGTTGTTAACTCACTCTCCTGTTTGGGAGGGGCTGAAGGAGCAGGGAGAGAGTGGGTGTTGTGGGTAAGAGACACAGGATGGCAGAGGTGAGGAAGGGTCAAAGGATGGCAGAGGTGAGGAAGAGTCACAAGATGGCAGAGGTGAGCACATGAGGAGAAGGAAGAGCTGACCTGGTTATAGGGTGGGAGACTGCGAGTGGTGAGTGATCAGCTTGATCAAAGGTGGGAATCAGGAGGGGTAGAGGAAAGGGTTTGGGCTAAAAGTACCTGAGAGGGCAAACAGGTTTGACAAAGGGAGGGGTGAGAAAGAAGGCGTGTAGGCAGGGGATTTCTGACCATTTGCCATTGTGTTGACAAAAATTGCATAAATCACTCAGTATGTTAAAATTGAAAGTGTCATTTGTTTTGTTTTGTTTTTTGGTACCATTGGGGATCAAGCTTGGGTCCTTGTGCTTGTGAGGCAGGCACCAGAACGACTGAGCTAAATCCCTGGCCTGAAAGTGCCATTTTTGGGCCATTGAGATTTTTTATCTAATTTTTACTGAGGTCCAACTTGGTTGCAATAAAAAATGAGTCATTTTGGCTTAAAGTTGGGTCCCAGCAGTCCAAGGGGACAAAGTTGTGCCAGGAGGCAGCCAAGAGGCATTAAAGGATGGGGTTTGGATTGTTGGGCGCCCATGTCAGGGTGGGTGAGGAGGAGTTAGCTCCCTAGGAGGAGAGCAAAAGAGAGGAATGTCTTCAACTCTTTTGTACTCCCCCCACCCAGCCAGTCCCCGAAAGGGGAGAATGAGAGGATGAGGCACCCCCCAAGGGCATGGTCTTGGGGGGGGGGTCTCTCTGACCAAAAGCTTGGATTTCTAAGAAATCCCTGTAAGGAGAGAATGAGAATAAGACAGAGGACCCAAGTAGAGGGAAACTAAACTGCCTACTCACCCTGTAATCAGTGACCCCTGTGGATATGAGTCATCATCAATGGCAAAGGTAGAAAGCCCCTAGGAGGTCCTAGCTCGGCAGATGTGGTCTTGATGAAGTGGCTGAAGACAGGACCAGACCAGGACCATAACAAACCTTTATTATAGAGAGGATCTGCCAGGCTGTCTCTGAACAAAGGAGAGAAAAGCAACATGGTAGCACAGGGAGTTTCTTTTATAGGACCGGGGATGGGCTTATAGGAGCTGGGGTGGGATAGACTGATGTAGTGGCTAGGGATTGTGGGGGGCTTACATCATCACTAGGATGTGGGGGCTGTGTCATCACTCATTAAGGCCATCTTAAGGTGAGGGAAATCTAACACCTAACAGTCAAGTTATTTCTATAACATGATCAAGACACTTTTTCTCATATATATATATATATATATATATATATATATCTCACACCATTAAGATGTGGTGAGTCATAATAACAAAATAAACAAGGGTTAACCATGATGGGAAACTTTTTATTATTCCAATCTCATTATCTTTTACTCTCTCAAAATATTCTATCTTCACTGCATGCCTGCATTTAACTGCTTACATAATCATAACATCCCTACGTTTTGTATTACTATACCTCTGCCTCTGCTAACTTGTCTTTCTGGTACAACACTTGCACTTCCCAATTTTCCCATGTGTTAGGGCCTTATTTATTATTTAAAAATGGATTTTAGTATCCTTGCCTCTCCAAAGCCTTTTGTGTCCATGCCCAATCCTACCAGCCCACCTGGTATAACCCACTGGTAATCATCATTTTGCTCTTTACAGCTCCTTGAGACCAGAGACTGGATCTTATTGTCATAAGCTTCAACACATGATACCATGTCAGGGCCCATGCTGCCACTAGATGAATACTGAGACCATGTAGATGGTGCAAGATGTCTGAGGTGTGGCACCAGTCATCATAGAATTCACAGCCCTCATGAAGTACACATGGCAGGGTGGATCTAAATTCAATGTTTTAATGAACTACCTAACAATCAAGAGAGGACAGAGTCAAATGAGCTCAGACCTACAATTTGCCTTACTGTTTTACAACAGTATATTAATACAGATTCACAGATCTACCCCCAAAACAAAATACAACATGCATCAAAAAATGCTGTTTTTACTAATATAAACTTTTGGCAGGTCATTTTGTTATGGCTTATTTCTTGGAAAAATCTCAGAAACACATTCTTTTTTAAATTAAACTAAAGTGCAATTTTTCCAACTATAATATTGTGAAGATAACATGGGCTCGTAAAATCTAAGAACTGACAAAAATTCATAAAGAGATTTCTGGAACTGAAATATCTAATTTCATTAGACATTTATTAAAGTTACTTACTTCTACTGAGTGATATTTAGTGACATTATGTGTGTACAATTCTGCTGTAAAAGACACCAGGGCTTTTAGCTGGAGAAGAAAACAACTTGCAGCCTGCTCTTCCATTGATCTCAATCTATCTAGAAATCCATTAAAGTAAATCTACCACCTGGGGAATATATTTGAAGAGGCACTTTGTAAAAATTGATCAAAAGTTTACCAAAATGACAGGAAAAGCCTAAGCTTTAATACCTCCATTTCTTCCTGAAGGGAAAATAGGGATCAAATAATTTTATTAGCAACTTTATTCTAATGGAAATGTTCCTTGATATACTGATCAATTATTTAAAAATGGCCATTAAATCTCAATTATATTATCTATGCTGTAGTTAATGGCTGAGTAACATTTCCATTGTGAAACTCACTTTTAATTTAGCAACTTTTTAATTGTTAAATGATTACCTTTAGTAAATAATTTACAGAACTATTCCTATGAGTATATTTTAATGTGCATTATTTTGAACTACATTTATAAAAGGTCAAAAGTTTTGAATTCAAGAGATTCTGCCTAGTATGTTCTTCCTCACTGGAAATAATATAGCAATTCTTTGCTGGAAAACAAAATTTTTACAAATCCTTACTAATTCATGTTAGTGATATTAACACTAAATTTGAATTAACACATCCAACATCACTTGACTACGTTTGACAAGGCATTGTGTACAATAGGATACTACATCTCACTTTATCTCTTGCAGAAGGTTACAATCATATAAAAAGAGAGAGAATGGATCACAGGATAAAAAGACCAAACAATGTCCCCAGGACAAGGGAAAAATGAAATGACAGTTCAGGATTTCAACCAAGGGCATTAGGGAAATGGACAGTGGAGGCAACCCAGGAGGGAAACAGAACACGATTTAGACCCAAGGCAGGAAAGGGAAGACGAGGTCCAGTTTTAATAAAATACCAGCTAAGTCTGGGAGATAAAGTTTGAAAGTTCATTTTCAACTTTTTAATGAAATAATTGAACATAAAATTGATCAAATTACACTTGACCCTTGAACTAATGTTATATTGTCTTAGTCACATTCTCATCACTGGAACGCAGTACCAGATACCCACGGTGTAAAGGAGGAGGGGTTTCTTTTTATTCATGTTCAGTCCCTAATTGGCCAGCTCCAAGGCAGAAATGGCATGGTAGAAGGTTCTGGAGGAAGGAAGGACTCACATCATAGCTGTCAGGAAGCAGAGAGAGACGATAGGAGCCAGGGAGGCAAATGCACCCTTCCATGCCTCCAGTGGCCCACTTCCAACCAGGCTCATTCTATGGGCAAGTAAGCAACTGTCCCTCACAATCTGATCACCTTCCAAACACATGAGCCTTTGAGGGCCACTGTAGAGCTAGACCCAAATGGACATTTGTTATATAGCAAGATGATTCCAACACAGATACTCAAGCAGCAGTGGCTTAACATACCTCTTCTAGCATCCCAAGAAGCACCTGGGGACAAGTTGTATTATTTGTAAGGTTGTGTTTCAACATTTTGTTAAGTGAATGACCAGATATTTTGCCTTTGCAATAATGAAGAACACAGAATAATAATGTTGACTACTCAGGTTTCACAGAGACCTGATAAATGCCATCCCCATTTTCTGCCCAACTTCTGCACTAATGATAAATAGCCCAGGAGGAGCTATTCACCACCGTAGATTTTCACTGGTTCAAAAACAGTCAGACTGATTCTGCTTTAAATTATGAACTATGAAACTTCTCAAACTCCACAAAGAGTTTTTAGATCTTACGCATTGGCTCTTGTCACACATACCTACATGTATGGAAGCCATTTAAATTCTACCAATGAAATTGGTCTCATAAAATATGGAAAGCCAAAGCAGAGGATGCAGATGTTTTTCTGTGGCAGTGCTGTACTGCACGAAAGTTCAGACAGCTACCTCTGCAATGGCCAATTCCACTATGGTCTACTCACTCTCATGATCACAGCCTTGGTGGTTTGATTCTAGAGCCAAAAGTCCAGTGGAAGCCCTATAAATTCTACTCAATTTGTGAATTCTACTCCATCCAGTTATTTGTAAGCCCTCATTTTCTACATTTGATGCCTATCCTTGAAATTCTTAAGAGCACATTCTATCTCCTTGGACCCTGTCTAACACAAGCACAAATATTAGGCAACTGGAAAAAATTAAACAATAAAATAACCAAATTATGTTGGCATTTCAATAGATGAATAATATGCAAAAAAGTAGATGTGATAATAAGAATGGTTCTGCTCCTAAGCTGGTTCTTTTTTGTTTTGTTTTGTTTTTTGTACTTGGGATCGAACTTGGGACCTTGCACTTGCGAGGCAGGCAGTGAAACCACTGAGCTAATTCTCCAGCTCCTAAACTGTCTCTTAATTAACCAGTCTAGGACTCTTCTTTAGTGAAAAGAGTTCAAATACATCCAAGTATGCTAAGGTAAATGTAATCTGCAGGTTTTCTTGACCTTACTCGTCAAAGGCCAGAATAAATAAGTGCTTATACTCCAAAGTGGTGTTGCTCAGATTTTCTATAATGTCAACAAGTCTATGGTGAGAGCAGTGATGGGTTAGCTCTTCTGCAAATCATGGTCCTTGGGTTAAGAAAAATAGTGAAGGCCAACTTTTAAAACATTCTGTAAACGTCATAAGAAAATGCTTTGCCATGGCACTCACTTGCCTCCGTGGGAGCAGCTGAGAGGACTGAGATTTAGTGCAACTCAGAAAAACTCTAAGGAAAAAAATGCTACTTTTTCCTATAAGTATTCACCACCTGCTTGGTCTTAGGTTCTCAACATTTCAGAGTCATGACTTCCTCTTTCTGCCATTCTTCATACAGCGGGGACTCTAAAGGACTGAGAAATCCCAACTTTTACTTGTTAGAGGATTGCTTTACTCCCAGGAGTTTCCCTTGTGATTTCCTATTTTATCTGAAATTTGGATTACTCTCTCATAATTATTTACCTCCTGTGGAACCCCAACCTGTTCTCCTCCACATAGCTTAGCCCAGGGCTGGTAATTGCCTTCTTTTTTGTTACCCTCAGGAGAATAGGTAATTTTACTGAAATTGCCTAAATAGTTAAAAGAATAGAACTTAAAACATAGAAAAAGCAACAGTGTAAAGTTGGTTTTTCCCCATCTCTGTTTCTGAAGCCCCTCTGCAGATCTCTCTGGAGGCCTTTCTTTTTCTGTACTGCCTTCACCCTCCTATTCCAGGGTGCCCCGTGTATAACCTTACCACTCTTCTCTACAGACAACCTCTTGTTTTTGTCTCCTTTTTTTTTCTAATTCCCCTGTCTTCCCACATACCCTATTCTTGTTCTCAAACTCCTGCTATTTTTTATTATGTAAAGCAACTTTATTTTCATTGTTTCAGGCCTGACCCGTCCATATGATATCTCTTGGCTTCACTGTCCCTAACCAAAAAGTGGTTTGAAATACTATCCAACACTTAAATCTCATCTATTCTACAGTTTCTCTCTAATAACATTAAAAGATCCTTCCTCCTGAATAGTAGTGTCAGAGGTATAATTTTTTTTTCCACTGAATGAGAAATACAGTTACTAATGTGGCTCCAAAGCCGTGAGACCCAAGCTCTTTGAATCTTCAGCATCAAGACATTGTTAGTACATGATTCCCATGTGCTCCACTGCCAGGCAGAAAGAAAATCAAACAAAGAACAAAAGCTAAATGGACAAGGCACCCAAGTATATCCCTTTGAAAAGACGCTCTTCAAAGTCTCATCAAAAAAAAAAAAACACTCAACTTTTATGCCATTGGCTGCACTGTGTTGCAAACCACCACTCTGCAAGGGCATGTACAGTATGACAGAGTGCTGCTAATAAAGGAGAGAATATTGGGTAGGTAAACAGAAATACGCGCAAGCTACCACACATGACATAAAAATTCAATGTATAATCAGGGAGCAAAGGCACTAGAACCTTATTATGTTAAGGTTCCAAGCAAACCAAGACTTACAAAGCAGAAAGAGTTCAGAAATACTGAGAGCAGATCTCCAGGTCACTCTCACAAGGCCCTGCCTCTGGTTCAGAATGATGAGATCTCTACAGGAAATTCACAAAACCAGTTCAGACGCCATGGGCATTTACATAATTATGAATCAACCCTCTTTGAACTCCAAAGAGGTCTGGCCAATTTTTTAACATTTAAATCAGACAAGAACATCTGCCTTCTCCAAGATACTTTTCTTTCCAAAGCTGCTTTCATTTTTTCCTCCAAGTCTGCAACCACATTTTCTTTTTCTCCTTTTGTTTATTTGTTGAGAAGTAGACATATAACCGTTTTTCTTTTAGTTCTGCTTTTCTAATTAGGGAAAATAAGGTTAGTAGGCCAAAATCTTTTGTACACAACAGGGTGGATAAAATTTATATTCTATTCATTTGAGCACACCCACACATGCAGCCACAGATATGAGAAATTTTTTCCTTTTATATACAAATAAAGTTAATACTTTTATTGATCCAGCTAGTTCCTATTTATTGTGAAAGATATTGAGATTCTCAAAAGCTGGGAATGAAATCATCATTGCTTCCAAAAACGTACCTTTTGAGGGATGAGAAAGATCACCATGATACAATGTAGAAAGTTCTGTGGTAAAATCTTTCCTAAGGTACCACAAGGCATGGAATTGAGCAGGCCACTCTGCCAGAGTGTAAAGAGAGAGACAGATTAGCAATGTTTGACAAGAGGCTACCTCTGTACTGAACCTTAAAAACAAGTGCTATAGGGACATTCCAAGAAGATGTAGTGCCTATGTAGAGGAAGTAAGTACTAGGAAGAAATCTCTAGTGTGTACAGAGAACAAGAAAGCAAGGTGTGGTTTTTAGGACATAAAGTGTGAGGGTGTTCTGCCTGAAGGCTGCACCGTGGAGGACCCTCACATGCCATCTTAGAAACTTTGACCTGGTCCAGCAATTTCAATGACCTTTCAAAGTACTTTAGAGAGAACCAAGGGAGAAAGGCATTATGGATCTGGCTCTAGATTGAAAGATGGTTGAGAACTAGGGATAAGACTGCAGTCAAGGAAAGTGGATAGAAACCACCCATATCCTAAGGAAGAGATGTTAGGAATCTAAATAAAGCAATATTGCAGGAAGAGAAAAATCTTATAAAAATAAGTGCTGGTTTTCTCATTTAATGAGTATTTTTGAGTTCGCATTTTATTATACATACTTCTGTGGGCACCGGGATATAAGAGAAAGAAACAAAAAACTGAGAAAGAAACAAAAATCCCTATCCTGGTGGAACTTAGAGATATTGTTAATGTTCTTCTAGTTATATGGATGAATAATGCTGATTTGCCTATGTAAACAAAGACTGACCTTGACAAGGTTTTTGACAAAGCCCTAAAATACAGTTGTTGTCAGAAGAGAAAAAGAAGATAATAGATCAGTAATTACAAACCTCTTAGAGATGAGTGCCCAAACTGCAAACCAAAACCCACTTGTTTATTGCAAAGTACCAACATTGCCAGTTACCCTTGAACACTGAGCTTTTAGTTTAGGGGAAAAAAATTTATACATTAACAACTTTTGTTTTTAAGGAAAAACACAAAACTTGTACCATAGGTCCTCAGTCACATGGTGCTCACTCTTGAAGGACCTGGTCCTAGACAACATTAAAAGAAACTCATCTCACCAATGCACTGGATATAACAACTTCCAAAGACCTCTGAAACTTCCTGAAAATGTCCATCATTGGGAAATACAGCTGTTACCTCTCAGCTTGCTTTCTCTCAGCAGCTTTGATGATGCAATAATGTCAGGATGTGACATTCTTAGCTACCCAGGCTGTGCACTAATGATTCCATTTTTTATAAACAAGGAGGCTCTTGGTAATCTTGAGGGACCACTGCTATAATTCTTTGAACATCCACTTAAATTTCTCAGGTTTTGTAACACCTGTTACCCTCAGCTTTCATTTTGAAGGTAACCTCCAGAGAGCATATTTTTACCAACTCAAGAAGTTTTTAATGTACATTTACAAATTTTCTTCCTTATTCTGCCTTAAACATAGGCAATAAGAACCTGAATGCACTTCAATTGTTAACCAGAGTTAAAGTGCTGATGAAAACCTCTGTGAATTATGTATGAGAGCAACTTTCCTTTCATCTAACACCTGGCAAAGGAAATTTTTCCTACATTTTCTAAATCTAGAGTAGCATATTTCCCAGGAAATAATTTATTCCAAACAGCTTTTCTTATCAACTAGCAAATTTTTTAAAAGCTATGTTCTTACATCTCCACTAATCATTTATATTTTGGTTGATGTTCCCTGTTCTCACCCTCAGAAATATCTATTTTTGCTTTCACCTCTTCCTATCCAGCCATGGCTCACAGGTGCCTATTTGAATATTTTACTATTATTGTATGTACAAATCTCCTGGGTATATCTGTTTCAATTTATCATTAATTTATTTCTTTTGTTCTAAGGTGGACATATATTTTTCAATATCCCACATTGAATCCTCGATTATTTTCATTATGTTTTCAAAGGGTTTTATATATAGTGTCCCTAATGTTATTTTCAAATTGCTTTGCAATTTCTGTTTTTTATTTCCTATTTGATTTTATAGCTGGTTAAATTTACTATTGCGTTTGGTTTTCCTTTTGATAGGTAAGTATAGTTTTACTAAAATATATTAAAAGGTTATGCTTTTTTACTCTAGAATTTATTGATATTTTCTTTGTAGATCCATAGGGACTTGAAAAAGTGGGTCCTCTATGATGCATATTTTTATAGAAATTCTAATAATTACATTAAATTATATCATGATAGATGTTATATCTTTAATAGATTTTGGCCTTCAAATATCACAGATGAAGGAATTATTAAATACTATGGGCTATATTTCATTTCATTTTTTATTTTTCTACAATTTTATTTATATATTTAGATAGTTTGTTTTTCACTGTCATCTATGAATAATGCAAAGGTCTATATAATCGTACTACCTTTCTTCCCTTTTCTCTCCCATTTTTTGGAGAAACACCCTGAGTTGTTTTTGCTGATGTGTTATAGCTAAATCATTGATCTCTATTATTTGCATGACATAGTTTTTCTCATGAATTATAATCATCAAAGTTAGTTTTGTAACTATGTTTTAAAACTTAAAACTGCAGTAGTTATGTTTAAACCATTAGTATTTATCACCAGAGTTTTCTTCCCACTATTTCACTCCTGTGCCTGAATAGATTACACATCCAAGCCCATTTTTCATGTAGAACACATAGTTGAAGAGTCTTTGTGTATTTGAAAATATCTTTCTGCTACCTGATGTCTTAACTACAATTTGGCTGGAGATAGACTTTGTAGGTGACATCTATTCTCCTTCAAACTCTGAAGATATTGTTGTCTTGCTCTCTGGCCTATAAAATAACTGAAATTAAGCAATTTTTTTCTTTAACAGGTGAATTGCTTGCTGTTTATATTCTTGTATAATTACTTCTTTAACACTGAAACACAATAATTTCCCCAAGTATGCCTTAGTCTTCAATAACTTCATTTCACTGAGTATAATGAGCATCACTTGCTTGCTTCCCCAAGATATAGTCCCCTTTCTTCTGATAATAGAATTTATTCACCTCTTCCTCACTGTTGTAGTAAGGGTTTGCAAGGGAATAGATTTAATACAGGAAATAAAATTTATAGGATTATTTTATAATATTCATCCAAAAAGTCATATGCAGAGGAGTGCAAGAGATCTGTCCATGAGCTAGAGGCTCAAAGAATCCAATCAAAGGCCAAAATCCCAAGGCAATGTCCTCTACAAAGCCAGCCAGAGGCCTAGAGCCCACAGCAGTGTCTTATGTAAGTCCATATCAAACATCTGCACTGGAAAGGCCCTAAGGCCAGGGGTGGAAGTTAGAAAGTCTGCACCCAGAAGGATCTGGGCTACTGAGCTGAGGGATCTGCACTGGAGCCAGGAAGCATCCTCAAGGTAAAGACCAGAGCTCCCCTGAGAAGAGCAGCCATCCCTGTCAACAGCAAGGACCCAAGCACCTCTGATGACAGAGGAAAACCAGCCACAAGCTTCTCCAGGAAAATCAATAGCATAGAATCTTCCCCTCAAGGTCTCCTTTTATTCAGTTGTCAACAATCCTCAGGTGGGTCTTCCACGCCCAGAACCATGCTGACTTAGTCCAGCTGGGTGTCCCAAGTTGCCCATTAGTTAACCCACCATGCTCACACTCAGTCCTCAAAGTTTACATGGAGCTCAATGCCCATCCCGGAAGAAGAGCAGCTACACCAGGCTTAGGCCAATCAGGCCTCACATTCTGCGGGCCACGCTGATTGACTTGGGGCAGTGTAAGCCTCCCTGTACAATTTCTCCTCCTCCCAGCTTCCCCTCCAGAGTGTATTAAAGACACACATGGGAAATTAGCTGATTCCTGTACTTCCTTCTCATAGGCTGCTCTTGATCCCTCACCCTACCAAGTGAAGGAAAAAAATAGTCTTTCTATTGTACTTCCACTTACAAGTACACTTCTCAGGAATTAGGGGTATAGATGCTTGCATTTGGTATCCTGATTAATTTGGTCACAAATTCTATAGATGTTGAGCTGACTGTTCATGCTCTTTGAATATTATAGTATTTAAGTCTAATTTTAGTACCTATAAACCTTTCTGTTCCATTGGGTTCCCTTCACTGAATATTGAGTAGTTTTGTTTATTTTGTTTGTTTTATAAGTGAAGATTTGGAAAAAATACATTTATGGAGGAAAAAATAATTTGGTATTATCACAGGTTAAAAGATAAACAAAGCCATATCCCATATTGTATTTTCCTTATTCTAAAATGTTCCATTACTCTTGAAGTCTAAGACAGATAAGAGAATTGAATAGTCTCAGGTTATTTTTTCTTTGTAGAAAGTGTTTTTGGTGAAGCTACTATTTTGTTCTCTCAAGAAGGATAATGTTTTCCTTTCCTTTGAAGTGCAAATGACAGTTTAATTAAGAATCTATCCCTTCCTTCATTGTTTAATTATCATTAATTCATCACAAAAATAACTATTACTGATATTATATCTCTAAGTTGCATTTCTTAATGAAATGGCTATTTGTGAAACTGGGTTGGCAAGAAGCCATTTGCCCTAATGCTGATGACAATGACTGGCTTTCATTTGAGGATCTATTATGGCATATTTTAAGTGTCCTCTGTATCAAAAGCTAGCGAGGACCCCTTGTGATAATGGCTTTGTATGGATGGTATTAGGTGTCAAGCTCTATCCCCTCAAACTCTGTGTGCTGAAGTCCTAGTTCAAAGTATTTCTGAGATGGAGACTGGCCTTTAAAGTAATTAAGAGGACAGGGACAAGGGGATAAAATGAGAACCAAGACCACCTGTCATGTAAAGGTACAAGATCCCATTAATGAATGTAACTGTACTATATACCTAAAATGTACCAATAAACTCAATAAAAGAAAAAAAATAAAGTAATTAAGATGAAATGATGTCACTAAGGTAGGCCCTAATCCAAGATGATGAGCATCTTTATAAAAGAGGATGCTGGGACAGACACATCAACAGAGAAAGACCATGTAAGGACAGTGAGACGGAAGACAGGAGAAAGGCTTCGGAAAAGGACTGCTTACCTGCAGTCCTCCTGCCACTGTCAGACAATGGAACAAGCAGTGATTATGTGGTGCTGAAGAACAAGATAAAAGAGAAAGTGCAGCACTCATTTGATTTTGCAAATTAAGATGAACCTGAAGACTTACGTATTCACAGCCTCTTTAATTCTGTAAGCCATAAAAATCCTCTGTTTTGTTTTTTTGAGACAGGGTCTCACTATATACTTTAGGCTGGCCTTGAACTCACTGTGTAGCACAGGTTAGCCTTGAACCTGTGGCAATTTTCTATCTCAACTTCCCAGATGCCAGAATTATAGATGTGTGCCACCACACCCACTTTAAAAATCCCTTGTTAAAAAACATTAATTGAATCTTCTGTCTTTACAGCCAATAGATTCTAAGAGTTCAAATTCAAGAATTAAATGTTTTTCTAAATATAAATTGTTTTTAAAGGATACAATCCTATGAAAAGATGCCATAATAGCCCCTATTTTTAGAAAAAAAAATCAGTAAAATAATAATTACAACAAAGACAAATTTATGTAAAATTTTTGAAAGGTGCATTTATTTCTCTGGAAAAGATGCTTTTTGCTCTAGAAAATATGATTGTTCTAGGGCAGAAGTGTTCAAATGGCTTAAATTTTCACTTTATATTCTCTTGAATTCTTTCATTTTTTACTACACACATCCTGTTTCTAATAATATTTGACGTCATAAAAATGAATTTTTAAAGAAAAATGCACCAGTTCTAAAATCCTGAATATTGACCTCTTACAAATTTTCTTACTAATTTCACAATTAACTGACTACATACTTAGTTTCCATCAAGAATTTCAAGTTAAATATTAAGGCAAATGCCTAGATGATTCTAGCACAAATATTTAAGAAACCATTTTTAGGGCCAGGGATTTAGCTCAGTGGTTTTGTGGCCTGCCTTGCAAGTGCAAGGACTCAAGTTCAATCCCCAGTACCAAAAAAAAAAAAAAAAGAAAAAAGAAAGAAAGAAACCATTTTTAACCTGGGAATTTCTATTTATTTCAGTCTTACACAGATTCAGCCAATGTGCCTAGTTATCCCCTCAACAACACACACTTTATTCCACCTAATCCCAACTTGCTCAGAAACAAAATTGTAATACAACCAAATACACATTCATTTCCTTAATTTTTATTATTTATTTATTTATTACACCAGTGATCAAACTTGGGACCTTGTGCTTGTGAGGTAGGCAGTGGAACCACTGAGCTAAAACCCCAGCCCCATTTCCTTAATTTTAACTGTGAAGTATGTTCAATAATATAATACATTTGCACATTAGCAATTATATGTTTACACATATTTTCAATAAACAATATTAAGAATCTTAAAATTCTGGTATGATCTACAATAACTTTATATATTAAAAAGCAATGAATAATGTGTTTTATAATAGGTGAAATTGCTATACGTTACTTGTATACTTTCACAATAAAAATTCCAACAGCTTTACTTTTTTGAGAAAGTAAAATCCATACAATAAATATAAAGAGAAATCAATAGTCATATTAAATTTCCCAAAAATTGTTCATTTAGGGCTTGAGGGCAGAAGAGCTTGTGTATGAGAGTTTAATCCCCAGCACCAAAAATAGTTATTTATTTGCTGGTGTTATCTCCAGCATCTACAAATGCCAAGGTGTGAATTAATGTTACTTAGGATGTTCTTGTTGGATACACATATATGCACACACACACACACACACACACACACACACTAACATACATTATTTTTCACTCTTTCCAACTTCTCGTTTCTACAAAATAATATCAGTAACTCTGGGAAGTCACTTTCTGTTCTATTGTTGTCTTTTGCAGCTCCACTCTCACCACGAGCGTGTAAGAGACTCACAGTCATTAGTGTGGGTTTGTGAAAGCAGCCATGCATGCAGTTAACAGACAATAACTTACAGCACTCTCTTGCCTGTTGTGCTGATTACAATCTTGACTCCTCTGTGAAGTGATAAAATTTTAAGTAAATTGCACACTAATCTGGTGAACAGATTCCAAAACCTATGAAATTAAATGGCAGACCCATTTCTCTCAGAAGGCTGTAAAAATGACTAAGAGCTCCTCTTTCCCTCACCATTACACACTGTTCATAATCATTATCTCATATGAATACCAACAGAATGGTAATAAATAAAAAATAATGTGCTTTTTACTCTTGATCTAAGAATTGGGCAGCTATGAGGCTCCTGTGGATTCTTGCATTACATTATCCTCCAAAAATCTACAATAACTAGTTCCAAAGCCAAAGAAAAGGTAGATTTTGCCTAGTGAGACATCATCAAAAGTTATTTACAAGCATGTGAACTGCTGGGTCAAACTCTAAGAATCCTAGCACTGATCAAAAAGTAAAGAAACTTCTAGAATGACACAAAATGAAGTTTGAACTTTCTGTTTTATACTGAATTTATTAAAACATGAAAAATAGCAATGACTTATGTAGCTATTTTGGATCATTGAGAATTAGTAATCTGTAACAGTTTTTAGCCAAAAACAGTTTGCAAACACCCAATAATTCTTCCATGACTTTTCTATGTTATGTACCATATTAGCTTCTGAGAACAGGACAGCAAACAAGCTAGATCCCATCCTCAAGTCTGGAGGAACAAAAGGCAGGTAAATAGTTAAGGATTGTCTGAAAATTCCATTAAACTTGTAGGAGTCAAACCTTCTCTACATGCAAAGATGAGTTTAGTTTTAGAAATATAATCTAAGTATGTAACTAACTGTTGAATTATATAATAAAAATTGCTCATTAAACAAACTTTTTCATCTCCAAATCAGTTCCTGATGTCCAATCTTTGTCTTGCCACAGAATAATTGTAGTGTAATTAGGTACCGTGAGATCCATTCATTTTCCTTTTACCTATATTAACTACTGCACAAGTACTATTTTAAAAACATCACGTTGTGTCCTTGAAAAATGTAACAAGCGTCTTGACTCCGTCAAGTAAACACTTCAATGATTTGATGACACGGAGAAACTAGATAAATTTGCTGTAGAATTATAAGGCTAAAAAGACTGAAATTTTTTCAAGATATATTTGTTTTACATGACTCTCATTAACTATAATAAATGCAAGCTATTTATGGGGTTTGGGGGTTGTGATTTTTTTTTTTTGTACCGGGAATCAAACTTGGGACCTTATGCTTGCAAAGTAAGTGGTGGAACCACTGAGCTAAACCCCTGGCCCACTTATGTAATTTAAATAGCTCACTGGTAAAACTTTATACTTCTAGCCCCAAATAGAATTTGCAAATCTTTGTTTCTAACATCCATCAATATCTCTGCATATCTCACAGGTTTCAGACCCCTAATTGCACAAGGCATAGGCCCTGTTGTCAGACAGCTAACTTTACAGAGGAGATGACACTGAAGAGCCCATTTTCCTCTTTCCCTGACTGAAGAATCCAAATCCCCACAAGACACATCTGTGTTAAATTCCCCCATGTAAGATACCCCTGCCCACAATGTGTCTATCTCATTAACTACTGAGCACCCCAAAAAAGAACAGTCGGTGGGGGCATGGAGAAGGGATAAGATCACTACCCTTAGAAAAAGAGGATCTGGGGCTGGGGAAGATTGGATGGCAGAGAGGAGGAGAGGATGTAAAAACGGATTAAGATGCAATATGTACATACACCAATTCTCCAAGATGAATGCAGTCATTATATACAGTACATATGTACAGTGGACCCTCAAGTAACAACCAGCCTGACATGCAAACAACTTGGTCTAATTAGATTAATGGAAGATTCATCTGCTTTTTTTTTAATCTATAGCAGGTACCCAGGTAAACATCCAGATCTCAGCTGTATCGACTTACAACCAACTTGAGTCACAACCATCCCTCAACAACCAATGAAGTTCATAAGTCAAGGATCCACTGTACTAAAAATAATCAGAAAAAGAGGGGAAAAGGCAGTTTAGCTGCTGGCCATTTTGCTAAGCTAAACCCATGTGTCTTCTTCCACATGTGCATGTCCGTGCATAAATACACATGAGTATTGACTGCTCTACGATGCCAACATGCTGAAGAAATTCAGCTGCCCACCTGAGAATTATTTTCATATTTAATTTTCTTTTTTCTTCTCTTTCCCTTCCCTTTTCCCTGCGTTACATACAAGAAGAATGTGAGCAATCATCAAAACCTGACATTAAAATTTTTCTTCCAAGAGCTTAATTTCCACTGTAGACAGGAGACTCCACTACAATAAAAAGGTACAACAGAAATGTTTCTGGGTGCTATTTATTACTTCACTCTCCTATGTTTTATTTTATCTGTGAGTTCACTTGTTATTTGGGGGAATCTTCCAAATAACACAAACTCTCACTCCACTATGCACCAAAAGCACACGGAAAATAATTAGACAAAGGAATAGACTTATCTTCCGGAACAACCTAGTCCCAGTGTCTGAGGACCAGCCCCAACATGCTGGGAGACTGAAGAAAGAACGAAACACTTCCAGGATTGCACAAAAGACAATGGGGAAGGAATTAACTGACAGAAGCATGGTCTTAGGATCGGCATGACCAAGTGGACCCCACCACCACCAGCAGCCAGTTTGGGTCAGGGGACAAAGGTTGTAAAGTGGTTGGAACAAAAGCAACTGGTTTCTCTCAGGTTAATATCGAAGAGTCAGGTACATTCTCAACAGCAGGATCCATTTCTTAAATTCCACACACCTTAAAACAGAATTTTTTTTTGAAAATTCCACACACCTCGGTAATGGTTTTGTTGCTTTATGGTATGCTGGGCAACTGCAGGAAAAACAAACCAGCATTACTCAGGAGAAATCATGGTGGTTACCACTCAAGATAGCTGTAGTCATGTGCAGCTGAATCCATACAACCTATGTTATCTGGATCCTGACTAAGAAAGGATAGCTTGTTTAAATACATCCTCTATAGCACTAGATGCCCCTTCTCTGCCTATTAAACTGTCAGAATTGAAACCATATGTTACTAATGTGTTGAGTTCCTTATTCTATCCAAATCACTCATTAGGCAAACTACATAATGGTGAGTAAGTTACCTGTACACCTGGTCTACACCCAATTCATAACATCCACTTTAATTTTTTTCATCAAGCAAGCCTCAGAACATTATTATGATAGATTGGAAAAATCAGAACACTAGCCATCTACCTCTCAAGTCTCATTTAAATAATTTAATGAAGGAATTAGCCATTCCTGTGAGAATTTATTAGTGGAAACAATTTTACCTCAAGTTCAGCAATAAGTTAAAATGATGAATGTCATTTTTGTCCCTACATTCCTGTCATCTGAGAAGAATTCTCTGTTCTCCTTGAATTCTTAAATTGTAATGGCTGAAGAAACTTAGTGAATTGTTGACGATATCTTCTAAAAAGGCTGTAAATTAACTTTTTATTGAAAAAATAAAGATCATTAAAATGTCACATTTAATATTGTTTAATCTAAAAAATATAGTTTTCTCCCTACGCTAACACGAAATGTGGCCATTATTGTGATTATCTTAGTGTCAGAGAAAAGCAGAGAATTTCTTCTCTGCAATGCTGTACTCATACCACATGTGGGAGGGTTTTACCACACCAATCAATTCCCCTGTTCTTCAGATACCAACTGGATGCCCTCGTTCAATTCAGACACTATTTACAGTTAGCACAGACATCATTGGGTGAGGGCCCACAAGACTGCTACTGCCCCCCGGTAGTAGCTCACCAGGTTGCCCACACTTCTATCCAACCTGGTTACCTGTGCCCCCTTCCTTGGGTTTGATCATTTGGAAGGATGGCTTACAGAACTCAAGGAAATACTTAACATTTACCAGTTTATTATAAAGAATATTATAAAGGATATGGAGGGGTCCATAGGGTCAGATATAGAAGAACCCAGCATACATGAGCTTTTTTTTTTTCTTGGTACCAGGGATGGAACTCGGGTCCTTGTGCTTGCAAGGCAGGCGGCAGAACGACCGAGCTAAATCCCTGGCCCAACAGGAGCTTCTATCCCATGGATTTGAGGTGTGCCCTCACACCCTCCCATTATGTGGTTATGTTCGCCAACTGGACATTCCTAAATGCCATACTTCAGGATGCTCATGCAGCTATCATCATAGAGGCATAACTATTATGGAGGGTGGGGAGTTGAGTTGGAAATTCCAAGCCTCCGGTCACGCTTGGTCTTGTGGTGACCAGCCCCCATCCAAAGCTACCCGGGTGCTCAACGGAAGTCACCCCATTATCACAAAATATCTCTGGTCACATAGGCAATTTCAAGGGACTGAGGAACTCTCTACTGAGTCAGGGACCAGGGTCAGGGGTCAAAGATCAAATATTAGAACACAAGATGCTCGTGGTACCTTAGTCAGAAAATTACAAAAGTTGTAGGAGCTCTCTGCCAGGAAGTAAGGACAAAAATCAATGTATATTTCTTATTATATGAGAATATCACAATTAAGCAATACTGTTACCATTCTAAAATCTTTCATAACTGTTTTTACAAGCCAATAATAAGACTCAATGAATGTTAAGGATAAAACACAAAGAACACCTCAATGCATGCCATTCTGTATTATATGTTATTTACACTCACAACCTTAAAAACATTAGCTCCATTACCATAAATTTTCTTCATAAGCTGACAATTAGTCCAGTCTGGTTCTTATCATTCAAGATATTTACATAGAGTTATCACTGACATTTTTTTCAAAAATGGAAATTATAATATAGTTTTTTTAATCATAAAGAAAACATATGGTGGAAAAAAGATATGCACAGCATTCTAATTTACTAGCTGTGTGTCCTTGGACATTTATTTTAACCTCACTGCATTTTATTTTCTTGATTGATAAATGGAGATCATATACCCACTTCATACATGAGTATTGTGACAATTAGATGAAATAGCATGCATAAAGGAACAGACATACATTTTTTACATATAAAGAGACCATATATATTTTAAACAATGCTAGTAATATTTCTAGAGATAGATTTTTTTTAATTAACATAAAAACCAAATGTACATTTTTAAAAAAGCAATTGTATATGTGAATTATTATTAAATGTATTCCCTAAAAGCACTATAAGAAGTAGATTCCCACTCACTTAAAAGGATGGCTGGATGTCTAGAGCTGTCTTGATACATAGTAGACTACAGTAGGAAAGCGACAGCTTTGTTGTCGGAGGGAGCCAGAGTGAGTCCTTAGCAGTTCCTGATCTTAGTTAAGTAGTTTAGTTCAGCTAAGTCTCCATTTCTGTAAAAGCAGAATTTGACACTGTCTTATCCTAGTTACTTGCCAGGACTTGGGGAGGACCAAGGATCCGGCAGCTCTGTGTGCATAATACAACCCCCTTTACATTTTAAGAACTCATTTATTGTCTAAAATTGGATACACATTTGCCACACACCACACATAAAATTTGGCTGAAAGCTATTTATATTTTAAATACGTTGAAAATACAAAATAACAGGTTTTTAATCCTGCAAGCACTCAGTGTGAGGTAGGTAATCTTTGTTACTGAAAACTTCTGAGCACTGTCTGCCTCCTCTCCCAAGACTGTGCCCGGCCCTGGAAGCCACAGCCTGCTGAAGTTGCAGGTGGTGATCAGTTACCTACCACACTGAGCACTGTTCCTCCTCCGCCAAGACTGTGCCCGGCCCTGGAAGCCACAGCCTGCTGAAGTTGCAGGTGGTGATCAGTTACCTACCACACTGTCTTTCCAGCTCTCTCTCCAGTGATCCAAAGAGACTTGTTCGGCGAGAGTTAACATTTCTGCTGTGTTTCCGAAAACAGAAATAATTGATTAATAAAATAAAACAAAATGGGTGCCCAGCTGCCAGGTTTATCTGTGTCGCTGTTTTTTTGTCCAACCACCCTCCCCACAGCCATTCTACCCACTTCCCCTGCTGCGCAGAGCGCTGGGTTCACACGGTTACTTCAGATACAGGAGACATCATTCTACCTGCAGCTTCTCGACTGACCTTCTTAGACCTGAGGGAAAACAGTAATGAGAGGGGCAAGGAAACACAGAACTTCCTCAAGGGTGACATGCATTTCTCAGCCAAGCAAATATGTTTGCAGAACCCCATCTCAGGAACAAAATGTAATTGTGTTGACAAGGAACACTGTCTCATCCTTTGCTAAGCCATGAATGCCAAAATGGAAGTGTGCTTTTTAGGAATTTATTTGACAGATCACATTTTTTAAATAAATGTTTGCCATTCCAAACTTCTGTTGCCTTAGACGACCTCACAAAAAAAATGTATGTTCCTTACCGTGCTGTAGAATAAATATTTTGGGATAGTTCCTGTGCTTAAGATTTTGAATTCAGCAAAAAGGAAAATCAAAACTATTCTCCCTGCCAGATCATATTCAGGGTGTTAAAGTCTCTGGGCACCATTTGTCATACTGATTCAAAAAAGTTCCTCCAGACCTACACACACTAAGGGAAGGAGTTGCTGGTCTTCCAGCCTCTGCCCTGCTTCATTAGCTAACACACAAAACAGTTTGTGCTCCTGCACATAAACTTGTAGCAGCACAGGTCAGATAATGAGTACTCATTTGGTCACTCTCTCAGAGATTTCATCCAGATGTTAATCCCAGGGATTAACTGGGAAGCATAATTTCAAATCATGCTTCTATCTTGCGCTTGCATGATTTGTCTGGGCCACGATTTCTTCAAGCCATTGCTTATGAAAATCTGCCAGGTAGTGTTGTCAGGAAGATGGAATGAAATGATTCAAAGTTTCAGAATATAATAAATGTTTAATAAACAGTAGCCCTCATTGTGGAGTCAAGGTTGAGGGAGCTCTCAATGCCCTTCAAGAGAGAGAAGTGAGTTAGGGGAGCACAGAATCCTCCTGAACTAAAGCATTACTAAATTTCCCCATGAGGCAGGGGAAAGGCAAAAGCAGAAAAGTAGACAGGCAGAGCAAACGCACACAAGTTAACCACAAACATTAATGCCTTTTCTCTGAACTTTCTAATTGCATTTTAATATTTCCTTTCACACTTGGAATAGCCTGTCAGTTTTATCATCCCTCCAGGGGCTAATAAAGATACTTTTAATGATGCGTAGCTACCTGGTTGATGATGCTTAACTGTTGCTAAGAAATGAGGCAAAAATAATTTCCTTGTTATGCAAATTCCCAAATATATCCACAAATTAGTTTACTCAGAACCCAAAAATCTTTCCTACTCTATTGAAACCTTGAAACGGCCCGATACACATAAAGAAGAGAAGGCAAACATAGGAATCAAAATATCAGTTTCGACTCGTGAAGACCACTATATCAGAGATCAGCGCCATACACCGGCCAAATGGCTGCCAAGCGAACCAAGTGTTGAGAAGATTTAGCAATCCGACATAGGCATCCCTGGACAGGGACAGGTATGACCTAAAGCATGGAGAGGCTGCAGAGAATGGCTCCAGAGACAGCCTTCTTACACGAGGGAAAAAGCAGAACCACGCTGCTCATGTCCCGATTTTTCTTTCCAAATTCCTACCAGGATGGAGCATGGCCAGCATGGCTGGATTTTTTATTCAGTTTCTTAAGCTAAGAGAAATATTCTCCCCCATGTCCACAACCAGAAAATAAGCTGAAACCCTATGAAAGTGTAAGGCATTAATCCCTTACCAAACAGCAGGTCCCTTCTCAAAAAAAGAGTGTACTTCATTAACATTAAAATTCTATTCAAACACACCTTCAAGAAGAATCCTAAAAGTTCTAAAAGACATTTACATCCTCAGAAGCACAGCGCAGCACATTCCAGTCTCTGGTGGGGTATTTTTCACTTGATTCCTAGTTGGAGTTATGCAGGGCACACCATCGCTGTCAAATCCTTTCCTCTAGTGAGTTTGAAACCAATTTATAAATGCGCACAAATGCCAGGTAGAAATAGTAATAGCACCTGCTTTCCTACTAGCATAGATGAAATGGAAAGCATGGCTTGGTCCTTTGTCTAAAATTAAGCTTCCCATTTCTCTTTCCCAAATTGAATCCAGCCACTCCATGTGTCCTCTCTACAGAAACAAAGATCCCCCAACTAATTTTCTGCAGAGGGGCAGAAAAATGTCAAAGAAACACTCGTTGCTTTCATCCTGTGAAACAGAGCTGGCAACACTGTCAGAGACCCTGAGCTGTCTGCTCTCCAGAGAGGAAAGTACATTCAGGTCCTTGTCAGCTCACCAAGAGATAAACCATTCCACTGTGCACATGGAGGAGACCTCACAAAATGCAGGGGTCTACAGATGCCCCCTCCCTGCCCTGCCTTTTGAAAGGATGGAAAGTGAAGAGAAAGAAAAATCATTTCAGGAATCTGAAAGCAACAATTCTGATCCAAGTGTCATGCCATGTTTTTGCAGTGAGGGTAATTTCAGTCCCTGTTTTCATATGGGGAGAACCATCACTTAATGATTTTCCTGTGACTCATTACAATTCTTTCATAGGAAGAATGTGACCATTTTCCCAATTTTCCCTGGATAGTCCCACTTTACATGTGAGATCTGATGTAACTACTGATACTTTCCCTTCTCACCCTCAAGTATTCTAAATTGGACAATAAACAAAAGGCTTTTACTAATAATAAGTCTGTTATAGCTCAAGAAAAACACTTTGACCCAGACAATCCTAAGAGTCCTCTTTTTTACGCACTGTGGTGGAGTGGGAGGAAAGTTTGGCTTCATATAATACCAAAGGCAGTGGGTCCAAGTGGGCAGCCAGCTACTGTGGCAACTGGGTGGACCAATTTGCCCTTGTCTGGTCTACAGGTGTCAGCCATCCAGATGGAAATTTCTTAGGTCTCAAACTTGTCAAAAAGGGACCCAGCTGGGGACTTGGCTCAGTTGCACCACACCTGCCTTGCAAGCATAAGGTCTTGAGTTCGATCCTCAGTACCAAAAAACAAAGGGGATCCCAGGATTGAGCTATTACTACAAGTGCAGGGGAGTCACCCCAAGGCCACCCACACCACACTGGCATGAAGGAAATCAGGAAGGTGTCACTTTCATACACTGACCCAGCATGAAGAAATCAGTGTACTGCTCTGACATCATTCTGGCTTTACTACAAACCCAGGCTCCTGGCACAGAACCTGTTCCACTCTTGGGGTCTCTTGTTGCAGCATAAGAGATCTTTTAAAACGGTGAATTTTGTAAAACAGATCCGGCTATTTCTTTAGGCTCCATCAGGAAAGTGATATAATGTTTTCTTGCCTCTCTCAGATTTAAGAGGACAAAGCTTTTGTGTTCCTAGATATATTAAACAGTCTACCTATCTCCAACATTGTTTGGCCCACAAAGGCAGATCTAAAGCCCTAGTAGTAGGTAAGCAATAAGTACAATTTATGATAATGATGATTATTACTACTGAACCTCCATTTCATCCCTTAAAAATGATATGATAAAAATCTATTGACTAAATTACAGTAAGGTTCAAAGAAGTCAAAGCCAATTTCAAAGTGCATCTAAATATCCTTTTTCTAGCTGGGCTTGGTGACACATGCCTGTAATCCCAGCACTTGGGAGGCTGAGGCAGGAGGATTACTGTAAGTTTGAGACTAGCCTGGGCTACATAGTGAGTTCCGGGTCAGTCTGAACGATGTAGTGAGACCCTGTCTCAAAAAAAAACCCAATAAATAAATAAATAAATAAAAGTACTTATAAACTCAGTAAGATTAAAAAAAAAGGACAACCCACCTAGAAGACATTGGATTTGAATGTGTATCACCATTAGAGCTTCAAAATACATGAAGCAAATCTGGCAAGACTCAAGACGCAATAAAAAGGATCAAACTCAGGTCCTTGTGCTTTCAAGGCAGGTGACAGCACCACTGAGCTAAATCCCCAGTCCTTGTCTTCATTTTATCCACACCTTCTCACATAGTAACTTGAGTATAATGAGTTCAAATAATGTTTGTAGTAAAATGATTACCCAAAACATATATAAAATAAACTTATGATGTGGCTGATATATTTTTCACCAACGTAAGTAGAAGGGATACATAATGGGCATTTTATATCCCTGTCTTCAGCCCATAGCAGGAAAGTAGAAAGTGTGGAGTGATGAATTCACATTATTGAAATACATTTAACTGGCTATCTGCGGCTCTTAAAGCAAGAACAGAACTTCAAAACTGTTTAAACTGCCAGGTAGAAATAATGAAAACAGTTAAATTCAAAAAGTCACAATAATATTTTGGATATTCTATTTCCAGATATGGAATAATTGGAAATATGTTGAATTAGGTTAAAACTGTGTCAAGAAGACCAAAAAATATAGTGGGAAAACAAATATTTTATAGAGAAATGCATTTTCCTCCCACATTCCGGAGAGTCAGGCAGAATGCTCTGCTCCCCGCAGTAATCAGAGGGTGCAGTTTCTTTCTGTGTCATTTCTAGCGAATCACCTGGGACACACTGTCCTGTGTCTGTAGATGCTGGGTCCCAGTGAGTTTGTAGGAAGAGAATAAATCCCAGGAACAGCCCCCACCATTTCTACCCACATGCCACCAGCAGTAACCCAAGTCATGAGGCCACAATGTCACTGAGGAAAAGGGGGAATTGTTATAGTGGGCAATTGAGAGACCCAAAAACAAAGACTTTTTGTCCCAAACAAGTAAACACAGGTTTACTTACAAACAGAATATAGCCAAGATAACACTTTTGGAGTCCAGAAAGCAAAGATGTTAATGTCCCTCTACAAAACTTATTTATGCTACTCCCTGTAATTTACCAGAAAATTATACATTTCATAGCCAATGGACAATAGATACAATTATTCCACAGGATAAAAAAAAAATAGAAGCTATAAGAGTCTCTCTAGTCAATTGGAGCCAAAAGTCACAAAAAGATTTTTGTTTAAGATAAAAGAAACACTAATTAATTGAGTATAGTTTTTATAGCTAAAACTTGGAAACAGCCCATTTGCCCATCAGTTGGAGACTGGATAAAGAAGATGTGGTTTTTCCATAAAGTGGAATACTACTCAGCCATAATGAATGAGAAATTAGTCATTTATAGGAAAATGGATGCATACTGAGCATATACTCCTAAGTGAAATAAATAAGTCACACACATGTAAATACCAAATAGTTTCTCTGGTGTGAAAAACTATAATTGTACATAAGATCCTAATGGTATAATTGACAATGTGAAATAGGAAGAAAAGGGCTAAAAGTGTAGGGGAAGTGGGGGAAGGGTAGGGGAAAGGAAATAAGGGAGAAAAAAAAACATGAGCAAATGGAAATAAAGTATCTGTAAATGGGAAAGGGAGGAGGGGGTGAAGGGAGGGCAGAGATAAGGGGGAAAATGGAGAACTAAGACCTGTCATGTAAAGGTACAAGATCCCAAGGATGAATGTAACTGTACTGTATACTAAAATGTACCAATAAACTCAATGAGAAAAAAAAGAAAGAAAAATCTTCTTTCAAAATCAATTTTAAATAAGATTTCTACCTAATTTGAAATAGTTTATTAAAAATAAGCACCTAAACAAAATGCTAATAATACATTAAAATAGCAGAGATCTAAGAAGTATTTAAAACAATATCAACTCATGTTTACCTTTACTATATGAAGCCTAAGAAAACAACCAATTTTTTTTCCACTTTAATGATTGTTGTGTCTCTTTGTTCTACCATCTGAATGATTGTCGGGGGTCCTGAAGGGAGAGGGACTTACTTAGAAAAGAAAGACACAAAATAGCAAGGAACAGGGATCAGACCTTCAAGGAGCAAAGACCCAGATCTTTGTTTGTTCCTCTTTTTATATCCTACACAGTGAGGTGCTATATGTCACAAGTCACAGGCTACATTAATCTTTTTTTTATTTTGTATCAGGGATTGAAATTGGGACCTTGCACTTGTGAGGCAAGTGGTAGAACCACTGAGCTAAATCCCCAGAACTACATTAATCATTATAGGAGTTAAAACACTACAGAGATTATATGTGACAACAGAAAATTCAGTTTCTTGAGCCAGGCTATGACAAGCATACATCTGAATAAACATACTCAGGGAGACATTCTTTCCTTATCTACAAGGAGTGGGGAATGCCTGGGACACTGCAAGTGCATGTCCAGGAGATCATCTTTGACCTCTTGCTGTCAGGCCTTCCTAACAACTCTGTGAATACACACACAGGTCACTCAGAGGTCTTCTGCATTGAGACAATTCCATCAAATGACATTAACAGAATGTTCACTACTCATTTTCCAAGTAGAATGATGGCTAATAGTCAGCATGTTGGCAATCCCTAAACAATGGGACTATGTATGTCTTTCAATAGTATCAGTTTTAAATTCAAAAGTAAAAGTAACTTATGTATTTAAAACAGAAAATTATTCTATAGTGCTATTATAAAAGAAGTGATGCATAAATATATAGTAAGCTTCCACTCTTCAGTAGGCTCATGTTGAGTTAAATTTCCATTTATAAATCTCATAATCACAAAATTTGAGTTCTAAATTATTTCTCCTATGCAGGAGAATTTTTATGAACATTTAATCAGTAGAATTTTACAAAGGAGGAATTCACATACATGTTCAAGCTCTATTCCGTAAAGATGATGCTAAATAGATCTAGTCACTTTGGATACCATTGTAGCAAATACACCTAACAGGTGAATCTACTTGTTACGGAAGTAACTGGCAGATTACACACAGAGAGGAGGCAGAATGGAAGTAAAATAACAAAAGTTTACACCATCAGTGGGGGTCAATTGCATATAAGCAGTGCTTGGATTGACCACGCACTGGGTTACAACTCCTCCTTTTATGGCCTTGACTTCGTGTGGGTAGATACATTTAATTCTCACAGTTCAAATCACAGTCACAGGATAGTTAGCTTTCAACCCAGATACAATTCTTTGTAGTTAAGAGAGTTTACCTTTAAGAGTAGCCTAGTTATCTATCCTAGTCCATAGGAAGGGATGTTCAGGGTCAGGGGAGCAAATGTTAACAATGGGTTCTTTCATTTAGACACTTGTGAAATCATGTGGCTCCAGTTTCTTTGGAGCTCAAGTTTTTGATGTGCCCTGTTATCTCAGGGTAAAATCAAATGCCTCACTCAGCAATTAGTGCCTTCGGTGCCTATTGGTTCTGAGCTAAACAAAGCAAACTGCTATTAGAGACAGAAGAAGCCATTTTTCACCGTAACACTTTATAGATTTTTGCTATTTATAAAAGTATTCCCTATCATACTCAATTCAGAAAACCACCAACAACAGCTGCTACACACTTTTAGCTTAGGACCAGTGCCTGGTGCATGGCAGTCCCACCATAAGTATAGCTTTCATTATTCTCAATATTGTCATAAACTTAGATCAACAAAAAATACCATACTGATATTTCACTCCATTTCACTAAGATACTAATAAAACCCATATATCTTAGTTACTTTCCTGTCCCTTAGACACAACTCCTAACACCTACAATTCTGAGGAAATTTTATTTTGGCTCCACAGTTCATTGACATCTCAACCCATAGTTGGCTGGCTCCAAGGCCCAGAGGCCTAGCAGAGAGGCATGGCAGGGGAGAAAGAGCTTATGATGTCCTAGAATGAAGAGGAGGGAGAGTCATGGAAAGAATAGTGAGGACGCATCCTTCCCAGCCACACCCCAGTGACCCACCTCCAGATCTCAACTCCCCAAAACGCACATAGCTATAAATTCAACCATGGAATAATACACTGATGAGTATCACACCCTCGTGATCCAATCACCTCCAAAATCTGACCGTGAGGTCATGAGGCTTTGAGGAGACATGCAAATATAAATCACAACACCATTCAAGGTCAAGATCCTTTCTAGATCAGGTTAAGGCCATTTACCTCTTTCACGGACTTTATTCTTGTGATCTATTTTATCCCAGAATCAAACTGATCCCTCTACAAAAACTGTCATGGTCTGAGGGCTCTGAAAGTAGTCTGTATTCACAATTCCTCAAAAGTTTGTGATCACCAATCTCCCGTAAGTGTCATTCTATTTCTGACCCTTTTAACTTTTATTCACATTTCCACTGTTATCAAAGAGCACTGAGTCCTCTCCTGCTACCCATTACACACTCCTTGGCTCTAAAGGGAATTTTTGTTGTTTTTAATATGCCTGACACGACAAAAATATATAGTCTCTTCTTGATGCTGTGAGATCTTAGTCCATCATCAAATGTAAAAATTATAATTTTATTTTGTAATAATTTATCTAAAATTTTGTGTCACATCATGACATGGAAAAAGAAACTTAGCCTCCACAAATCTATTATTTTTCTCTCCTTTTCACCCAGTGATGACTAAGATCCAGTGAGAAGTGAGAGTTGACAATGTCCTAGCTTTAGAAACTCATGGAGTGGGAGCATTGCATTTGATTTTTAATGTCACACGGGTACAAAAGTATCTATAAATGCACGTGTCATTCCATCTTTTCTGTGGTATTCAATATATTCAGGTTGCCCAGGTAAGATAATGAATATTTTGTAGGAGCCTATGGCTTTGGACTGGGCACCCATCCTAGGCTGAGCAGACCAAGCCAATAGAGTAATCATAGTACCTGATCCATGGCTGGATTCAGAAAGCCCTGCTGGCAGCTAACTGATGAGGATGTAAACAACTACATCAGCTGCAATCCACTGTCTGGTAGACTAAAAAGGTTCCATTGATGAAACTGTTCTCTATCTCTCACTTCTGCTTTTCTATGAATGTTGCCCAGTGACATCGATGGTTGGGGTTCTTAGATCTCCCTTGGTTAGGGGGGCAATCTGCTTCACAAAGTTTGTTTTTTCTTGTTTTTCAAATAATCTCTGCTAAACTCAGCTGGTCTAAAGAATTGTCCTTCTGATACCTTGAAACATACTTTGTTTCTCTATCACCTGTCTTGTTGCTTCAAGAATCTTGCTCCTTCTGTTCTATCAGTGAATGCCTGAGGCCAAAAGAATCTTCCTGGCTCACAGGGGTCCCACCCTCCTGTCTCTAATGCATCCCAGCACTCTTTGCAGCAGGAGGTGGTCCCTGTTGGTCTATCAATACACATGCAATGTATGACCTCCCCTAGGTGTCTCTTCTTCCTGTTGGCTCAGAGAAAACTCCTGTATTCTGAGATGCTCCTCACAAATTCTTTTTTTTTCTTTTTTATTGAGGTTATTGGTACAATCTAGGTATACAAATACAGTTACATTCATCATTGGGATTCTGTACCTTTACATAACAGGTCTTGATTCTCATTTTTCCCCTTGTCCCTGCCCTTCCTTCACCCCCACCTCCCCTCCCCATTTACAAACACTTTATTTCCATTTTTTCAGTTTCTCATATATTTTTCCTCTCCCTTATTACCTTTCCCCCACCCTTCCCACTTTCCTTACACCTTTAGCCCTTTACTTCCTATTTCACATTATTAATTGTCTTATTAGGATCCTGTGTACTATTATAGTTTTTCACACCAAAGAAACTATTCGGTATTTCAGTTAAAGAAATCTCTGTATGAGCATTAAAAATAGGGAATCCTAAAATAAAACTAAAAAGGAAAGTAAAAGAGAAAAGGCAATGATGTAACATCAAAATAATCCTTAATTCTGGAGATGAAAATGGTCCCTGAACATATTTAAATTGCTTCTCGCTCTTATAGTCTTATCTTATTCTTTTTTCATTATTTAGAGAATATTTTATTAGTTTCTGTAATCAAACCCATGTAGATATGACCTTACATATTTAGTACAATGTGTTACCTATGTACACATGGAAAAAATAAAATAAAACAAATTAACAATTCTAGACCAATATGGTTGTCCATTTCTGTACAATGCCAAGTCAACACAGTAAATTGGGATGACTTTTTCCAAAGTTGGCAGCACCATTAAAGTTTCCCAAAATTCAATTTATATGTGTGTGTGTGTGTGTGTGTGTGTGTGT
>NW_022900927.1:16288646-16324826 GCF_012274545.1 Fukomys damarensis
CTTTACCCCAACTGATACAATCAGCAACACATTAAGATCAAGCACAACTTGGACACTGACCACCTGTGGTAGTCACTAGTCTATCACCCTTAAATCATTTGAATTAAATTGAAATCAAGAAGCAGTCCAGAACATGTCTGCAGTGAACAAACTTTTCAACATAGTATATTAACCATTTAATGGCTCAGACAGAGCGAGGATGCAGACCCCTGATCTCAGTTAGCTGATTGCTGAACCCCATGATGCTGACTGACCTCGGGCTGCAAGGCCCAGATTGAGTTCCCCATATTTCTGAATGGTTGAACTCTGCAACGTTCTATTACAGGTTTCCCCTGCCCTTTTTTAAAGATGTTCAAAGTGGGGAACTCAGAAAAATACCCTTGATGATCACCTCTGTCTTTGCAGAGTGGGTCCAAAGACTTGCACAGTCAGGAGGTCTGAGAGTGCGGGGGGGGTGGTTATGGGGGTTCAGGGGTGCCCACGAGGCTACCTTCCCAGCACTTGAGCGATGGCTGCTGGGTTGGGAGCAGGCATGGTTCTCCTTCCTGCGGTGGATCGGCCCAGCCTACCTTCCCGATGCTTGAGCGATGGCTGCTGGGTTGGGAGCAGGTGTGGTTCTCCTTCTCCTCACAAATTCTTGTTGGTTGCTTTTATGTTTTCAAGTGTGTGGGCCCCTTCCATTCCCATATGGGAGTATGAGATTTTGAAACATGAAAGCCAGGAGGCTTCAAGTTTCTAGAGAAACAGATGCTAAGGTAGAGATATGACAGTGCACTCTGCAACAATACCTGTAAGGGGAAGAGAGCAGAAGGCTTGGGAATAGAGGGACATTTGACAAGGAAGTGTAGCCACACAGCCAGCACTGATCTGACGGCTCTGAAGCTCTGTAGAGATGGGCCAAATCGAAGCCAAGTCTGAGCCTCGAGTCCATTACAAATAAAATTTGGGATAAGTTGCTGCCTGAGAGAGGAGCATAGCCTCAAAAGAGGTTGCTTCTTTCAGTGATGAGTGACTCCTGGAGCTGTGGGAAAGGTGTGCTGCTAGTGGCTGAAGTGATAAGCAGGTCCATTTGAAGTGGGACTGGGTGGATCCCAGTGCCAATCTGTATTTCTGACAAGTGTCAGGTGATCCCAGCCTGGTCTTTTGGATCGCCCTTTGAAATCCACTGAACTACATAGTTTTGGGCTTATGCTCCCAGTTTCTTTCAGCAGAGTAAAGAATACCTTGAACACAGAGAAGTTCAAGAAGCAAAATAGAGAAGGTTGGAAGAGAATCATTTGTCAGTGTATATTTATGTACTGTCCTGCCATGAGACACAGGGGTCATACTTCTTTCTCTCATTATAGTGCTTTATTTGACACTTAGTTCCTTTTGCTTCCCTTTCCTCATTAATTAAGTGAAAATATGCTCTGTGATCATTTCCAGTGTTTCCCTGTCAGTTTTTCCCACTCAAGCCCAGCAGTAACTCCTCAGCATTGCCCCATTCTGGTTTATTCATTCAGAAGTTATTTACTCCGTGCCTACGTGCATACCCATTATAAGTCTGAATTCAGGAATGAGAAAAAATATTTTGCAATATCTAACTATTATCCTTGCCAATGTAAGTTATGATAGCAGCTAAAGAAAAGAAAAGCCATACCCACAAATACTTTATGGAGAAGGCTGGAAATGACAGAATGACCCCTAAGTCTAAAGATAAGAAGCTTTGCAAATGAATATAGACCACAGTGCTTAGCATTAAGAGGAGAGCCATGGCATTGATATATGTTTCTCATTACACCCAAAATTGGGTTTACTGTAACCCTTTTGATAGGCAACACGCAGACTTCATGAAGGAGGAGTTATTTGCCATATTATAAACAACTGATCCAATGAAACACATTTGCTCTGATTGATCATTTTTTAACAAGGAAAGGTCTGAAAAATTTCTACTCTCCTCTTTCTCACCCCAGCATGCTGCACACTCCTCTGCACAAGGTAGAATATTTGGGACATTTTACCTCATTTTCATCTCTGTCATGACAGCCTCTTCTTGTTCCTGTTGACTGTTTCAGTAGATAAAATGATCTCTAAAAATCTTCTGCTTTTTTTCTTCTGCCAAGATCTCAAAGCCTCCAACTCTTTGCATGTAACACTGCCCTCTACTGAAATATACACTTTCCTGGGCTTCCCAGGTAATAAATGATGAATGAAATTTGGAAATTATCTGTTCCAAATTCAAGAATATGTTTTAAAAACTTCTATGGGATAACAATGTCAAAGAAGAAATGTTACAAAAATTAGGGTTGTAAATGAAAATATATATATGAATGAGACAATCGTCTTCAAAAATATTAAAGGCATCTGTCCTATTCAGCTCTGGATGCTATAACAAATTCCCATGCATGATGTTGCCCAAACAACAGAAATTTATTTCTCACAGGTTTGGAGGCTGGAAGCCCAAATTGAGAACCCTAGCACAGCCAAGTTCTGGGGCAGACTCTGTGGTTACAGGCTGCACTCAACTGCCCTCATCTTCTCACTGTATCCTCATTTGGAAAAAGGAGGAAGAGAGGGTCCTCTGGGGTCTCTTGCATAACAGCAGTAACCCCATTCACAAGGGTTCCATCCTCATGATCTAATTCACACACACACACACACACACACACACACACTAATACTATCATGTTGCCAATTAGATTTTCAACATATGAATTTTGGAGAGACATAACATCCATTCCATAATAGAATTTAATCAGTAAGGGCCAGGGATTTAGCTCAGTGATGTCACGGCTTGACTCACAAGCACGAGGTCCTGAGTTCTATCCCCAGTACCAAAAAAATAAATAATTTAATCAGTAAGAGTGAGGAGAGGAGAAGGAAAGTAAGAACAAGCACTCAATGTCTGCTAAGAAACAAGAGATGATATAGAGAGTGAAAGGTTTGCCTACCTAGCAGACAGTTCAACATTAATTGGGCACTCTAAAGAGTTGCATTATCTCTTCCTCTGGGAGTCTTAAAAAACAAAACAATATCATATTTCAAAACAAGATGTGATACAGGCCTAACAGGAGACAGGTTAGTAGAATAGATGACCTCTGAAGTTTCCTTCCCACCCTGGTATTTTATATTTTATGATTGCACTTAGAGGCACTCTGCTAGACAAATTGATTTCTGGCAAAGGGCATATCTCCAAAGGGCCATTTTTCATGGCTTTGTATACAATTTTTTATTGATGCCATAATCCTCAAAGACTGAAAAAAGAGATGGATCCCTTGTAATGAAAATCCTTAGGCTGCTCTGGATGTTCTCTGGGAAGGATTTACATTTCTATGATGCCTTAACATTCTTAACTAAATTGTGATTCTAAATCTAATACTTGTTTGGAACCAAGTTAGTAAAGCAAGGCTACAGTGATATAAATTTGGAACATAATCTGACCCCCAAAATATTTGAAAATGGTATCCATATGATTCAAAAGTTTTTCTCATATTTTCATTCATAGAGTTTTTAAGGATAAGGGTAATAATCAGCAGAGGAAAACAACCTAATCTCTCTCTCTCTCTCTCTCTCTCTCTCTCTCTCTCTCTCTCTCTCTCTCTCTCTCCCTCTCGGCCCCCTCTCACTCTCTTCCCCCCCTTCCCTCCCTCCCTGTGTGGGTGTGTCTTTGTGCCTGTCTGTCTCTTTGATTTCAACTTCTTTCACTAATTAAAGGTTAAAATCAGGGCAGGGGATTTAGCTCAGTGGTTTGGTGGCCTGCCTTGCAAGCACAAGGACCTGAGTTCAATTCCTGGTACACACACAAAAAAAAGGCCAAACTGATCTCAAAAAAGTAAGTCAATTATACAATGTTTAAAAGAAAACCAGTTACTATATTTAAATTTAAACTGATAAGACTGAATCTAAATGGTATGATTTTATCATAAAATAAAGTTATAAATTGTCAAGAATTATTTTATCTGGATTAAAGGTGGCAAAATTCTAGTTAGAAGGAGTAATAAGTTCAAGAGATCTATTGTAGAACATAGTATTATAGTTAATAACAATGTCTCTATTCCCAAAAATTGCTTTGAGATTTTAGTCATTCTTGCCATAAAAATGATAACTATGTATAAATCAACCTTGGATCAATTAGCTCAATTTAACTATGGCACAAGTATGCATACTTCAAAATAGCTGATGAGTTTAAAATAAATATATCATTATTTTATAAACAAAGTCCAAGGCTGAAATCACAAAAGTCAAAATTTTTGAATTATTCCCTTTTATTAATTCCCAAATGATTACTTCTCATTAGGGAGGGAATGGGATAGGCAGTATGGGGTTTAAAGATGTAAGATACTATAATATCGCCAATTACTATTACAAATACTTCCTTTCAATAAAATCTGAAATCTATGATAATCTGGTGGGAACAAAAACTGAAGAATGAACCAATACTTGGCATGCTCAAAAAAAAAAATAGTGGTCTCTTTGACAACCAAGTTAAAGATATTTTTTGCATCTTAGTCTTCAAGACTCTTCGACACATGGCACTAGCCATTCTCTCCTCCCCTGTCCTCTACATGAGCACCATCTGCCCCTTTCATTCCGGTAAAAACAAATCACTTCACACTTCCTGAGACGCTCCAGGATTCCCATTCATCTCAGCATGTGATGTTTCCTTGTCTTCAAGGCCACTTTGAACATCCTTTTCTGCCTGTTGCGCTTGGTCTTCTCTCTTTGGAATATGGTTTTTCCTTTCTATCTGTTCTCACAGTATTTTTCTGGTCTCCTGTGCCACTGAACTGATGCCATGTAGATTTGTGGTATACTTGAGGATATATTTACCATTCTTTAGAGAATTTCAAGGTCTTTTGAAGGCCTTGTCCAATCCAACATTGCTTCTTTCATTTTTCAGTTAGTTCTTATTTAATTTTTAAAATATAAATTTTCAGCACTTACTAGGTCACAGGTCCTACCCTGCAACCTCAAGATAGAATGTTAAACAGAACAAAGTGGCCCACACCCCACACCCCACCAACACAGCATGTGCAATCTAGCAGGGGAGAAAGAAAACTAAACAGGAAATTAAAATAAACTGGAAGCACATAGGTACCGTTGCACAGAGTGACCAGTCTAGGTTGGAAAAGATAAAAACAGCATTCCAGAAAGAAGGAATAGAGTGAAGAAAGAGCCTGAGGCTAAGAGCATGCCTGGTGTTTTCAGAGATGAAAGAAGTACAACATAGCTAAAGCATAAAACAAAAGCTATGAAAATGGAAACACACAAAGCCTGGTTTTTAGGGGCTCACAAGCAAGCCTAAGGAGAGTAGACTATTCTAAGGTCACCAGAAGTTTTTAACAAAGACAGGATTTGATCAGAATTGATACTGGTGTTTACATAAAAATCCATATGCATTTGCTTATTTCCTAATACATATGTATTTATAAAGAAACAAACTTGTCTCAATTCTAAAAGGATTTAATGTAGCTAAAATCTCTATTTGCAGTACAGTATATAAAATAGCATATTTCCGCTTCCAAGAAAGGTTTTGAAAATATAAGAAAGTGAGATGTGTTGATAATGAAATCAAAGTTGTAAACAGCATAGACATATTTCATATCAGAAGGAAACATACAAACAGACATGTAGATATGATACATCACAGGATAATCTTTAAACTCTTTGCAGTTTTTTCTTTATTTTCTTTTAAAATTTGCAATCTGAATCTTTACTTTGTGAGGGAGGAAGGCCTACTCTTTAGTTCTTCTGATCAGATTCTTCTGAAACAACAAACTATTATTAACCCTGTTAAGTAACAGACATAAAGGGAAATACATTATACATAACAAGATACATATGATTTTACCTGCCAGAATTTCTCTTGAGACTTGTTTAGGAGGAAAAAATACTTTGATAAGTCATTGAAGTACCTCAAGGATCTACATAATGTAAAAAGAATTATATTATTATCAAAATGTTCTGCAATGCAGGATGTTAAAAAATAAATAAAAACACTTGATTGACCCTAAAAGATGTGGAACCACTGCATGGAGCTAGGCTGCTGCCCCACCCCCAGTGCCCCAGGCCTCCAAGCTGTACAGACCAGGGAGTAGAGCTGAGCCACACGGTTGCCCCCCATAGCATCATCCCAGTGCCCTCTCCACCTCCCACCCCACCCCCCACCCTCTGCTCCTGCCTCCTGGTTGTGCCGGTACCTCCTGGTTGTGCCAGTACCCAGGCACAGGGGTTCATAAAGGCCATTGTACTGAGCTCCAGAAGATAGAGCACAAGTGAACAGTAGAAAAAGGGCTTCTCTCAGGCTCCTTGATGAAAATTGAAGCCCCCTGGAAAAGTAAAAAGAATCTCTGCAATAAGGCACACCAGACCACTGTAGTTGGTAAGTTGGAAGGATCACCACCTCCCAGTGGAACCTGGTCTATCCTCAGGGGAAGGGCAGCTGGAACCTACAGTAGAACCTTGCAGAGTTCAACCCTGCTGGAGGTCAGGGAGCTCAACTTGAGCCTTGCAGCCAGAATTCAGCCTGAATTTCAGGAGTCTGAGGCTGGCTTGCTGAGACTAATAAACTTAGATCTGCACACTCCTGGCCACATTGTCTATTGTGACAGCAGAGACATGTCCTGAAGGAGGCCCTTCATTTTTCTTTAATTATTTTTACTTTACCTCTTATATTTAATTGTTAAAACTTATTTTTTAATTTTAATTTTTTCCTACACTTAAAATTCCTCTTTTTTCTTTGCTCTTTTTCTTTTCTTTTTCTCTCTTTCCCACTCCATCTCTTGCCCTCCCACATTGTTCTTCATCTCCTTTTTTGTTCCTGTTCCTGCTCTAATTCAGATTTCCTCTTTCTTTTTCTTTTCTTCTCTCTTTCCTTCTCTCAATTGTCATGAGTTTCAAAGGAAGGTGAGTACAATTTCTAGCATCCCTATTCCTATTAAGTTGCTCTATTCTTGTCTTTGTTCCTTCATTCTGTTTTTCCCTCTTTTCTTCAATACTTTCCTAGAGTTTGCATGATCTTCCTATGTCCTCTGGCTTTACTTCTAACCTTCTCTTATCCTTCTACCTATCTATCCCTCTCTTCCCAACTCCTTCTAAATTCCCATCCTGAAAGGTAAAGATGCTATATTGAAGAGCTTATTCACTATAAATATATTTTGGGTGGTCCTCAATTTTATTTAATTCACACAGTTAAAGGTGATAGATTAATAACTACCAAAAATTGTCAATTTCTAAGCTGTGCTTCATGCTATTCTGTTGCTGATTGTATCACTTGCGCTAAGGTGTGACTGATCTAATTAGTTGTCCTTCATGATATTATAAAAATGAGAGTGTCTCCGAGGCTTAAGAGACTCAAAACCTAAAGACCAGCTATATCTGGAAGATCAAAGTATTAACCCAGGAATTAAACCAAGAACAGTACCAACAACAAAATTTAAAATGAGAAAACACTTAAGCAAGGCACAAATACACACTTCTAGCTCAACAAAGGCAAATTCTATGGAAAACAAAATAGAAAAGTCTGAAAATAAACCACAAGGACACCCAGGACTAATAGCATAGGAAGTAACGAAACAGATAAATGAGGCTCTAGAAAGATTCAAAACAAAAATAATTTCCCAGATAACTACAGAGCTGGTGAGCAGAATAAAAGACATGATTAGAGACTCTAGAACAGAAACAGATTTTTTTTAAAGATTAGTTCAAGACCATGATAGAAGCCATGAATGTACAGCACAGGAAAGAAATGGAAACTGCAAATGTCCAACATAGGAAAGAAATGGAATCCATGAAACAGATTCAGACAGATATCCAGGTGATTAAAAAAAAATCTCTACTAAAAGTTTAATACTCAACAGATTCACCCAATCTGAAGACAGAATATCAGATATAGAAGACAGAATTTCAGTCAGTGACCATGAAAAGAGGTCTCTTTAAAATAGTAAGGACCATGAAAAATCACTCCAAGAGCTCCTAGATGACACAAAGAAGAATAATATGACTGATGAGAGTGCATGAAAAAGCAGGAGAAAGTACAAATGAAATTTTTAAAAACTGTTCACAGAATTAATGACAAAAATCTTCCCAAACAAAGCAAAAGAATTTGACATACAGGTAAGTGAGGCATATAAGACTCCAACTAGCCATGATAAAAAAAAAATCTACACCTAGACATATAATAATCAAGAAACCCAACAAAAGAACAAAATACTGAAAGCAGTTAGAGGAAAGAAGCAATCACATAAAAAAAAAAAGCCAATCAGAATCACAGCACTTTTCAACACAAACCCTCAACTCAAGGAAAGCCTGGAGTGAGGTATTTTAAGCCCTAAAAGAAAACAACCTCCAACCTAGACTGATGTATCCTGCAAAACTATTTTTAAAAATTGATGGGGGAAATGAGATATTTCCATGACAAAGAACACCCAACAAACTTCATGAATACCAAACCAGCACTCCAAGCAATTTTTAAAATATCCTAGAAAATGACAATGAAGGTCACAACACTCTAAGGCCTAACAGAGCAAATAAATTAGGCAAGGCAATAAACTAAAGGGAGATGGAGAAAATTTTAAAAAGCCAACAAGAGGACAGTAACATGAAAATGATAAGTCAATAACTGTCACTTATAACCATCAATTTTAATGGGCTTCAATTCACCAATCAAGAGAAATAGACTGGCAGAATGGATTAAGAAGCAAAATCCAACAATATGTTGTATACAAGAAACACACCAAGTGCAAAAAGAAGCCCATAGACTGAAAGTGAAAGGATGGAAAATAATTCTTCATGAGACAAGAGCCCAGAAAAAAAGCAGGGGTAGCAATCTTGTTCACAGACACAGTAAATTTCAAACCAAAACTGATTAAGAGAGACAAAGAAGGTCACTACATGCTTGTTAAGGGAACAATCCAAGAGGAAGAGATGACAATCATAAATATATATGCACAAAACACTAATGCCCTCAGCTATACAAAACAAATATTAAGAGACTTGAAAAACCAAATAAGTACTCATACAATTGTAGTGGGGGACCTAAATACCTCACTGTCACAAATAGGTCATCTAGACAAAAAAATCAATAACAAAATACTAGAACAGAACCAAGCTTTTGAACAAATGGACTTAATAGATGTCTACAGAGTGTTCCACCCCACAAAATCAGAATATACATTCTTTTCAGCTGCACATGGGTCTTTCTCCAAAACAGACCATATACTAGCTCATAGAACATGTTTAAATAAAATCAAAGCAATTGAAGTTATCCCATGTATATTATCAAACCATAGTGAAGATTAAACTGGAGATCAATAGAATAAGAAACCTCAAGAACTTCACAAACACATGGAAATTGAACAATCATTGGATCATACAGGAAATTAAAGAAGAAATTAGTTCTTACAAATCCCAATACAACATACAGAAATCTATGGGACAAAATGAAGGCAGCTCTATGTGGGAAATTCATAGCAGAGAATTCCCATTCTAAGAAAACAAAGAGAGCTAAACAACCTAATACTCAATCTTAAGCTCCTAGAAAAAGAAGAGCAAGAGAAACCCAACGCTCATACAAGGGAGGAAATTGTAAAGATTAGAGCAGAAATCAATGCAATGGAGACTAAAAAAGGGAAAGAAAAAGCTCAAATCAAAAAGCTTAAAGCAGAAATCCAGAGGATCATCAATACCTACTTCAAGAACCTCTACTCTAACAAAATGGAAAATATCCAAGAAATGGTCAGATTTCTACATACATATGAATTACCAAAGTTGAAAAAAGAAGATAAAATTTTTCTAAACACCCCAATTACAATCAGTGAAATTGAAAACATAATTAAAAAATTACCAAAAAAAAAAAAAGCCCAGATCCTGATATGGCTTCACTGCTGAATTCTAGAAAACATTTAGAGAAGAACTACTGCCACTACTCTTTAAATGCTTCAAAGAAATTGAAAAGGAAGTGATACTTCCAAATTCATTCCCAGAAGCAAGAATTACTTTGATTCCAAAACCAGGGAAAGACCCAACCAAGAAAGAATACTACAGGCCAATCTCCCTAATGAACACAGATGCAAAAAATCCTTAATAATATACTAGCAAACAGAATACAGAAGGTCATAAGAAGATCATACACCCTGACCAAGCCAGATTTATTCCAGGGATGTAAGGATGGTTCAACATATGTAAATCAATAAATGTAATACACTATATTAACAGAGTCAAGGACAAAAACCATATGATCATCTTGATTGATGCAGAAAAAGCACTCAACAAAATTCAGCACCCATTCATGATAAAAAAAAAACCTACAGAAAATTGGAATAGGTGGTCTTTATCTCAACTTTATAAAGTCTATCCATGAAAAACCAACAGCCAACATCATACTTAATGGTCAAAAACTGAAATCCTTCACACTAAAATCAGGAACAAGACAAGGATGTCCACTTTCATCACACCTGTTCAATATAGTGTTGAAAACATTAGCTACAGCAGTTAGACAAGAGAAAGGAATAAACACAATGAAGATAGGAGAGGAAGAAGTTAAACTGTCATTATTTGGTGATGATATGATACTCTACATAGAAGACCCAAAAAACTCTGCCAAAAGAATTTTATACTTAATTGACAGATTCAGCAGAGTAGCTGGATACAAGGTCAACACTCAAAAATCAATAGCCTTCTTGTACACAAATAGGAGACTCACTGAGAGAGAAATTAGGGGAACAATTCATTTCACAGTAGCATACAAGAAAATGAAATATCTAGGAATCAATGTAATGAAGGAAGCAAAAGGCCTCTACAATGAAAACTACAGCACTCTGAAAAAAGAGATTAAAGAGGATATCATAAAATGGAAAGACATCCCTTGCTTCTGAGCAGGAAGAATTAACATGGTGAAAATGGCCATACTTCCAAAACTGCTATATAAATTCAATGCAATCCCAATTGAAATTCCAACAATATATTTCACAGAATTAGAGAAAATATCCAAAAATTCATTTGGAACCAGAAGAGACCTAGACTAGCCAAGCAATTCTTGGCAATAGAGACATGGCAGGGGTATCACAATCCCCAACTTGAAAATATACTATAAAGCCACGCTGATAAAAACTGCATTATACTGGCAAAGAATCATACCCAAGGATCAGTGGAATAGATTGGAAGATACAGAAACAACTCCAGATATACTCAGCTACCTCATCTTTGACAAAGGAGCCAACCATCCTCAATGGACTAAAGATAGCCTATTTGATAAACTGTGGTGGTCAAACTGGATTTCAACCTGCCAAAGATTAAAACTAGACCCTTATTTTTCACCAGTGCTAAATTAAAATTCAAGTGAATTAAAGATCTAAATATTGAAACAGAAACTCTTAGACTTGCTGGAAGATAAGTTAGGCAGAACTCTTGAAAACACTGGCACTGGAAAAGACTTTATGAACAAATCTTCAGTATTGTGGGAACTAGCACAAAGAATCAACAACTGCGATCTCACCTTATTAAAAAGCTTCTGTACTGCAAGAGAAACCACAAACAGAGCTAAGAGACAACCTACAATGTGGGAAAAGATTTTTACCAGCTGCTCCTCAGACAAAATCCTACTATCTAGAATATATAAAGAACAAAAAAAATCATATCCCCCAAATATAAAGACCCGATTCAAAAATGGGCATCTGAAATGAACAGACATTTCTCAGATGAAGAAGTAAAAGCAGCAAATAAATATATGAAAAAAATGTTCCACATCACTGGTCATTCAAGAAATGTAGATGAAAACAACACTGAGCACACCTCACCCACAAAGAATGGCTGCTATCAAGAAACCAAACAATAACAAATGCTGGTGCGGTTATGTGGAGAAAGGAGCCCTTCTCCATTGCTGGTGGGAGAGCAGACTGGTGCAACCACTGTGGAAAGCAATATGGAGATACCTCAGACAACTAGGATGAGAGGTCCATTTGACCCAGCTATTCCTCTGCCAGGTTATCTTTCAAAATAATTAAAAGAATCATACCACAGTGATATATGTGTACCCATGTTTATAGTGGCACAGTTTGTAATAGCTAAAACTTGGAAACTGCCCCATTGCCCATCAACTGGAGACTGGATAAAGAATATGTGGCTTTTCTAAAACATGGAGTGCTACTAGGCTATAAAGAATGAGAAACTAGAGTCATTAATAGGAAAATGGATGCATATTGAAGCCATACTCAAGTGAAATAAATAGGACACAAGTGTAAATACTGAATAGTTTCTCTGGTGTGAAAAACTAAAAGTGTAAATAAGGTTCAAATTGTACAATTGATAATGTGAAACAGGAAGAAAAGGGTTAAAGGAGTGGGGCAGTGGGAAGGGTAGGGGAAAGGAAAGAAGGGATCAGAAAAAGTATGAGAAAGCTAAAAAATGGAAACAAAGTCTTTGTAAATAGGGAAGAGTGGAGTGGGTGAAAGGATGGCAGGGGAATGGGGAAAAAATAAGAGCCAAGAAACATCACGTAAAGGCACAAGATCCCAATGATGAATGTAACTGTACTGTGTACCTAATAATTACCAATGAACTCAATGAAAAAGAACAAAAGAAAGAGAAAGAGGGAGGGAGGAAAGAAAGAAAGAAAAAGAAGGGAGGGAGAAAGGAAGGAAGGGAGGGAGGAAGGAAGGAAGGGAGGGAGGAAGAAGAAGAAAGGAAGGAAGGAAGGAAAGGAAGGAAGGAAAGGAAAAGACATAGGAGAAAGGCTTAGGGAAGAAAATTGTGAGGTGAATAAGGCAGTACCCTAAACAAACACTAGGAGAGACTACTTCCTAATGTAAGTCATATTCATAAACAGTGAAATTCCCCAAATAATCATGAGAATGAATTTTTAAATCTATTGTAACTAAAGAAGGACCTGAGTTTTATATCCAAAATGAAATAAGGCAAAATAAAGATAATAAATACTAGTAGACACAGAAACCAAAAAGTTGATTTTTTTTTTTAAACAGGGTCTTGCTATGTGATTCAGGCTGGCCTAGAACTCACTGTGTAGCTCAGTTTGGCCCCAGACTTACAGTGATCCTCCTGCCTCTGCCTTGTGTATTCTGTAATTTCAGACATGTGCTACCCAGCATCAGGAACTTGATATTTTAGCTGACATCTGACTTACTTATAGTATTTTATAACAGGTCAAAATGTAATAGAATTATTTTATACAAAAATAAAATTATCTGGTTGCTGGTAATGATAGAGGGAACCATGCTTTTTTAAAGTTTTCGAATTTTTATTAATATCTGTTTGTAGTATGTAATAATTACATTCATTGTCAGGAGTTGGAAATGTGTTAAAGGAGACATTCTTATGTTAAGGTTTTTAAATATAATTGGTAGAACTTCAAACATACAAACCAGAATAGAGCTAGAACTCCATTGCTGTGAGCATCCATGTAAATAATCAAATTATTAAACTAGTTAATCTATTTTCTGCAGTGATGCCCATAATCTAACAGCTTTGAACCTTGATGATACCTTTCAGTCATTTTTCAAGCTATGATGATTAATTGAGAGAACATATACTAAGTCCAAAGAAAACCAGCGCTTGCTAAAATTTTTCAGTGATAAATGGAGATAATAGAGGGAAAAGCCTGTCTTTTTAATCTGCTTCTTGATTCCATTCAGCTATTTTAGTAAGAAAATTCAATACAGAATTATCATATCTAAGTATCATATATTTCAATATCATCCAAAAGACAACAGTAATTCAATTTTTGAATGTCAATGAAATCTTACCTGAATTTTTGAAGGGTCATTTCTCTGAAATCTTATTATAAAACATTCATCTGCAATAATTGAGCATAGGGACATAAAATTTGTGTATAGATAGGTAAATCCTAATAGCAAAACTCATGATTATCTGAGACCATGAATATACTAGTTTTGTATCACTATGACAAAAAACCTGGCACAAGAGTGGTTTACTTTGGTTCATCGTTCTAGACTTTCAAGTCCAAAACCAGGCAGTCCCATTTGTTTGGGCCTCTGGTGAGAGCAGTGTATCAGGATGGAGCATCCAAATGACTACTCAAATCTCAAGCCAGGAAAGAAAAAGAGGGAGATCCTGGGCTCCCAAGTCTTTCTAGGAAACATTGTGATGCCCTAATAGCTTCCCACTAGCCCCACCTCTTCAAGGGCCATTGTGTTCTTGAATACAATGCCCTAGGGACCAAGGCTTTCCATATGGACTTGGGCCACATTTGACCAAACCACAGCAATAAGCCTCAGAATTTAGAAGATTACTAAAGCCTGAGAATTTAGAAGATTACTAAAAGATAAAGCGGTTCTGCTTCCAGCCAAAACTAAGAGGTATGACATTCACCCTCTGCCTCCCACTAAAAAGACTAGGTAAAATACATAATCTGAGGACATAACCTGAAACCAAAGAGAAAACTATCCATAAATATAATAGGGAAAAGCCTCTGTCATTTTTAAAGGGTAGAAATGGTGCTGATTCCAAGCAATCAAACTGGAAAACTTTGTAATTCATGAGACACTGGATAGAATTCTCAAAAAAGTAATTATTAGTAATTATTAGTAATTATTCATAATAATAGTAATTATTATGAATAGTACTTAACCATAAGATCCAGAAGGACCACATCATTTTCAAGTAGCTTAAACGTGTCCCATGGAGAAATTCAATGGTATTTATAGGAACATAAACAAGAAGATAAAATCAAAATGTCTAGCACTCAATAAAAAAGTACCATACATACAAAAAAAAAAACCCATAACATAAAGAAAATCAATCAAAACCAAACCAAACCATCTAGTAAAATGGTTAAAGTAAAAAAAAAAAAAAAAAAAAACCAGATAATAACAAGTCTTAGCAAAATGCAAAGGAATTGAAATCCAAATGCACTACAGGTATGTGAAATGGCGTACCCACTTTGGAAAATGATCTGGAAGTTCATAAAATGATTAAATTTAGAATTACCACATCACCCAGTAATTCCAATCCTAGGCATACATCGAAAAGAAATAAAAACAGATATTCAGGCAAAAAATTGTACAAGACTGTTTAGAGCAGCAATATTCATAATACCCAAAATACAGGAAAACCCAACTGTCTATCAACTGACAAATGCGTTAAAAAAAATGTAGTAGATCCATACAATAAGATACAATCCAGCTATAAAAATGAATGAAATACTGATACATATTGCAATATGGAAATCTTGAAAACTTACTTAGTGAAAGAACTCAGTAACAAAAGTCCACATATTATGTGATACCATAAATATGAAAGTCGAGAATCGGGAAATGTATGGAGATAGAAAGTAAATTAATGATTACTTAAGGCTAAGAGAGGGATGATAGCTAAAGTGTAAAATGTTCTCATTATGGTGATGAAAATGTTCTAAAATTGACCTGATGGTGGTTGCTTATTCCTATGAGTTAAGGGAAACCATATAATAGTACAGTATAAATGAATGAACTGGTATACCAAGTGAATTATATCTCAATAAAACTGTGCTTGAGAACCAAGACCTGTCACGTAGAGGTGCAAGATGCCAACAATGAATATAACTGTACTGTATCCAAAAAATGTACCAATAAACTCAATTAAAGCTGAAAAAAAACTGTTCTTACAAACCAACCCAGAACAGAGATACTAGAATTACTAAATAAGAACACTTAAAAATTAATTATAAATGTGTTCCGTGTGTTCCTAACACAAATTTGTACATGGAAAATGTAAAAACTACTTAAATCAAACTTCTATAGATGAAGATTTTAATGCCTGAAAGGAAAAAAATACAATGAATGTGATCAACAGCCAACTAGACACTGGAGAAAGTTAGTGTCCTTGAATAAATAGATATAGAAACTATCTAAAATAATATATGGCCAAAATATTTTTTTAAATAGAGGATCAGAGAGCTGTGGGACATCAAATGGCCAAGTAGTCATTTAGAATGACTAAAAAGGTGTGGAGAAAGAAAAAAGTCAGACAAAAATTTCAAAATTTCCCAAGTTTGAGGAAAATTATAAATGCATACATCAAGAAAAGCAGATAGTTTAAATACATAGTGAAAACCTGTCTCAAAAAAACAAAAGCAAAAACAAAGATTCAATGGTAAGAAAAGCAGATATCCACTAAATGTGTAAGCTCACCTGCAGGAAGCATGGAGAATATTTCACCAACAAACATCAAATTGCTCATGAGCAGTAATAGAAAATGTTACAATGGTATAAAACAAAAGACATTACAACATGGATTACAGCAGATATTTTGCCAAAAATGGTGTGGGTGAGAGATAACATGACATATTTCAAAGCACGGTCATATTTTGGTAAACAAAGAAAATCCCTCCTATGAAACGTATCATTAGGCAGCTTCCGGTTGGGTTACCATCACAGAGTGTACTGACGTGAACTCAAATGCTATAATCTGTGGTGTTAAGGAAGGAATTGGAAGTGACCCACAGAGAGGCAGCAGAATGGAAGTAAAAAAAAAAAGTTTACTCCATTGATGGGGATCGATGACACCTTATGGCAGTGCCCTGATAGACCCCCCATTGGGTTACAACTCCTTCTTTTATAGGGTTTTACAGCTTTGATCTTACTGGTGGGTTACACTGCATTTTCACAGCTCACATTGCTGATACCCAAAACATAATAGCAAGGCAGTTGAATTTCAACCGAGATGCAGTTCTTTGTCAGGGAAGTTACCTTTAAGATTTATTCAATTACCTACTCTAGCCAGGGGGAAGGGAGCTTGTTTGAACTTTTGTGAGAGACTAGGTGTCTCGGGTACTGGTTAATTCTGTACTAAGCAGAGTGAGGGGCAGAAGTTATCTTATATTGTGACATTTCCTAAGTTTTTGCTATTAATGTTTTCCCTATCGATGGCACACCTAGGTGATACAACGTATTCTATAGATCCCAGGCCACGTTGTAACTCAACAGTGTCCATTACATGAATATATATAAACATTAAAAAGTACAGTAAAACAGTGTATAAAAATGCAACATGGCACATCTCCACAAGGCATTTATCATAAGTAGAGTTTGTAGGACTGAAAGTTGGAACATTGGGTGAGTGAGTGTCAAGGTCAAGGAAATTACTGCGCACTGCTGTAGATTTTATAAACTCTATAACTTTCTTTGGCTACACTGAATTTGTAAGAAGCCAGTGTCCTTAATGAGCACAGATGCAAAAATCCTCCACAAGACATTAACACATAGAATGCAACACATCGTGAAAAAGATCATACATCATGACCGAGTCAGTTTCACTCTGGAGATGACAGGATAGTTCAACATATGAAAATCGGTAAGTGTAAAACATCACATAAACAGAAGCAAGGTCAAAACTACACAATCACATCAATAGGTGCATAAAAGTCTTTTGACAAAATCTAACATAGTCATGATGAGGACCTTGAAGGCTGCACTGTTTTGATAAGGCTTCTTACAGCTATGGCTGATGTTTTGCTCTAGTCTTCCAAAAAGGGCCATTTTATTTTTAGGGTCACTTCTAAAGTCATGGGCTCACTAACTTTGGGGACTGTTTGCATACAAGTGCGGATACAAATTAAAAACCGAGCTGACCTCATTGAGTGGCCCCCCTGAATGTTGACAATGGAAAGAAGACCTTGTCTATAGTATACGTCACTTCTGGCCTGAAAAGCTGGGGAAGAAACTTAATTTTTTTCTTTTCATAGATTAGAAAAATTTAAGCAACTAAATGTGCTGAAATCTCTTATTGGCCTCAGCAGATGAAATGAGCTGATAGTGTTAATTCAGAGTTAAGAAATTCTCTGTTCTAGTTTTTGGATGTGCATTATTTTTGACTTACAGTGACATTTCATTGTTGTTGGGATGTGCACTTACCTGGAGCTATGGTGTTGAGAATCTTTTTGAAGGCTCATTTGCTATCTCTAGAGCTTCTTAGGGAAGTGTCTGCTTGTGTGTTTTGTCTATTTTTAAATTGGGTTTGATATCTTATTGTTTTGTTTTAAGAGTTTTGTACATTTTGGACAAAATACCTTTATTAGCTATGTCTTTTCCAAATATTTTCTCTGTTTATATCTTATCTCACGCTTTCATATTACCTTTCCCAAAGCAAAACTCTTAATTTTAATAAGATCCAGCTTATCAATTATTTCTTTCATGAACTATTTCTTTATGTTTTTTAGATATTACTTCTTCCTACTTATATCCTCATCTATTTCTGGAATTCAAATACATATATGTTTACTTTTACACTCTTATCTTCATGTTTCCTTGCTTGCTTTAGAACTTCCAGTACCCATTTTCCTTGGAATTTTATGTGGGAACTCTTTTCATTATCAGATTTTCCTATAAACTGCTCTCTAGGATGATTCAAATTTCATTCCTCAGAATGAGTTCCTTTTAGCCTGCAGAGAAGATATAAACTGAGGCTGAAAACAACATGGGGACTGTAGTGCCAAACGCTCAGTGCTTTTCATTTTATTTCCTGGCCTGGTGTTTCTACTCAGTGCAAAGTTCAAGGCAGTACATTTTCTTTGCCATAATAAAGGCAACAAGTGTTTGGAGTATTTGTCATTTGTCCTAATGCTAAGGGTGTACTCTGTGAAATATCATGCATAGAACAGGAATGCTATTTTTTAAGCACATCTACTTAGTTGAACCCCAGATTTTATCTTATATTTCAGGAAGTGAATGAGGCCAGAAAAAGCTAAACTCAGAGTACAAAGTTTAGCAAATGCTTCAATGGAATAAAAACAAATTTCTCTATTCTTTATTTCTGAATTGTTACTTTCATGAAGATTTTGGTACAAAATTTCACTTCTTTGCAAACTAACCCATTTATGATTTTTATATCTATTTTATATGTGTAATTTTCTATATTTATATATGTAATTTTATATGTGTATAACTTTATATATTTATATATGTTATTTTATATATGCAATTTTCAGGGGTTGCCAGAAATATTATTCAGGTGACTGGAAATACAAATTTTCTACTACTTCTTGTCAGGCTAATCACCTAGCACCATGGGAAAAAAACTACAGAATACAGTATTCCTACCCTTCCAGAAACCCAAGCCAATGGTTTTTTTAGGGGTTTTTTTTTGGTGTGGGGGTGAGACAGGGTCTCACTGTGTAGTTGAGACTGACCTGGAACTTACTAGGTAGCCCAGGCTGGTCTTGAAGTCACAGTGATCCTCCTGCCTCAGCCTCCCAAGTGCTGGGATTACAGGAGTGTGCTACCATACCCAGCCGCCAATGGTTTTATAATCAGTAGCATCCCATCAAGCTTTTCTAAGAGGCTTATATTCCCTTGTTTCTCCTTGCTATTTTTCCTCCCCTTTTACCCTAGAAATGTGATAAGTGTTTCATTCGGGTCATGGCATCTATAATATATTGTGTAATTTTACAGAACCTGTTATAGACAACATAAAAGTATTTCTTAATCCATTTATAAGATCAATGGCTAAAATTGTTGCTGACAGCTGGTGTGGAAGACATAACAGAAAAAATGATTGCTCACTGTTTATATATAAAGAATCATTTTTCAAAGCAACAATTTTATGCCATTTTTCTACTTATTTGCAATGCTTACAGAGGAAATCTGCATCATTTTTCTTGCTTCTGTTTTGTTTTGTTTAAAAGAAAAAAAATATTCCATGGATTCCAAAGTCCCCTTCTTTTAGTATGAGTGCTGGCTATTTTATTTGCCAAATAGAAATTGAGACTATTCTAAAATCTTAATATTCTGAGGCAGAAATTATGTAAATAATACCACTCAAAGTAGCTTCAAGAAAAATGAAATGCTAATGTCTTACTTACTTTTTCTTATTGCTGAGACAAAAATACCTAATATCCAAAGATAAAGGAGGAAAGGTTTATTGAATTCACAGTCTGTAGAGGTTGCAGTCTATAATCAGCTGGCTCCAAGTCAGAGTGGCATGGCAGAGGGGCATCACAGAGGAGAAACAGTTCATGGCAGCCATAAGGCAGCAAATTGTAAGCAAGCGACAATAACAGCTTCTTTCTGTTCCTTTTATATTCTCTCTAGACTACCTCCCTTCTTCTACTTTTAGGGCAGGTAGCATACACACTCCATGCCAAACCAGTCAGTGGACTAATTCCAGCATCGTACACTCTAGATTCAGCCACCTCTAATAAAACCCCATCTGTGACCACACAAGGATTTGAGGGTAACATCTAGACATAAGCCATAATAGCTAGGAATTAATCTAACCAAAGAAGTGAAAGAACTTGATAAAGTTCAGTGCTCTGAAGGAGATCTAAAAGAACATCAGAAAATGGAAAGATATTCCCTGTTCCTAGATAGGCAGGACCAACATTGTCAAAATGGCCATACTTCCAAAACTGTTATTACAGATTCACTGTAGCCCCAATCAAAATACCAATAGCATAGTTTACAGATCTAGAGAAAACTATCCTAAAATTCATATAGAGCCAGAAAAGACCCAGAATAGCAAAAGTAATTTTAGGTAATAAGAGCAAAGCAGGCACCATAGCAATACCTGATTTCAAGCTATATACAAAGCAATAGTGATTTTTTTAAAAAAAAGATATGCTACTGGAACAAAAACAGACAAGTGGATCAATGAAACAGAATTGAGGCTACAGAAACCTCCTCAGATCTATTCAACTATATGATTTCTGACAAAGGGGCCAAAAGCATAGGTTGGAGGAAAGAGCCTCTTCAATAACTGTTGTTGGGAAAACTGGTTATCTATTTGCAAAAGAATGAAACTGGACTCTTACCATATATACTAAATTAAAATCAAAATGAATCAAATATTTAAAAATAAAAACAGAAGCATTAAACCTTCCACATGATAAAAAAAAAAAGTAAAACACTCACTTGAAGACATAGATGTCAGAAAGGATTCTCTAAACAGAACCTCAATGCACAAGAAATAGCAGCAAGAATCAAAAAATGAGATTTTATCAGAATAAAAAGCTTCTGTACAGGAAAAGAATCAAATGATAGAGTGCAGAGATAGAATAGGGAAAAAATTGCCAGCTACTATTCAGACCAAGGACTAATATCTAGAACATACAAAGAATTCAAAAGGAAAAAATTAAACCACCTGAAATTAAAAGCACAGTCAAGACATGGGAGGAGAAATGAACAGACATTTCAGAGAGGAAGAAATACAAATGGTCAACAAATCTATGAAAAAATGTTCAACATCTCTGGCCATTAGAGAAATGCAAAATAAAATAATGCTAAGATTCCATCTTATACCAGAAAAATATCATTAACCACCAAAAAGTCAAAGAATATAAAATACTGGTATGGCTGTGGCAAAAGAGGAACCCGCCTGCACTATTGATGGGAGTACAAAGTAGTACAACTGTTATGGAAATTTCCCAAAAAAGTGAATTAGAAATTCCATACAGCCCAGCTATTCCACCATTAGGGATCTTCCCCAAAGAGTATACATCATCATACCGCCGTGACACTTGCAAACCAATGTTTATAGCAGCACAATTTGTTATAGTTAAATCCTGGAAGCAGCCTATGTACTGATCAACAGATGACTGGATAAAGAAAATTTGGTATCTATATATATACTGGAATACTACCTGGCTATAAAGAATGACACATTTGAGACATTTGTAGGAAAATGTGTGGATCTGGAAAATGATAAAGGATGGATAAGAAGGGACAAGAGGGTGGACCTCCTGCAATAGGGAAGTGGTCCAAGGGAACTAGGGTGAGGGATGAGGAGAAGGGGAAGGTAAAATAAGAAGAATAAAGATATGCCATGTATAGGAACCTAGTAACCCCAATTAATGTAGACACTAAATACCACAGTACATGAACTAAGACAAATAATATCAAAAAGTATGAAAAAGGAGATGGGGAGCCAGAGGAGGAGGGGGAGGGGGAAGGAAAAGGAAGGGAATTTAAAAACAAAGACACAAGCTGTAATGTGTACAACTAACCACTCCCCACAATGGTTGTAAACTGCATGAAGTCCAAATGTACTAATAAAATTTAAAAATTATATTTAAAAACTGTATGTTTTTCCACTTAAAGTATTTAGTACATTTTTTTTTAGTAACTATCAATAATCCAGGTGGGAAAGTTTTGTCCTTAAAAGAGCAGGTAGATATTGCTACTTGTGCCAAGCTGTAGAAGAGTTAACAGATTTTGACACATCTGTCTGGAAAGCCAAATACAGTCATCATTTTAAATTATTTCACAACTATTAAGACCTTGCTGTTCCAATTTAGCAGTACTCAGGCCAACGATCGATAACAAAGTTAAAGGCCAGATCACATCAAAATTATTTTAATCACCCTAAAAATAACCAATTTCGTGGTTTTATGACATAAAACTTGAAGCAAAATTTGCCAGACAACAAGCCTTCCATTAAACGGAATGCTTTCACTTCCACTGGCAAGAATTCGTTCCACATGAGGAGTTAGAGCAGTCAGAATGAAGAAGACTGGCAGAGAAGAACAGAAAACAAGAAGAAGAATGAGAAGCTTACATGATTTTTCCCTCATTTGTCCTCCTTGTGAGTTTTGCCTATATCCAACCACCCAAGTGTCCAAGTGAAGTAATGCAAGCAAAGTAGCTAGCAAGGGTCTCCCGGCATTTTTCTCCCAGAAGCACATCTCCTTCCAAGATAAAAACAAGGTGGGGAAATCCTAAGTATGTTCTTTTTTTCTTTTTTTTTTTCTTTTCCTTTCATTGAGTTTATTGATACATTTTGGGTAGACAGTACAGTTACATTCATTATTGGGATCTTGTACCTTTACATGATGGGTCTTGGTTCTCATTTTTTCCCCTGGCCCCTGCTCTCCCTTCACCCCCTCGTCCCGTCCCCATTTACAAACACTTTATTTCCATTTTTTCATTTTGTCATATTTTTTTCTTTTCCTTTATTACCTTTCCCCTACCTCTCCCATTTTCCCTACACCTTTAGCGCTTTTCTTCCTATTTCATATGGTCAATTATCTCATTAGGATCTTATTACTGTTATAGCTTTTTACACCAGAGAAACTATTTGCTATTTACACATGTGTGACTTATTTATTTCACTTAGGAGTATATCCTAAGTATGTTCTTAAAGTTGTGGGGCCTCCCTAGGACAGAGGAAAGTCCTTTAGAGAAAGAGAAGTTTCCTGAGCCATGGAAAACATGTGTAAGTGTTCACAGCTCTCAGTGCAGAGATCCTGTGCCCTCTTACTTGGAGGATTCCTAAGAGCAGAGTCACATCTGGATCACCAAGAACCTGCACAGTTCTGCAGAGACTCCCACAGCCTGAGGTTTGAAACTGACAGAATGGAAATGGTAGATTCCTGGGGAGCCAGCAGAGGAAGGCAAAGGGTGACTCTAGGACAGTTCACATGCATTGATGGCTAAGGGTCAGAAAGGATGACACACATCTCAGGAGCTACCCTTATGGGTACCTGATAATAAGAATCAGATGCTACCCCCCTCCACCGCACTCACTTTGCTAGCCACCACAGGCCACCTTGTCAATCCACCTGGTGAAAGAAGGAGCATCCTAGGGCCAAGGACTTAGCTCAGTGGTTTGGCCGCCTGCCTCTCAAGCTCAAGGACCCAATCCCCGGTACCAAAAAAAAAAAAAAAAAAAAAAAATGAATGAGCATCCTAGACTCATGAGGACTAAATCATTGTTTTCTGCCCTCATGTCAAAATGATGCATGGAATAAATTAAAATACATAGATGTTTTTAAAACAAAAATATGAGCATTTTCACATCTGATTTGATAAATACGATTTGTATCCTCACTGTATTACAAGAACATATTAATCCTTTTAACCCAAACAGCAGGAGGAACAGAATAAAATCTCCATGTTGGTAAGAGAACCACTTGGTAAAGGATGGGAACAGAGAATTCACCATAACTTTATCAGCACAATGGTCTTTCTTGTACCAGTTATTGTTCCAAAAAGACCAAATGGAAAGATAGCTGAGAAACTCTCTTGATGACAGAAGCTTGGACAATTAATAGGTGATAAACAGCCTGGGTCAGATATTTTGCTGTGGTGACACAAAGTTGAATAATATAAATTTGGATGAAAATCTGAAATACAAGACAAGTAGCTTAACTCTGGAAACAGGCAAGACAAGTCATAGAAACACATTCCATAAACTGAAAATGCAGTGTTCCCTGTGATGTGTGACAAAAAAATTGGTAATTTTCATCAGCTCTAATTTACAAGGCAGACTGTTTGTCTATGGAAGCTGTGGCTTTGGGGAAAGTGGATTAAAAAGAGCCAGAAGGGGTGTTGTTTTTTGTCTGATTTTAGTGGGTGACTAATTCTGTAAGCCTCAAACTTTAGTTTCCCAGATTTGTAGCAATGAGAAACCTACTTCATAGAAGATTCACTCCTGGGACTCACGTCAAGTGAAGGCACGTGTGAAATCAAAAGTCCTTGGAAGGCAATGGGTGAGGAGGTTCCTCTCCCAGGAGGAGTTCAGTTTATTTGACAAGTAGCAAAATATGTTTCACCCGGAGATTCAGTGGCCAGAGGGGCAACTTGAGACAGCGAGGCTCATGACAAAAATGCATCCTCTCTTCCTCAAGATAATGTCAATACTAGGGCATGACTGTGCAGCCTGAATACATTTTCCAACACCAACTCTCCACTCTGCCATCTTGCTTGTATTTCAGTATGTCCTTGTGACTAGTTCTTGTCCTTTCAATGCTATCAGAAGTACATGCGTCACCTTGGAGCCAAACTTCTTAGAAAGGTCCACATAAAATACTATCCCTGGTGATGGTAACCCTACTGAAAAAATGAAAATAAACTTATGCTACATGAGTCACTTTGTTATCTACCTAGAACAAACTAAATTTTTACACTCATTAGAGGGTTCTTCGCCAAATGGAATGTTTCCTACATCTCCAATGAACAGCAGAGGAAGATAAAATATTGAACCAAGTTCCTACCTGTTTGAGGTCACATAGGAGGTGCAGATGCTGAAAAGAGCTATTGGGGAAAGAAGAAAGGTAAGTAGATGTAGTGCAAATGCTGTGGACAGTATTAGGGATAGGGTAGCTCAGAACCGCTATTCCGCATGGATGATCTTGGAGCAAAGTGTAACTAAATTATAGAAGGAAGAGACATAATATCTGCTGGAAGAGAATTTCCAGGAGGTGAAATATCAAATCTTCTCTAGGTGTTTTTATTTGGACATCTTCTCTCGTATCTCCTTCAGGATAGACATCCTCAAGTTGAATTCTTGATGAGCAATACAACATGACAATGAAGGAGAAAAGGCAGAAAATGTGCATGAAAGAAATCCAGTCTTGCTGGGAAGTGTTTACAGATCAGAGATCTTTAAAACATCTTTCATGGCAGCCATAGTGACGAATGCCAGCACTAAGAGAGGCAGGAGGATCATTTTGAGTCCAGCTTGGGGAACTTAGTGACTTAGCAAGACCCTGTCTCAAAATAAAAAAGCAAAAGAGCTCAGTATGAAGGCCCTGGGTTCACTCTCCAATACCACCATAAAAATGTATTTTTAAACTCCAGCTACTCAGGAGGTGAGACAAGAGGCAAGAGTTCAAGACCAGCCTGAGCAGTTTAGTGCGACACTGTCTCAGAATTGAAATAAAATTAAAAAGAGAGGAAAACCTTGTCATTGCTTAAATGATTTCCCAAAATGCATTTTAAAGGTTAGAACTATCCCTTCCATTGAAGGTGCAAAGAAGCTGATTCAGGAAGGAAAAACCAACAAACTTAAATTGTTTTGAAAATTGATATATTCATGCTAAGAAGATAATCCAATCACAATTAACTCATTATCTTATGCTTTAGAAATCAAATATTTGAACTGATAGTAATACTCTGATTTTACATTTCAGCCAAAAATCTTACCGTCATTTGATAATTCTCTGAGGCAAACTTGCCAAAAAAAAGATTTCCTGGTGGAACGGAATTGCAAATAGATTGGCTCATCTTGTTATCTAAAAATATCAGCTGGAAAAGATTTAGGAAGGAACAAAGCAAGGTAATTCTTAAGATAGAACCACATTAAAGAGGATGAGAGAAAAATTCACAGCTAGAAGTTCGGATTACAAACCAGAAGGCCAAGATTTAAATCTTAACTCTGCTGTTTATTACCCCCAAGCCTTCAATGAGTAGTTAATACCTCTCTGCTTCATTTTCCCATCTGCAAAATGGGGAAAATAATTGCTGTCTTTAGAGTTACTCCCAGGAATCAGCTAACTTACATACGGAAAGTGAAACCAATGATGGATATGTAGCACATACTGTGACACCTGGCTGGGAAGGTTCTCAAAAGACTTAAACGAAATAGTTAACGTAACACATGTAACAGGCTTAGCAGAGTGACTAATAAAAATAGTAACTTCTAACAGTAGCATCATCCCGTCTAAGCCACTATTCCTAACCTGTCACCTGGCAAATTCAGATATCAAAAACAGGCCAAAGAAATGTAAATGCATCTGGAGTAAGCCCATGGCCTCTCTGTTGGGAACAATGCACGTATGAACAGAAATCAGCGCCAAAGTGAAAAAAAAAACATCAAATATTCCATACGTGTGTTCTAGGCACAAGATTGAAACCATTATGTGGGAACCATTTCTCTAAGTGCTCAAATTTGTCTTGTGTATTTTTATAAATGTCTATAAAGACAGTAATGTCAACTGACAATAATGGAAACTACTATAAAATGAGAAAATTGGATAGTTCTTTATCCTGTATAAATGTACATACAATAAACCTGATATGCACATAATAGCATTCTCTTCCTGGCTTTAAAATCTTCCTTACTTAGGAAAAAGAAATTCTTCATCAAATATAATCAGGAAAAATGTGTCTAACTAATCTTACCCAAATTGTCTCCTTTCTTCACACTAATGTTGAATTGTTGGCTAATCGCTTCTCTTCCTTCTCATTCTATTTCTGTGCCAGTCTGGAATAGGCACTTGATTGTGTAAGGACTTTTAATACTGATTGCAGACAATTTCAGTATTTCAAAGTATAAGTACGAAGTTCAGGCTTTTAAAGAACAATTTCAGACTATATCTCTATACTCCTAGCTATCAGTGCTTAAAAATGCAAGACCTTTAAACTTTTCAGGCATGGGGGTGGGCCTGCTTTTAACAAATGTTGCAGAATGTCAACCTTATTTTTCATTTGGACTTCTACTTGTAACACCTAGTAATCGTTCCCCTGCCTCTGGACTAGGCTACCCTCTCTTCTGCCTTTCTAGTGAGGCACCTGTGATATCTATTTGTCTCATGCTTGTTGATTCATTTAACAGATATTTACTGAGAGGCTTACTGTGTTGGAGGAAATTCTCCAGGCATGGGGAGATACAAGAATTAATTGTATTTATAAGATTATCACCTGAAAGATAACAATTGAGTATTTGGTTATATGTGAAAAATGTCTTTGTTTCTATGCTGTATTCTGAATATCTTCTGATAACCTCCGCAGTAGTCATTACACACCTGCAGGCCAGGAATATCATCTCCCACAATAAACATGGGCCATGAGGTGGCAGTCAGTGCTGGCTGCTGCCAACCATGAGATGGACTATAGAGAAGACAGAAAGAAGACGAAGAGGAAGACTGGAAAGCTATGGACAGTTAGACTGCTTCCCATGACCTTTTGGTAGGTTCCTCCTTTTTATTTCAAAGGGTTTTATAACAAAACTTCAGCAGTTGTAACTACATTAGCCTTGAGAATAAAGTTGTAAGACTAAATATCAAAGAAATTTCCACATTAGTTTGTTTCCTCTGTCATGTGTGCAGTCATCTAAATATGAAAGTAAGATGTAACACAAGGCAAGGTGCTTTAGAATAGAGATGGACACTACCTAGGGAGAGCAAAAGGAGAGGAGGCTAGATCTCTCAGACATTCACACAAGTATTTTCTGAGCTTGTAACATAAAGAAAATACTGTGATAGTGTGGAACATGCAAGGCACAATGATGAATGTCACTCAGGCAATGACAAAATTAGAATCACAGGGTATTGTGGCAGGATGAAAATAATTAATTTGCATTTAATATAATATACATTTAATGAATATATTTGTACTACTTCCAGGTTTTTTAAAAACTATTATTTTTTACTTTGCAAATATTTCATGAAATCCCTAAGTTTTCCCTTTCAGAGTCCCATTACTGCATTTATATGTTTGTGTGTGTGCACACATGTATATTTCTAGTATGTTCTAGTGTATGTGTAAATATATATGTTATGCTACATTTATTAATAGAAATATTCAATACTTTCATCTTAGTTATTGTTCAATATTCAATACTATCATCTTAGTATCAATAACTATCATCAGTTAGTTTCAATAACTACCATCTTAGTTATTGTTTTCTAGAAGAACCCTAGAATACATGAAATTGTAGAAAGAGCTGAAGTCAAGAATACAGATAATAGGTAAGATTACACACACCTATAATTCCAGGATCACAAGTTCAAGGCCAGCCTTGGCAGCTTAATAAGACTCTTAAATTTTTAAATAAATAATAGTAGTAAGGACTAGAGATGTTGTTCAGTATGCCCCTGGATTCAGTCCCTACTTCTGGGAAAAAGAGATAACAGATAATAATTCTCTCAGTGTCTCTCTCTCTCTCTCTCTCTCTCTCTCTCTCTCGCTCCATATATAAATAATATACATGGAATGATTCAGTATATTAAAGATAAAGTACAGAGGACCGCAATATTGATTCTTCCCAAGGCAGGCTGTAAAGAGTGAACCCCACACTTGGCTTCTTTTGAGAAGTGAGTCTGGCTGAAGCCTACTTGCTGAGGTCAGAGTAACGCTCACCCAAATTCCATTCTCACAACTAAAACCTTCAGAACTGAGCAACAATGTTCTAATTACATGTACTTTGGCTGTCCTGTTCCTAATTTGAGAATGCTTTGGCTTGTCCTTTCTGAACCTTGTTTACATTAGTTCCCATAGAAACTGCACCTAGCTCACCTTTAATCCAATTGATTGCCAATAAATGTCAGGGCCTGGGACTGACCAGGACCTTTGTCAGTTGTACTGTAATTGGTCATCGTAGCACCCCACTTTCTCTCTCATAGTTCTGTCTCTTAGTGTACTTTTTTTCTCAGTCCTGCATTGAACACTGGGCAGGTGGGAACTAGAGACTTTCTGCAGGAGTCTCTGTCAATAAGAAAGGCAAATGAGGGTCCCAAGCCAAAACAACCAAAATAATGACAATTTGGGGGTTCAACAGTGAAAACAATATGCACCATGGAAAGCACACCTCTCCATGGCTTGTGCTAGGATGTGATTATTATTTGTTCCCTCTAAACTCAGGCTGAAATCTAATCCCCACTGTGAAATGTTCAGAGGTTGGACCAAGAGGGATTTTTAAGAGGTGCTAAGGGTTCTGCCCTCATGAATGAATTAATCAGTTCATTCAACTAATGGATTAACAGGTTATCTCAAGAGTACATCTGCTATAAAAGCCAAGCTTGCTACAGCTCTTCTGCACCTCATCTTTTACCCTGTGATGCACTGCACCACCTCGGTACTTGAGGCCCTTTGGCCTTGGAACAGAATCATGAGCTAAAAGAAATTCATTTTCTTCATCACTTGCCCGGTCTGCCATGTTGCATCCTTAGCAGTAGAAAACGGACTAAGGCATCAGCCATTCTAGTCTCTTCTCTCCCTCCCTGCCACGCACTTCACACAGCAGTGTTATGCTGTGGACTGTGGCCTACAAGTGTTCCGCCAGCTCTCGTTTTACTGCCTATGCTCCTTCTTCCTCCTCAGGCTGGAATTCTCCTGTCCTCCTCCTCCATTTCTTTTCTATCTGACTGATGTATATTGCCTCGGGCTCACCTCAGACTTCTCTAGAATGCTTTCATTAGACACCACCCCTTCTTCCAACCTCCTTTGTACTCAGTATTCTCAGCTGTCTCTATCTCAGTGTGATCCACACTGTAATAGTAGGATTAGTCTGTACCAAAGGAAATAAAATAGCCATTATTTTGTTGATGTTGACATACAGAAATGGTGGCTCATTCTCTTCTACCAGATTGTAAATGCCATTTGGAGAAGTCTTATTTAGCATCTCCTTCCTATTTAGATAGTACTCCAATATCTGTTTACCTGGACCCCGATATACAGTGTGATCCACACTGTAATAGTAGGATTAGTCTGTACCAAAGGAAATAAAATAGCCATTATTTTGTTGATGTTGACATACAGAAATGGTGGCTCATTCTCTTCTACCAGATTGTAAATGCCATTTGGAGAAGTCTTATTTAGCATCTCCTTCCTATTTAGATAGTACTCCAATATCTGTTTACCTGGACCCCGATATATAACTAGGGCCAGGGATTTAGCTCAGTGGTTCCGCCACCTGCCTCGCAGGCAAAGGTCCCAAGTTTGATTCCCAGTGCCCCCCCCCAAAAAAGACGCTTCTCATACTATCCTGACTCCTAAGTTCATGCTAAATTTAGCCCCCTTTCCACTGCCTTCGTTGGGAGTAATGTACAATTGAATGGAACCTTCTTATTTTTTATGCTGTTCTGTGTTTTTTGGGAACCAGGCACCATGCCACTTTTTGTTTGTTTGTTTAGTTGCTTTTTTCTTTTCTGCAAATTGCATTCTTCTTTGTGTCCATATCTTCAACCAAACCCTAAGAAAACATGTCCCCTAGCAACAATTTTTTGTAAGCTACATTTATAATTGATGTAGGGATGCAGTGACAGACATGGAGGGAGGCAGTCATGGTTTCTTGGTTGGGCATAGCTTTAGCTTGATGTAAGATCCAGTTGACTCAATCTGATTCTCTACTGAACTGTGTTTCTCTTTAGCTTAAGCTCTGCACATCTCAGTCTGGCCCTATAAAAAGCCTGCACCCATGCCTTCTTGGGACCATTCAGTGATCCAGATAAATGGATTATGAATAAGAAGTAGATTTGTGATTTTGTGATAGTGTGTGCTATCACTGACTCCGTGATCATCCATGGTCAGCAAATGTGCCCTGTGTTCTGGGCTTCTTAAGGAGAGGGTGTAATAATAATTCTTGCACTCAAGAAGCTCAAAATTTAGTGAAAATGAGACATAATAGTGGCCAAAGAGGGAAGCCCATGGTACAAATATATATGGACACACACCAGCAAGGGAGCTTTAACTGAGCTTCCAAAGGGTGGACAGTTTGTTGAAATATATGCATAGACTCTAGCGATTCAGGCCACACTGGTGACTGGGGCGAGAACAGACCTGGTGGAAAGAGATCTCAAATGCTAATGGGTCTGACTGAGCATGGTTTCAGGATGAAGAAGTAGAGACCCTAAGTTCAAACTATTTCTTCTGTGTCCTCCTATTATTCATTATAATAACATTAATACTAAAGTAAGGTAAACTTCATTATAAAAAGGTACAAAGTGCCTAGAAATATGTATGTGTGCCATTGTTGACACTATTGTTTAGATGTCTTTATTTTCTGCCTTTTTTAAACAAAGAAACTGAAAAACTGGATCTGAGCTATAAGAGCAAGTCATTTGGCTGGACTGCTAAAATACTTCCTAATTTGTACATAGATTATGCTCTTCAAAACACTTTCATGTTTGATATTCCCAAACAACCCCAATGGGCATATAATTCAGAAAAATAAAGGAGTGAGGCAAAGATTAAGCAGTTTATTCAAAGTCATATGAGTCCAAACTTCTTATTTGATCCCATTCTTCTTTACCCTGAGAGAAAATAAACTGTATTCTTCGAGTGTTTGAGTTGTCATTCTGTCTATTAGATCATCCAATACCTTATTTCCAAAAGAGGTCAATGCACTTCCCATAGCTGAAGTCTGTAACACACCCTGTTCCCTCTGCTAGCATCTGACAACCACTTTGAGACAGAATGAGGTAATGAGTAAGAGGCCAGTTTCTGCAGCCCACACTCCTCCACTACAACCCAGGCTTTGCCACTTACACCCTGAGCATGGCAAGGAACTTTGCTCCAACATGGCACAGGTATCTGCAAAATGGAAATGATAACAAAAGTTCTAGCACAGTTTAAAAATTAAATGTATTATATGAAGAAAGCACTTGTACATAGACCTGTAGTGTATCTTTACATTACTATTTCTTTATAAAGTAAGCAGATGACACCAATGTCAATGTGCAATTCCCAAAAGAAAAAAGAAAAAGAGATTGGTTTTGCCACAGATTCGTGGGAAATCTGATAAATGATGTATCATTGGTAAACAAAAAAAGTGATAAAAACACTTAATCTTGAAATAATTTTCTTTTATTAATCTGACAGCTCTTTTCTAATCTTCACCCTAATAGTGAAGTTGATTTGATGTTCAACTTCCATATCAACCTCAAGAAAATAATGTATACCTCTCTCCCTAGTTGCAGTTAATTTCAATTCCTTTCTGTCCATTTTCATGAAAAGTCTCTGAAGGAACATGCTATCTTAGTCACTTCTTATCACTGAGACACAATGCCCACCACTCACAACTTTAAGGAGGAGACCTTTATTTTGGGCTCATGGTTTCTAAATCTTTCAATTTGTAGTTAGCCATCTCCAAGGCAAAACGGCATGGTGGAAGAGCCTCACACAGAGAAAAGCTCCTTACATCATGGCTATTGGCAGAGAACGAGAAGGTAGGAGAAGGGGAGAGAGATAGACACCTGGAAGCAATGGTCCCCCAGGACCCACCTCTTCCAATCAGGCTCCATCTCCCAAAATTACGCTCAGGCGCTGAACCCACTGGTGGATGAATCAGCATCCCCAGACCCAACTGCCTGCCCAAAGTCCCACCTCTGACCCCAGGAGGGCTCCAGGGATCATTCCACAGGCAAGCTATAACACTGGTCTTTTCCTAAAGTAATAGCTCAAGAAAGGGAGAAGGATGTGTCAAATAGCAAAAGCAGTGAAAATAGTAAGTGGCAGGGAGCTGAAAGCAAATTTTGCTATCTGACTTCCATTTAAAATGTTCTTGCCTGATGGCTTCTCACTTGAGTTTTGTTGCTCTTGAATTATATATTGTGCCTAATAATTTCATTGAAAGGCTGCACCAAGTTATTCCTCTCAAACATAAAAATCTGCTACTTGGAAAGAAAAGTAGACTACACTCACTTGCCATTATGTTTTTCAATGGGTAATTATTTTATAAAAATAATTAAAATATTTAAGCAGATAAAATGTAGATGCTGAAGGGCCATAATATTTCTAAGAGTATTATTATGTCCCTGAGCACTAAGATTTTCAATATAGTATTATTTTATGAACATAATTACACTGCAAAGAAGATATTACCTTCACATCACAAGTGAGGAAATAGAAGCTCAAGGAAATTAAATCTCTTGTGCATGACCACAAAGCAAATAATTGATGACTAATGTGGAGCCTAAATATAGATCAAATTCTTTTCATGCTGTGCAAAAAAAACCCTAATCTGAAGGTTCTCATTTGATTAAAGGGGACCTAACATTACAGAATAGTTATTTCCAGTACCTACACAATGAGTGGATAATTAGGTTGAAACAAGCTAGTAAATTAATACTAAATTCTGGTCTATCATATGTGAACAATGTTCCAGTATTAAAGATTATTATTATTAATATTATAAAGATAATAAATATTATTTGTCAAATTTACACATTTACATAAACTTGTAATATAAGCTTTCACTTATATCTATTCTATAAATTTCACGAGGACTTCAAACATGATTTTATGGAACATGCTGTTGTTTATAAAATATATAACCGCGGGGGCAGAAGAAGATGGCAACTGAGCAACATCCTCTGCCCAGCTTTCCCCTAGAAGCACCAACTAGGACAGCTCTTCCTGTGCCAAACTGCCTTCATAAGAACTAAGGAAGTCAGGTGAGAAATTATCATGTCTGCTCTTAGTATAACAAAATGAAAGATGAATTGAAAAATCAAGGAAGGAAAGAGTTGCCCACATCACCCCTTCCCCAGCTCCAAACAGCTTGGCGTGGAAAGAGATGTCTCCCGCTTTCAGGAGAGAGAGAATGAAAATTACATCCAGGCCTTGGACTTGAACCCCTTACCAGCCCTGCATGGTGAAACTCAGGGCTGAACAAAGCCCTGCTGCCTCTCCTACCAGGCCAAAACCTGTTCAGAGACTGCTGCTTTGGGCCAGGTAGTTGACTGCCTCCCACCCCTCCATAACCTCAAGTGGCAACATGGAGAGCAAGACTCTGCCTGCTAGGGGGCAAGTCTAGCTAGTCTTGGAGCCCAGTGCCAGGCCCACCAAGGGAGGACCTGGCACTGGGTAAAATCCAAAGGCCTTGGTATACAGACCAGACACACAGACAGCCTCCTTGAGACCTGCCCAGGCACCAGGCCAAGATCACTACACATGTGCAATAGAAGGGTGTTGTGGCCTCAGAGTTGACACAAGAGCCTAGGGATGGCCCATCGATGGGATTCTGTTCATAGTCAACAGAATCCTGCTGTGTCTGACCTCAGACCAGTAACTGGATGAGGCATCTAGACCTACCTGAGGCCCAGAGAGAGGACAGACTACTCTTTTTAGGAGTTCCCATTTCCTTCCAAACAACACATCAACAGTGTATGTGAGACAAACTGGGACTTGGCCTGTCACAGGTGAACCCCTGTATATCCAGCCAACTGATTTTTGACAAAGATGCTAACACACATTGGAAAAACTAATTGGTGCTGTGGAAATCAGATATCCACATGCATAAGAATAAAATTCAGTTGCAAAAATTAACTCAAAGTGGATTCGAGAATTACATCAAGACCTAACACTATGAAACCACTAGCAGAAAACACAAGGAAAATATTTCAGGATATTGGGTGGGGCAAGGATTTTACAAACAAGATCCCAAAAACAAACAAACCAAAAGCAAAAACAGACAAATGGGATAAATGAGATTAAACCAAACTAAGAAGTTTCTGTATAGCAAGAGATTTTTTACATCTCTCATTAGACGGCAATCCCAAATGTTATCAAGATAATAAATATAAAATTAGATTTTTTTTGTGTTACGTATAATGCAGTAAATACCTTCCTGGTGATTTTTGTTTTAATATGTATATTAGATGCTGATGAAAAAAATTGTTTAGACTCTAAATTAATCTGTCTCAAAAAATTAATAGGAGATGCTATGATTTTTTATTGATTTACTCATACCTTCATATATGCATTCAAAAATATATCATAGTTTTTGTAGTAATAAAGGAAATGGTATATGATTTTATCCCTCTGGAGAAAACAAGAATTCTGGACTAAATGTGTGAAACAACTACTTTTGTATTTTTGGACAACAGGCAGCATAGGATTAGAATTCTGAAGGAAGGAAAGCCTGGGCTTTTTGACTGAAGTCTCATTCTGTACTACTGTGCAGAGAGAAGACCACAAGCAGACTGTGGAATCTGTACTAAGGACTAAGGACATACACAGCAGACTTCTGAGAAGCAAAAGATCCTCTTGAGTCTGGCTTATTAATAAATTGCACATAATTGGGAGTTAAGACCTATGAAGCTAGAAAATTACAGCAACTAAGGAAAAAATACGTATCAGAGAGCACTATCAGAGTTCCACAGGGCTGAGAGATACTAAAATTCAACCGGTCCAGAAGGGAAAACCGCATGGATTATCTGGAACATTCAGCAGACACTGCTACAGCTAGCCTATCTCAAAATAAAGGAACTCAAGATGTTCCTTTTGCTAACACTACTCAAGCTATTCTTCAAGAGACTAGCTACTGCCACAACACTTTAAAGACAGAGAGCCAGGGATTTAGCTCAGTGGTCGCCGCCTACCTCACAATTGTAATGACCCGAGTTCGATCCCCGGTACCAAAAAATAAAAATTTAAATGAAAACAAATAAATTCTAAACTCTCAATAACCATACAGAGAAAACCAGAAAAAGTGAGTCAAAAATCAAAAGAACCAATTGATAAAAGAAAAATGCAAGGAGGGCTGGGGATTTAGCTCAGTGGTTCTGGTGCCTGCCTTGCAAGAACAAGGACCCATGTTCAATCCCCAGTCCCGGTACCAAAAAATAAAAATTTAAATGAAAACAAATAAATTCTAAACTCTCAATAACCATACAGAGAAAACCAGAAAAAGTGAGTCAAAAATCAAAAGAACCAATTGATAAAAGAAAAATGCAAGGAGGGCTGGGGATTTAGCTCAGTGGTTCTGGTGCCTGCCTTGCAAGAACAAGGACCCATGTTCAATCCCCAGTGTCAA
>NW_022900927.1:16324871-16345046 GCF_012274545.1 Fukomys damarensis
AAAAAAAAAAAAAAAAAAATGCTAAAAGAAAGATGGACAAGCTGACAAGCATTTTTAAAACAGCTATCAATTTACATTAAATATTTTTTAAGTTAATCATGGACACAACATGAAAAAATGAGATCAAGTAGATATTCTCAAGCAAAATATATCTGAAATTTAAAATCTACTGAATAACACTCAACAAAGTGAATTTTACTATACATAAGTTATACTTCAATAAAAACCACCTTTTAAAAAATTTCCTAGATGGGCCAAGGGATTTAGTTCAGTGGTTCTGCTGCCTGTCTTACAAGTGTAAGGTTGTGAGTTCAAGCTCTGGTACCAAAACAATAAAATAAAGTAAAAATTTCCTAGATGGAATTGCCAGTTTTAGGTACTGCAAAGAAAGAGAACAAAGCAATAAAAAATACACAAACTAAAAAAAAAAAAAAAAAAAAAAAAAAAAAGAAAGACCACAGAAAGAAAAAGGAAAGAATCTTAAGATGTGTGAGACCTTATTAAGTACTACTTATTAAAGATTAAAGCCCCCAAAAGAGAATGGCTAATAAAATACTTAAAGAAGTAAGAGGTGGAAATTTTTCCATAATTTTTGAAGAATTATCCATCCACAGATTCAAAAGACACAAGGTACCCCAAGTAAGATGAGCACAGAAAACTACCGGGGACCATGTTAACAAATTTGTAAAAAATAATGAGGAAACTTAAAAGTAGGTGAGAAAAAAAGGGAAATACAAAATATTCAACATGGGTTTGGGAGGACCCAACATGGCTGAGGAGTGGAGGAGTCGCAGCAGAGGTGCTCAGAGGGTTCACTGAATAATAGTAATAAATATAATACTGAAAATGGAGAAGGGGACCTAGAGATGGTGGGAAGGAGGTAGGTGGGGAAGAGAAGGTGAATAAAAAAGAGTCAAGATGTGCTATGTACAGGTACCTACTCCCTAAGATGAATGTAAACATATATGAATAAATTTTTTTAAAATTAAATGCTCAGAAGCATCAGTCTTTCATACAAAGCAAACTACAGTGAGGTGCCACTATACCTCTACTACAGAAGTTAAAACCAAGCAGTCCAATCATTTCAAGCTTGGCAATGTATAAAACCACCAAACTTCTTTCACCATAAATTTCCTAAGCGTAGAATGGTACAAGCAATTTCTTAAAACTTAAATATAAGCTCTGCTCTGACATAGAAATAGTTTTATGAAGCATTTGCTCAACAAAAACATATGTCCACAAATTGACACGACAAGAATTTTCACAGACACTTCTATCAAAATCTGAAATAACCCAAGTGTCCACTTAAAGATAAAACATCTTGTGGCACATTAAAACAACAGAAAGCCACTCAGCGTAAGCAGTGAAACCAAAATATAAATGAAAATTCAAAGACTTTCTACTGACCAAAAGACCCAAACAGAGAGATCTGTTTCTATAATGTTCTAAATAGGCAAAACTAATATAGGGATTATAAATAGTATAAGTTGCCAAGGTTGGGGGGAGAGGTATTGGTTAAGATGTAATGGGATAATGCTATAACAAATACCTAAAAATGCAAAATGGGATTGGGCAGTGGGGAGAAGCTGGAAAACTACTGAAGAGTAAATAAAACAATAGAATTAAAGAAAAAAATATATTTAGGGATTGTTTTTGTTTTTGAAGACAGGGTCTTGCTACATGGCCCAGGCCTCCTGCATCATCCTACCAAGTTCTTGAATTTTAGATATTTTATGCCACCACATGAAGCTAAGATATGCAGCTTTTATCTTGTGGCCTGGGTGGAATAGTCATAACTATAGCCTTCATCTGTCTTATCATTGAATTTAAGGAGCACATAAATGATTTGTTTCTTGAGTGACATAGATACAAGGATAGAGAAGACTTTTGGTACTCGATAATTTATACCAATAGCCTCACCTATACTCAATTTAGAAAATTTAGATAATAAAAATTGAAAATGTGGAATTATGAGATTTTAGATTTTCAGTAGAAGTAATAATTACTTGAAATCTTGAGGGGTCTTGGAAAGAGTAAATCTATTTGTGTATTTGATGGCCATGAATTTTGGAGCCCGTGGAACAGACTGTGGGAGACAGAAGAATGTTCCCCATCCCCAAAGAGGTCGGTGTCCTAATCCTCTGAACCTGTGGATATACCAATTTTTTTTTCCTATGGCATAAAAGACTTTGCAGATATGTTTAAGAATCTTGAGATGAGAAGGTTATTCTGGATAATTTGAGGACCTTGGAAGGGTCCAATCTAATCACACTGATCTTCAGGGTGGAAAAACCTCTCAGCTATGGAAAAATGATGATGTGACTGGAAAGATGGCCAGAGATGCAACACTTATCGCTTTGCCAAAGGAAAAGTAGGAGCCTGAGCCAGGGACGGCAGCTCCTAGAAGCTACAAAAAACAAGGAAACCATGGGCTGGGGATTTAGCTCAATGATGCCACTACCTGCCTCTCAAGCACAAGGTCCTGAGTTTGATCTCCCAGGTGCCATTATAAAAAATAAAAATAAAAAAACAAGGAAACTATTCTCCCTAGAGTTTTCTGAAAAAGCATGACCCTGCTGATCCCTCAATTTTGGTTCAGGAACATTTAAGGTAATATATTTTATTATAAATGCAATTATAGGGCAGGGATTTTGCTCCATGGTGCTGCCACCTGCCTCACAAGCTCAAGGTACCAAGTTCAATACCCAGTACCAAAAAAAAATAAAAATAAAAATAAATAAATAAAAATACGCAATTGTAGCAAATATGATTACTACTTGGACAATGGAAATTTTGTGTCATCAAAATGGAAATGCCAGTAATGTGTCACATGTCTGCTTTGTATAAGAAAAAGTGAAGTACTCTAAATAGAGAATCCACACACAATGATGGACCAACAGAAACATGTTTATATGTTTTAGGTTGAAATAAAACATATATCATATACACAACATTTTGATAAGTTCTATTTCACTAATTTTTCAATTAACAATAAACTTTCCAATCTTATTGTACAAAAATGTCTTCCACTAAATTACTAAAAGGACCTGCAAGCTATAAGAGCTGGGAGTAATAAAAAGCAAGGTGAAAGATCTATGAATCGGTGGAAAAAATATGAAAAAAATTTAATATTCTCAAAATAATAAATGCATCTTAAGCATAAAATTTGACAAATGGAACTTTGTACACTCAGTTATATTATTATATTTCCAAGTGATACAATAACTGACTTTTATGATAATAAACCTGAATTGTAAAAAACTAAAATAAGGTAGGGCTTCCACATATATTAAAAAAACAGAAATTTAAGAAAATTATTTCTAAGAGATTTTCATTAAAACAGCCAAAATAAATGTTTTGATGCTTTCAAAGATATTTGATGATCGAAAAATTTCCCTTAAGAATTCTGAAAATAAACTAGAGCCAGCTACTGACACTATTATCCCAATGCCAATCAGCTCTCTGCCATATTTGCAATTATAAGATATTTAGAACCAATTTTAGAACTTACCATATGTAAAGTGTTGTGCTATTATCTCTTCATAAGCTATCCCTTCCAAAAATGCCATATTTATTTATACAAGAGAATATTTTTATACTTGAGATAAAGCATTTTTTTCAAATCCACATTTTTTTTACTCTACAGGAAAATATTTTATCAGTGAATATTTGTTAGGGGGATTTGAAGACACTAATAATTATAAAAATGACTTTTTTCTCTTTAACTTTAATAGAATTCTTTTAAAGCTTTCAACCTCTCTGGAATACTTCAACTATATTAAAGTTATTTTTTATTCTAAGTTTTAATGTCACATTTCTTTCTGTGAAACAATGATTTTGTCATTTGTTACCTCTACATTCCTTATTGAATTCTGACTGAGACAGCAGGCAGTCTATTAGAAAAAAAAAAGATTTTGAAAAATGAGATTTACAGTCCTTTAATATGGAAAAAAAAAATCCTAGACATGATTAAGATGTTAATACTGTTAATCCTAAATAAAGTTAATTACTATGATGCCAATCACATTCCCTTCCAATTTCTGAAATAGAATACAAAGGGAGAAAGTAACACAGAGTTAATTTTTAAACAATGAAATTAGAAAACTTGGGTAATAATTACCATTGCACTAAAGTGCCAAAAGGTAGAGACCACACATCATGTCAAAATGAAGAATAAATTTCCTAGCATAGATTTTATGGGTTCCTGTGTCCATTCACTCACGTGCTGATAATTAGAACCTACCACTGGTAATTCATTCACTATTCATTGCATTGTCCTCAATTTTATCCAGATGTGAAAACCTACCCCAACATTGTAAAAAAAAACAGACAGAAACAACCATAAGATCATGAGCTTAGCAAAAAGAACATTGACTTTGGAATCAGACCTGGGTTTAAATCTCAATCCCAATTCTTATTAGTTGTGGAAATATAGCAAGGTCCTGCATCTTGGTGTCTTTTTTGTTCCCTGTGAAAGAGCTACAATAATATTTGCTAGAACCTGGACTTTTATGATTCTATTGGATAATTTCCAAGAAGATAGAATTCAATGTCTTATGCAATGCATTATCACCCCTTCATTCATTTCATCCAGCTCTTTATTAATCATCACCACCTTCTTCACAATATAAACAATACCATGGAGAGAAAAAAGCACAATATCTCAAAAGTTCTAAAAGGTTTAATATATGGTTTAACATAAATGTTAGATAAAATGAATATTTGGTTAAGAGAATGTTAAATATAGACTTTATTTTGAATTACTTCAATTTGAATATCAAAAATATAGATCTATCATTCTTAAAAATCTTACTCTCTTTATTTAGCGGGATTACCATATATTATAATTATAGTAGACCCTTGAAATTCATGGGGATTGCATTCCTAGAGCAGCCACAAATTGTGAAAATTACGAATTTGAATATGGTCAGAAAAAATCCCTGTAAATGTCTTTTTTTTTTAGTCTAAACCCTAAAAATGCTATGTCTCCCAATTATGTAATTTAATTTAAGAAAACACTGTATTAATGAAGGCTTAGAAGGTGCAGAGTGTTTTAGAGGCATTTGATGGAGTTTAGGGCTTTAAAAGAACAAAGTGAAGAATACTGGAGACAGCTACATGTGGCACAGCCACCTGTTACCATGTGGGAACACTGGTGCATCTGCTGAAGATGGGTTACAGGGCAGCAGCCAATCAGCAGCAAGGGCTGAATAATACTCTCAGATTGGCTACTTGAAAACCTCCCACCAAAAAAAACAATTGCTGAGGACATTTGTGGTTTCTATGAAATTGTGAGAATTTCCATGAACACTTATTAGTTAGATTCTAAGGAGAAATCTGTGAATGATTGAGGCCTCAAACCCTGAACCACAACTTTGCAGAGGTATACTGTATATCTATTCTTGATATTAGCAAGACCCTTATTCAAAAAATATGTTCATTTTTCCCCTTGTCCCTGCCCTCCCTTCACCCCCTCCTCCTCTCCCCATTTACAAACATTTTATTTCCATTTCTTTCATTTTCTCCTATTTTTTTCCTTTCCCTTATTACCTTTCCCCTACCCTTCCCACTTTCCCTACACCTTTAGCAATTTTCTTCCTATTTCACATTGTCAATTATCTCATTAGGATCTTATGTACTATTAGAACCAAGACCTGTCATGTAAAGGTACAAGATCCCAATAATGACTGTAACTGTACTGTATACCTATAATGTACCAATAAACTCAGTGAGGAAGAAAAAGAAAATGAAAATAATATAAATAGTGAAAGGATATTTGCAACATATAGAATATATGCAGTTTTGATGTTGAAATGTAAAATGTATTTCTACAAATCAATAATAAAAATGAAATATCTAGTGTAACAAGTTGAGGAAAGGCATTGGGAGAAAGACAACAGGCATTTAACATTAAAACAAATACAAATAGCAATTTGAAAATGAGAAAATTTTCTCACTCTTATTGGTAATCTGGAAAATGAGAATGAAGGACATGATGATATGCTTTTTACACTCATTTGATTGGCAATGATTAAATTGTCCGATAGTCCCAAGTACCAAAGAGGATGTGAATCAGTGGGAATTTTTGTACAGTACTGTTACAGTATAACTTCTTACAATATCTGTGAAGACTCATTTGGCTTTCTTATTAGGGTTATGATTTATGATATTTTACCCAATATTCTGTTCCTATGCTTATACCATATAGCAGCAAATTCCCTAGGAATATATAGAGTAAGCCATCAATGCTAGCCAAATATGTAATTTTGTATATCTTTGGAGCAACATAATAAAGTAAAATGAAACAAGTGAAAAAAAAACTATGTTCAATTTCAGTTTCTCATGTTAAGCTAAGGTATTGAAGCAAACAGCAACAGAAACCAGGAAAGTACACACACATTCAGAGTAATGAATGAAGACATGAAAAGTTGGCATTATATGGTCTACAAAGCCCACAATGGGAAATATATGTAGCTATTTTCTATTAGATTGAATTCTAAATTACTGATTTTTGTGTAGATACATTGAGACTTTTCCTTCATTTTCTCTTCCAACTCACTATAAACTCAACAATGTTTTCAAACCAAAGCATTAAGTTCTTCCCCAACCAAGGAAGACACACAACTACAACTACATGTAGAAATTTTTATTTTGTGTCTACCACCCAAGAGAATGAAGCAAGGGAGAATTCCAAATCTGGGATATATATGGACAAAATCCCTAACCATCCAAACTGTTTTCAATATGGCAATATGGCATTTCATATCATTTTTAACATATTCTCTATTTTCCTCTTAGCAAACTCAACTTTATCCCAGTAATGTATAAGAGTATATTGTAAATCCTGGTTCAATGAAGTAAGGTGGACAAAATATTCATAAAGAGACTCTCTAGTTATATCATGTACAGAGCTTAAGATGTTCAAATTTCCTGGTCTCATGTTTGAACTCCATATAAGAAAGAAATAGCCTCCTTATTTGCCACTTTTGGAGAAAGGTGTCAGTGTAAAATCTGGCACTATATCACAGTCTGTTCAGGACCTACACTTATAATGCCTGGAAAACAACTTTGCAAGCAAGAAAGAAAAAAAAACTTTAAGAATTAAGAAAAAGCTGACTGGGAAACTAGAAATCAATGAAACTGGAGAAACTGAAGACAACAGAAAGAAAACAAGGAAGCAGGCTGGAAATGCTAACCCTAGATCCCAGCAACCCCAGGGAGAATAGACCAGGCCAGTGGCACTACCCCCAAGAAAAGCCCATAATTATTGTAAATTGAAAAAACTGTGTGTGGTTTTACTCTGAAAGTAATTCCTTGCACATGGCAGGCTAAAGTGAGAATGGAAATCCATTGCAGGGACTACCATATTTGAATGTGATTAATTAAAAGCCATTTTTGGAAATGGTTAATTGTTTTAGATTGGGCTACTCTGGAAATCTGAAGCCATAGAACAACTACACCAGTTTTTTGAGGGTCACCCTACAACAGTGACTGGGTAGGAGACAACCACAAAAGACAGCTACAGAGAGGCTGTGGGGTAGCCATAATCCCCTAACAATGTTAGACAACAGCAATGTTCAGTACAGAAATAGATGGTGGTTCTGCCATCCGTGGTGAGAAGCCAGGCTGTCACATGTCGTTTTGGGAGAGTACTGGATCTGAAAGTATTTGCATTAAGTCAGGGATACACCACATTTTGAGCAGTTGCCCCTGCCCAAGGTGTACAAACAGAGGTATCTGGAATGGGTAGGTGGGAGCATTTCACAAGCCAACAGGCCATAAAGCTAGGTGAAGACAGCAGTGACTTGGGGCACACAGAGAAGTGTGGGAACTGGGAGTGACTGGAATGGACACAGTGCTACAGCAGACAATATTAACTACACCTAACAAGAAAGGTAGGGCAGGACTCAGCATTTATACACTAGAAATTATAATCCAGGATCTTTAATGAACATAGATGCAAAATTCCTCAACAAGATACTAGGAAACAGAATGCAACAAATTATGAAAAAGATCACACATCTTATTCTCAGATGATATCATTCTTTCACAATGAAGGCCCAAAATATTTGACAAAAAGACTCCTAGAAGTAATGAACAAATTTCCCAAGGTAGCAGGATAAAATCAACATACAAAAATCAATACCATTCCTGTATACCAATCATGACCCAACCAAGAAAGAAAATTGAAACAATAGTAACCTAACAAAGGAAATGAATGGCCTTTATAATAAAAACTATAATATTCTGAAAGAAGATCAAAGAGGGCATTGGGAAATGGACATATGACTCCTGTTCCTGGTAGGGAGAAGCAATATAGAAAAAGTGGCCATACTCCCAAAATTGTTGTATAGATTTAATGAAATTCCAATCAGTATAACAGTAGCATTCCTCAAAGAACTAGAAAAAAATTATTAAATTCATGTAGAATGAGAAATGGCCCACAGCAGTAAAAACAATCCTAAGCAACAAGACCAAAGCAGGAGGCATCACAATCTCACAATTCAAGTTATATTGCAAAGCTATAGTGATAAGAAAGGTATGGTTCAGGAACAAAAACAGACATGCTGACCAATGGAACAGAATAGAGAATACAGAAATAACTGCAGGCATAGTCACCCACAGGATCTTTTCCAAGGTGGTCAAAGACATACACTAGAATAAACTTAGCCTCGTTAACAGATGATCTGAGAAACCTGGAAGATTGAATTTAGACCCATATCTCTCAACAATGTATCAAAATAAAAATGGATCAAAGATCTAAATATAGAAACAGAAAACATCTGCCAAAAGATAAAACAGGAAAACCTCTTGAAGACATTGGCATAAACAAGGACTTTCTGAACAGAACCTCAATTGCACAAGACCAAATCAAAACATGGGATTGTATCAAATTTAAAAGCTTCTGCACAGCAAAGGAAACAACCATCAGAGAAAGAGTCCTACAGAATGAGACAAAATGTTTGCCAGCTACTCTTTGGACATAGGAGTAATACCTATATTAAAAAACGCAAAACACTTAGACTGCCCAAAATAAAAGACCCAGTTAAAAATGGGTAACTGAAATAAATAGACATTTCTCAGTGGAAGAAGTACAAATAGCCACTAAATACATAAACATATCAGTTTTAAAACAACACTGAGATTCCATCTTACTTCAAAGAGAATGGCCATCATGAAGAAATCATCGAATAACACATGCTGATGAGGTGCAGAGAGAAATAACCCAATTAGAAATTCCATTCATTCCAACTATTCTCTGTCTTAGGTATCTTCCCAAGCACTTAAAGACAACATTTTTTTAAATAAAGTAGCATTGTTGAACTCAAAATTTGCATACCACACAATTTACAAACTTAAAATGTAAGATTCAATTCCCTCCAATTTGTGTCCAGTAGTGCAAGAAGCTTTGGGCAGTGAGAACAGGAATGGGAAAATAATACTCCCCTATCCTCCAACCAGAAGCACAAGCTCCCTAGGGCTGGGCAGTCAGCAGTCTTTCTGACTTGTGACCAGCAGTGCAAACAGTCTTGGGCCACAACAGCACAGGGAGGGCAGCATGTCAGAGGAGCCAGTGGTGTGGAACAGAGGAGGAGAGGCTAACTGTACACAAGATTGGGAAAAGCCTCAAGCTATCTCTGTCTGAGGGTATCACTGCAACTGGAAAAGCAATGCAGAGACAAACTGGGTAAGAAGACATGGGCAAGCCATCCAGAAATCTGCTGGACCCAACCTTCACATCTGGAGGCCAAGACCACGCCCAGCACTAATCCTACCGCAGACTTGGCAGGGTTACCTAGCAGAGATTTGGTCTCTGACTTTGAAACCACCACAGAACTGTGGGCACAGAGGAATTATTTTTCTTTTTCTTTTCTGTGCTGGGGCTCAAACTTGGGTCCTTGCACTTATGAAGTAGGCAGCAGAACCACTGAGCCAAATCCCCAGCCCCAGAATTCTTTTTCTTCTTTCTCTTTATTAGTTGATTTATTTTCCTTTTTCTTTAAGTTCTTTTGGGAGGCATTGTTTAGGTTCTGACTTTTATTGTTTGTTTTGTTTTGTCCATCTTGTTTCTTTCCTCAACTGTCTTTCTTGATTTCTTGATATTTTCAACTGAATGAACATTACCACCAATCATTCTGGTTTTCTTCAATATTCTTTTGCTTTCTCCTTCATTTTTTTTCTCCTGTCTTCTTCTCCAGTTTTCCAAAATTTAGGTGATTATTCTCTGTTCTTCAGCCTTGTTTCTACTGCATTTCCCTTCAATTTTGATGTTTTATCCTCTATTCTTCTTAAAACCCCATGCAACAAGGTAAACTAACTCTACCAAGAAGAAACTCACTGTATACAAGTTCCTGGTTTATGTTGGATGTTGTTACAGAACTATAGATCTTACTTCTGTGGTTAGAAGTGTCAAATTAGCAATTACCACAATATGTTAGTTTCCAGGCTGTGCTTGAAGACATTGTCTTTGCTAATTGCACTACTTTAGCCAAGATGCCATGTGTTATAATCAGTTGTTCACTCTTGTATGACAACACTGTGATTGCCTGGGGTCACATTCATCATGATACTCTAGTGCCAAAGAACTGGAAGCTGAGCCAAATAGATAGAAACTTCTCACCCCTAATAAATTGAGAAGTTGGGATCTTGGGACAGACACAAAGATCAAGAGCCAGCTACAACTAGATGATATCTCTAAGAATAGGCATTTCCTAGAGTAGCCTCAATACTCATGTAAAGCTATCTAACATAAGAAACTTACAAGTATTAACACAGAAAACAAATTAAAATTTTAAAAAATACAAAGTAACAAGACACAGAGGCAAAATACAACCACAGGCCTCAAGCTCACTGAGGATAAATCCAGGAACAATGAGAGAAAGGAAATCAGAAGCCACCTAGTGGAATTTTCTGAAATAATATCAGCAGAAATAAATAAACAAGTGGAATGAAGCTATACATAAAATCAAGGAAGAAATAATCTTTCAGGTGAGAGAGACAGAGAGTGAGAGAGAGAGAGGATGGTCATGATGAAGGACCTGCTCAGCAAATATAGAGCAAACATAGATTTTTTTAAAATAGAGGAACTTAGGAAAATAATGGAAACCATGAACATCCAATATAGGAAGAAAATGAAATATATGAAACATTCAGATACTCAAGAAATTAAAAATTCCATTGAAAGTTTGCAAAGCTGAATGAATGAAAGTGAAGAGAGAATATCAGGCCTAGAAGACAGGACTGTGGTCAGTGATCACAGGAACAAAGATCTCTTAAAAATAGCAAGGGAGCATGAAAAAACAATCTAACAGCTGCAAGATAATGCAAAGAAGAATAACATATAATTGATTGGAATCATTGCAAAAGCAGGACATAAAAAGACTGCTCACAGAAATAATGACAGAAAACATCCCAAGCATGGAAAAAGACTTGCACATACAGATAAATGAGACATATAGAACCCAAATCAGCCATGACCAAATATTTACTTCAAGACATATAATAAAGATCTCAGAATTCAGCACAAGAAAAGAATATTAAAAGTTAGAGAAAAGAAAAAAAAATCACCTATAAAGGAAAGCCCATTAGAACCACAAGAGAATTCTTAACACAAACCTGTAAGTCAAGGAGAACTTGGAGTGAAGTATTTCAAGTTCTGAAAGAAAACAACCGCCAATCCAGATTGATGTACCCTGCAAAACTATCTTTCAAAATGGATGAAGCAATAAGATACTTCCATGACAAAGACCAACCCAAGAAAATCACGACCACCAAACCAACTCTACAAAATGTTCTGAAAGATATTTTAGAAAGAGATAGTGAAGACCACAATTCCAAGAACACCAGTAGAAAGAAGCCACCAGGCAAGGCAGGTGATTAAACACAGGGGGAAGATAGGGAACCAACAATAGGAAAATAACATAACAAGGATAAGCCAATACATATCAGTATTAGCCATCATTGCAAATGGTCTAAATTTGTCAATCAAAAGTAACTGCCTGGCAGAATGGATCAAGAAACAAGATCCAAGAATTTGCTACAGAGAGGAAACACTAACTCAAAAAGAAAGTCATAGACTGAAAGGCAAAGGATGGAAAAATCATCCTTTATGCCACAGGAACCCAGAAACCAGTAGTTGTAGTTATTCTATTTGCATACAAAGAGAACTTCAAGCCACAACTGATCAAAAAAGAGACAAAGAAGGCCACTACATACTTGTTAAGGGAAAATTCTAAGAAGAGGTGACAGTCATAAATATATATGCACCAAATACTGGTGCACCCAACTTTATAAAACAAATATTAATGGACATGAAAAAGCATATAAGCACTAAAAAATAGTAATGGGGGATCCCAATACACCACTGATACAAATAGAGAGATCAAGTAAACAAAAAATCAACAAAGAAATATCAAAACTGAACCAAACTTGTGAATAAATGGATTTAGTAAATGTCTACAGATTGTTCCACCCCATAACATCACAATACACATTCTTCTTGGCTGCACATGAGATGTTTCCCAAAATAGACCACATACTAGCTCATATAACATGCTTAGATAAGTGCAAAGGAATTGAAATTACCCCATGTATGTTATTAGTCTATAATGTAATGAAATTGGAAATTAATATCAAAAGAAGCTACAAAAACTTCACAAACACATGGAAATTGAATAACACCCTCTTGAACAACCAATGAGTCACAAATGAAATTAAAGAAGAAATTGACAGTTTCTATAATTAAATGGTAATGCCAATACAACATACCAGAACTTATGGGACACAATGAAAGCAGTCCTACGAAGGAAATTTTTAGCACTGAACACTCACATCAGGAAAACAGAAAAAGCTCAAATAAACAACCTAATGTTGAACTTCAAACTTCTAGGAAAAAGAAGAATAAGTTAAGCACAAAGCTCATATGAGGGGGGAAATTATAAAGATAAGAGCAGAAATTGATGCAATTAAGTCTAAGAAAACAGTACAAAGAATCAATGAGCGAAAGAGTTGGTTCTTTGAAAGATTAAATAAAATCAACAAATTCTCAGCCAATCTTATCAAAAGAAGGAAAGAAAAGACTCAAATTCATACAATTAGGAATGAAAAGGGTGAAATCATAATGGATCCTGCACAAATCCAGAAGATCATCAACACCTACTTTGAGGACATTTATTCTAATAAGATGAATAACACAGAAGAAATAAACAGATCCTAGATACATGTGAATTACCAAAGCTGAATCAAAAACATATAAAAATTCTAAATAACACACAATAACAGTCATGAAATTATTAAAAAACAGCCAACAAAGAAAAGCCCAGATTCTCATGGATTCTCTACTGACTTCTACAAGAACTTTAGAGAAGATCTAATGCCACTACTCCTCACACTTTTTAATGATATTGAAAGGGAAGCAATATTCCCCAATACTCCCAAACTCATTCCTAAAAGCAAGTATTATCCTGATACCAAAACCAGAGAATGATCCAACCAAAAAAGAGAACTACAGGCCAATTTCCCTATAAACATAGACACAAAAATCCTTGATAAGATACTGGCAAACAGAATGCAGCAAATCATCAAGATTATACACCATGACTGAGCAGGATTCATCCCAGGGATGCAAGAATGGTTCAACATATGCAAATTAATAAATGTAATACACCATATTAACAAAGACAAGGATAAAAATCGCATTATCATCTCAATAAAAGAAAAAATCATTTGACAAACTCAAACACCCAATCATGACAAAATTTCTATTGAAAATTGGAAGAGATGGATTTTTATCTCAATCTGATAAAAAGCCCTCTATGACAAACCAACAGCCAACATTACTAACTGGTCAAAAACTAAAAACTCTCTGTAAAATGAGGAACAAGACAAGGATGTCCACTAACAACTTTCCTATTCAATATAGTTCTAGAAACATTAGCCAGAGCAATTATACAAGAGAAAAAAATAAAATGAATAAAAATAGGAAAGGACCAGGAGTGGTGGCGCACGCCTGTAATCCCAGCACTCGGGAGGCTGAGACAGGAGGATCACTGCAAGTTTGAGACCAGCCTGGGCTACACAGTGAGTTCCAGAGCAGTCTCAACTACATAGTGAGACCCTGTCTCAAAAAAACAAAACAAAAACAAATAGGAAAGGAAGAACTTAAATTATCATTATTTGCAGATGATATGATACTGTACATAGAAGACTCCCCAAACTCCACCATATACTTCTAGATTTAGTAACCAAATTCAGTAGCTAAATACAAAGTTAACACTCAAAACTCAATAGCATTCCATTAAATGAATAACAAACTGGGCCAGGGATTTAGCTCAGTGGTTCTGGTGCCTGCTTCTCAAGTACTTCTCAAGTACTATCCCTGGCATCAGAAAAAAACAAAACAAAACAAAAAAAAGCACTTCCTAACAAATAACAAACTTACTGAGAGAGAGAGATTAGGAAAAACACACCTTTCACAATAGCATTGAAAAAAATGAAATACTTAGAAATCAATTTAACAGAGAAAGTAAAAGATCTTTACATTGCAACTACAGTACTCTGAAAAATGAGATAAATGAGGGTATCAGAAAATGGAAAGATATCCCTTGTTTGTGGGTAGGAAGAACCAAATACTAGAAATGGCTATACTCTCAAAATTGTTTAATGCAATTCCAGTAAAAATATCATTAGTGTGGCCTGACGTGGTGGTGCATGCCTATAATCCCAGCACTTGGGAGGCTGAGGCAGGAGGATAGACCAGCCTGGGCTACATAGTAAGTTCCAGGTCAGTCTCAACTACATAGTGAGACCCTGTCTCAAAAAAACAAAAACCAAAACAAACAAAAAAAATATGTATATATATCATTAGTGTACCTTACATAACTAGAGAAAATATTGCTAAGGTTCATTTGGAATCAGAAGAGACCTAGAATAGTGAAAACAATCCTGGGCAATAAAGGCAAGGCAGAAGGCATCACAATCCCTGACCTGAAAATATATTACAGTGCTACTATGATAAAAACAGCATGTCTGAGGAGCAGCTGGTAAAAAAAATTTTCCCACATTGTAGGTTGTCTCTTAGCTCTGTTGATGGTTTCTTTTGCAGTGCAGAAGCTTTTTAATAAGATGAGATCCCAGTTGTCGATTCTTTCTGCTAGTTCCCATGCTACTGAGGATGTGTTCATAAAGTCTTTTCCTATGCCAATGCCTTCAAGAGTTCTGCCTAAGTTATCTTCCAGCAAGTTTAGAGTTTCTGTTTTAATATTTAGATATGTAATCCACTTGGGTTTTAGTTTAGTGCATGGTGAAAGATAAGAATTTAGTTTTAATCTTTGGCAGGTTGAAATCCAGTTTTTCCAGCACAATTTATTAAAGAGGCTATCTTTCCTCCGCTGAGGATGGTTGGCTCCTTTGTCAAAGGTAGGTGAGTACATCTGGAGTTGTTTCTGCATCTTCTAACTATTCCACTGATCCTTGGGTAAGTTTCTTTGCCAATACCATGCTGTTTTATCACAGTGGATTTATAATATAGTTTCAAGTTGGGGATTGTGATACCCTCTGCCATGTCTCTGTTGTCTAGAATTGTTTTGGCTATTTTAGATCTCTTCTGGTTCCAAATGAATTTTTGGATTATTTTCTCTAGTTCTGTGAAATATACTGTTGGAATTTAAATTGGGATTGCATTAAATCTGTATAAGAGGTTTGCTAATATGGCCATTTTCACTATGTTGATTCTTCCTATCCAGGACCAAGGGATATCTTTCCATTTTCTGATATCCTCTTCAATCACTTTTTTCAGAGTGCTGTAGTTTTCAGTGTAGAGGTCTTTTGCTTCTTTCATTAGATTGATTCCTAGGTAATTCATTTTTTTTGGATGCTATTGTGACAGGAATTGTTTCCCTAATTTCTCTCTCAGTGAGTCTGTTATTTGTGTACAAGAAGGCTATTGATTTTTGAGTGTTGACCTTGTATATATACAAATAACTCAAAAAAATCACCCCCCAAAAAATTTTTTTTAAATCAGGCCCCCCAAATATAAAGACCCAATTCAAAAATGGGAATCTGAAATGAACAAACATTTCTCAGACTAAGAAGTAAAAACAGCAAATAAATATATGAAAAAATGTTCAACATCACTGGTCATTCGAGAGATGCAGATGAAAACAACACTGAGATTCCACCTCACCCCAGAAAGAATGGCTGCTAACAAGAGATCAACCAATAACAAATACTGGTGTGGTTGTGGGGAGAAAGGAACCCTTCTCCATTGTTGGTGGGAATGCAGACTGGTGCAACCACTGTGGAAATCAATATAGGGATACCTCTAAAAACTAGGGTTGGAGGTTCTGTTTGACCCAGCTATTTCTCTGCAAGGTTATCTTTCAAAAGAATTAAAAGATCCAAATTGCATAACTGTCAATGTGAAATAGGAAGAAAAGGACTAAAGGTGTAGGGGAAGTGCGAAGGGTAGGAGAAAAGAAATGAGAAAATGAAAAAATGGAAACAAAGTCTTTGTAAATAGGGAAGGGGAGAAGGTAGGGCAGGAGTATGGGGAAAAAATGAGAACTAAGATCTGTCATATAAAGGTACAAGATCCCAATGATGAATGTGACTGTACTGCATATTTAAAAAGTACCAATAAACTCAATGAAAAAATAAAACATGATACCAGCAAAACAAAAAGATCTGAGGGTCAATAGAATAGAATATAAGATACAAAGACAACTCCAAACACACTCAGCCATCTTATCATTGACAAAGGGGATAAACAGTTTCACTGGAAGAAAGCCTCTTTAATACATGATGCCAAAAAACCTGGCTTTTCACATATCAGAGACTAAAATTAGACCCATGCTCTTACTATCCACTAAACTAAAATCAAAATGGATCAAAGATCTAAATATTAAAACAGAAACACTACATCTGCTGCAAGAGAGTGTTGGAGAGCACAATACTGATTATGCCCAAGACAGGCTGTAAGCAGTACAGGCTGTAGAGAGTTAACCCTACAACTGACTTGCTTATAGAAATAAGTCCAGCTGAAGCCTATGTGCTGAGGTCACAGTAACTCACACCCAAATTCTGTTCCCACAACTAAAAACTTCTTGACTAGAAGAACAATGTTCTAATTACAACCATATATTTTTGTCTATTCTGTTCCTAATTCAAGAATGAATTGTCTTGCCTTTGTAAGCCTTTTCTCCATTACTTTGCATAGAAACTGCCATGACTGTGCATACTCAAACTCCCACCCTCACATGTAGATTGCCTTTACCCCACCTGATTACTAATAAAAATCAGTGGCTTGGATAGACAATGCCTTTTGCTAAAGCAGCATTGGTTCTCCTGGCTCCCCTATTTCTGTGTCTTTTTGGTTCTGTCTTTCAGTTTTTTCTTCAGCCTTGCATCAGACACTGGGCAAGAGACTAGAGCCAACTCCAGAGGTTTCCAGAAACATTTCAGGAGTTTCTAGTAAGGGAGTATAGGTAGAACTCTTGAAGACATAGGTGTAGGCAAAGACTTGATGAACAAAGCCCCAACTGCACGGGAATTACTACAAAGAATCAACAACTGGGATCTCATTCTATTAAAAAGCTTTTACACTACAAAAGAAATCATCAACAGGGTCAAAAGACATCCCACAAAGTGGGAAAAAAATGTTGCCTGGTGTTGCTCAGACAAAAGGCTAATATGTAGAATATATAAAGAACTGGGGGGAAAGCACCCAAATTTAACGACCCAATCCAAAAATGGACATCTGAGATGAATATGCAGTTCTCAGGTGAGGAAGTACAAGTGAAAAATAAATATATTTTAAAATGTCCAACATCGCTGGTTATTTGACAGATGCAAATTAAAACAACACTGAGATTCCATCTCACTCCCAAAAGAATGGCTATTATCAAAAAGCAATCAACAGCAAATGCTGGCAGGGTTGTGGAGAATAGGGAACCCTTCACCGTGGATGGAAGTGTAGACTAGTGCAACCACTGTGAAAATCAGTGTGAAGATTCCTCAAGAAACTAGGACTAATGGTTCCATTTGACCTAGCTATCTCCCTTCTCAGTATCTTCCTGAAAGAATTTTTAAAAATCATACCTCAGTGATGTATGCACACCCAAGTTCATAGCAGCACAGTTTGTAATAGCTAAATCTTGGAAAGAGCCCAAATGCCCATTAAGCAATGAATGGATAAAGAAGATGTGGTATTTTTATACAATGAGTACTACAGTCAGCCATAAAGGAGGACAAACATGTGATATTTATAGCTAAATGGATACACCTGGAAATCATATTTTTTTTCATTAAGTTTATTTGCACTTTTTAGGTATACAATACAGTTACATTCATCACTGGGATCTTGTACCTTTACATGACGTATCTTGGTTCTCATTTTTTCCCCATTCCCCTGGCCTCCCTTCACCCCCTCCACCCTTCCCTATTTACAAAGACTCTGTTTCCACTTTTTTCCTTTTTCATATTCTTTCTTTCCCTTCTTACCTTTCCTCTACCCTTCCCACTTCCCCTAACACCTTTAGGCCTTTTCTTCCTATTACACAATATCAATTATATATTTTGATCCTTTATTACACTTTTAGTTTTTCACACCAGAGAAACTATTCAGTATTTACACATGTGTGCTCTATTTATTTCACTTTATTGAGGATTGCCTCAATGTGCATCCATTTAGCTATAAATGTCTATAGTTTCTTGTTCTTTATGGCTGAGCAGTACTCCATTTTATAAAAAAAGACACATCTTTATCCAGTCTGGAGACCATACTCTTAAGTCAAATAAATCAGACACACCTGTGTAAGTATCACATTGTTTCTCTGGTGTGAGAAACTGAAAGTATAAATAAGCAAAATGTAGAGTAAGTATTGGGAAATGCGAAGAAAATATTTAAATGGGAAGAGGAACAAGGGAGGGAGGAGGGAAAAGGAAGGAAGGAAAATAAAACAAAAACAAGGAAAGAAAGATAAAATGGAAACAAAGCTCTTGTGAATGAGAAGGGGAAGAGGGATAGGGAGGAGGAGAAGAGAATGGGAAAAATATGAATCAAGATATGTCAGATATAAATCCCATAGGAAAAATGTGATCCCCGTGTATGTCTAAATTGTACCAATAAATTCAATTTATTATTTTTAAAATGTTTAAAATGTAAGATTCAGAAGATTTTAGCACACTGACAGAGTTGTACAACTATAGCTACAATGAAACTTGGGTCATTTTTGTTATCCCAAATTAAAACACAAAACACAGTACCTACTAGCTGTCATGTCCCAACATCCCACACACACAAATCTAAGTGAACCCTGAGCTACTGTTTCTCTTCATAGATTTTCCTATTCTAAGAATGTATTTTTTTAAATAGACATTGCTCAAAACAACAATAAAGACCTTAACATATCCAAAGAAATGTAAATCCTGTGACGTGAGCTCTCACACCATGTTAGAGGAAACCCAGAAACCAACAACATAAACACACTTACAATAGAAAATTGTTTTCCTTCTCTTTTCTATCTCTCTTCTTTCCTGTTAAATTTTTCATATAAGGGAAACACCATATGATATTCAAGCTTGTGTGTCTGATTTACTTCACTTAACATTATGGTGTCCAGGTGTGTCCATTTTCCTATGAGTGCTTCAAGTTTAAAGACATCACATTTCAAAGATACATGCGTATTCATTTTTATAGCAGCACAACACATAATAACTAAATCTTGGAAATGGCCTATATGTCCCTCAGCAGACAAATAGATAAAGAAAATGTGGTATTTGTACACAACAGAGTATTACTTCACCATTAGGAAGAATAAATTTGAATCATCTATAGAAAAATAGATGCACCTTGATATCATAATATAATGTGAAATAAATCAGACGCAAGCTGAAATATCCCATGGTTTCACTGATGTAAGAAAGCCACAGCATAAATAATGTAAAGAGCAAAATAAAAGTCAGATAATAGAAAATAGGGAGATAGATTTTTGCAAGTGAACAGACCAAGAGATGGAGAAAAGGAGAAGTGAATGAAATGGAAAGTAGCTGCCTGCCTACCTGCCTGTCTGCGATCACCCGGCGGCGTGCGCGTGAGCTCCCGGCCTGCGCGGGAGCTCCCGGCCTGCGCGACAACAGACCCAGGAAGGACCCAAGGACCCCAGAGGGGGTTTTTTT
>NW_022900927.1:16350345-16354610 GCF_012274545.1 Fukomys damarensis
GTTGTGTACACCTGCCAGTTTCTGATAAATGTGGTCATATATTGCATACATTAAATTTTTAAAATTAAAAGAAAAAATAATATTTGCCACCCTATGAAATATCTCCATAATCATGGAGCCTCATATTTTTTGCCTACTTTTTAAGAAAAGCCTAAAAAATAAAATTAAAAAAAAGCATGGCAGAAGGTAGGAGACCAAAAGAGAGAAAGCAATTCTGTGCTTCCCTTGTTTGGCTGCACTTTTCAAAGCAATATTTTCATCCTATGAAAATGAAAATAATAGCCTGACCTCTCTTGCCATTTTTAGTTGTCCAAGTGCCTAGGAAAGCAGTTCCTTTGCTTTCTGTATGTTTTGTTTGAACATCTTTCTCAACAAACACAGGAAGATCCCACCCTTTCCCATTACTGAAGGGAGTGACCTGACAAATGCCTTCCTTCTCGGTCCCCTTGTTCACAGTGGTTTTTTCAGCCTGGCAGGCCCACCATGCAGGAGGTAGAACTCCTTTCAAACATGTAGAGAAGCAAGAGCTTTGTGATAGCCACTGCCCCCCCACAACAAATAACAGCATAAAAGGCTATTTGTGAGTCAGCACAGCCACTCGCAAAGGATCCTGGCCAATTTTCTATTTATCACAGTTTCATTTTATTTTATAATGGTGTTGGCAAAACGTATTTATTGTTTAACCCAGTTTTTATCTTGGACAAGATAGAAGAATTGTCAATTGCCTGCTTAAACATATTCTTCCACACCTCTGCCATTCTTTCATCACATTCAAAGGAGCCTAATGCAATTGTATTTCAACTGAAGACACTGAAGCTTTCTCTCTAAGCAAGGGTGTTACAATGCTCCTGTGAAGTCGAAGCCCTTGACCGGCCTTGCTCCTCAGCTTTTCATCTCCCTCCAGTCCTCCTCCTTGTTCCAAAAGTTCACAACAGCTAGCATGGCTAATAGCGCCTTTTATATTTCCTCCCTTTAAGAGTGTTCTCGAGGAGCTACTTAATCAAACTATCAGTTGCAACTAATAAAGGGTGCTTCAAACAAGCATAAACAAATATGGTGAACTTATTGGACTAAATGTATCTCAAAAAACCTAAGAGAAGGAGAGGAAAATGAGCCCCCTGAGAGATGGGGGTCAGACCCAAAACACCAGCAGCCCTGGTTACCAGAACTGTTTTTACCCTATGTATCTTCTTACCTTCTCTTAACCCCCAGTATCATGTAGTCAAGCCACCCTTGACCTCTCCTGCCTAAACTTCAGGTCACAAGACCAACTAGAAATTTCCAAATTTTAAATTCTGAGAAGTGAATACCTCACAGACCTTACTCGGGTCAACTAGGGACCCCTGTCCTTCCACCGTGACCAAAGGATCAAAATCATGTGGCTTCTGCAGAGCTCCTTCTGTTTTGATAATTTTCTAAACTCTCTTAAAGAACTGAAAAGGTCACTACACTGAGGACTAATGTTTTATTATACAGATGTGAAGCTGAACCAGACAAAAGAATAGACCTGCAGGCCAAAATCTGGGGAAATCCTAAACCATGTGACACTTACTCAATGCATCACGGTATGAGGATTAGCCAGGAAAGGTCTAGATCCAAGGATCCTGCGTGTTTATTGCCATTACACTACATAAGTATGATTGACTGGCTTACTGATCACATGAATACACTACAACTCCAGGCTTCTTTCCTGACCACAAGTCAGGAAGTCAGGCAAATACCACAAGCACAGAGCTTGTCCCTGGCATGATCAGCCCCGTCTCGAAACCACCCATGGCCCCACCATGTGTCCCCTTGTTAGGCAAACTCAGATGCAGTCCTGGGCTCTGCTATGAACAGAAAAGGACCTTAGCAATTCTCCTAGTAAATCTAAATCCCTCTGGTCAGCTGGAAAATTCCCAGGGTTTAGAGGCCAGAGCAAAAGGCTAGCTAGATTCTTTTTTGGTTTTGGGGTGTTTTTTTTTTTTTGGTTTTTTTGTTTGTTTGTTTGTTTGGTACCAGGGATTAAACTCAGGACCTTGCACTTGCGAGGCAGGCAATGGAACCACTGAGCTAAATCCCCAGACCCAGCTACATTCTTTATCATATTGCATTAGCCCATTTTATTTTCAAACTATCCTTTGAAGTACCAAAATTTATTTTCACAATTTTACATGTCATAAGGTGGTTGAGTAACTTGTCCAAAGTCCACACAGTTAGTAAATGAAGCATCTAACTTCACTTTTTTAAATGATTTATACTTTCTTCTTTAGTCATGTGGCCTCTATTTAGAAGTCTGATTAAGAAACTAATAAATCATTTTCTGATTTACTGTGTCTTATTTCTCAGCTTAAAGGTAATGATATTTAAAGTCCTTTTTTGTTTTTTAAAAGGTAGCTTATATCAGGGTAGTTTGTCATACTTTTTCCTTTAAAAACACAGAATAATCACCACCTGCCTCGTAAGTGCAAGACCCAAGTTCAATCCCCAATACCCCCCCCACAAAAAACCACGCAAATCAAGTGATAAAGCTTTGGCAACTGTGAAGGCAATAGTTTCACAGCGATTATTTTCAAAAACTGATGCATTAACTGTGGTAGAACGTAGAGAACGTGGCATGCACATTAATCCAACTACTCTGGCATTGGTACAAGTAATTAATTCTAGTCACTGACATAAACAGCCTCAAATATCAACGGTATAGCAAAACACAGGTTTCTTTTTTCACTCCCACAAAGTCCAACGAAGGCTGGGTAAGCACTCCTCTGTCTGAAACTCAGGGACTCTTGACTCCTTCTGTGATGCTTTCACTTCCAGGCACACAAATGTGAGAGAGAGAGAGAGAGAGAGAGAGAGAGAGAGAGAGAGAGAGCTGAAAAGCCATTCCAATGCTTGCCCCTCTTATTTACTGTCTGCTGAGAAAGGGAGAGTCAACACAAGGCCACCACTGGGCATCATTAACACCACCCCTCCTCAACTGTGTGTGGTAGCATATTCCTGAAATCCCAGCACTTTGAGAGGCAAAGTAGGAAGATCTCAAGTTCAAGTTTCACCTGGGCAACTTAGTGACTTAATGAGAGATCCTGTCCCGAAATAAAAAGGACAATTCACCGTGAAGGCCTTAGGTTTAATTCCTAGTGCTACCAAAAATATAGTCCTTGTGACAGTCTGTTTTGTAGTTACCAGACATCCATTTGATTATCTTTCCTACTACCCTCCTCAGGGAGACAAGTCAAAGACCCTGCCAGCTGAAGTCCAGCATCCAGGTCTCATTTACCTGCTGTGTGGGCTCTGGGCATATTGTGTGGCACCCTCCTCAGTTACATTGAGAAAATCACAGAAGAATCCAGTTTCCCAGTCCTGTCCATCAGATCAGATGTGATGCTTGCTGGTGTTTCCCAGGAAGTGAACTTCAGGTCCTATTCCTCCAGACACATGCTTTTATGCAACAAGTACGCAGGGACAGACGGGCCTGGGAGCCCCTTCCAGAAAAGCAAAATGGAAAACGGTGAGCAGCCACTCACTGCAGCCACCCCAAATTCTGAGAAGAGCCTGTGAAGTCTCCCTGCCTGGCAGAAGAGGCAGCTACACTCTGTTTCTACCTTCTGCTTCCCCTACTCTTGGTTTTCCTCAGGACTTGCACTCTGGAAATTCCCTTTTCTGTCCTCAGCTACCTCCAAAGTGAATGATGATGACCGCTCTTCCTTAGAGAGAGTCTGGGAGAGCTGCTGTTGTCAACGTTACCTTCTGTTTATAGAAGGCTCAGGACACAGTAATTAAGTCAGGAAGTTAACCGGGAGGACCACTGGGCAGTACTAGTAATCTGCGGTATTTTCAGTATTGCAAGTAAAGGGCTTTTTATTCCAGGTCTGGGTTTCTTTGGTAACACAATTCCTCTAAAAACCTAGTAGGCTTCTCAGCCCTGCTTGCAGTTAGTTTCATTTTGAATAGCCATATCCAAAATTAGAGATAATTCTCAGCCTATTTTATTTTGTTTACTCCTTTGTATAGTGGTTTTGTTTTGGTTTTCTTTTGGGGGAGGCGGGTACGGAGATCAAACATGGGTGCTTGCGCCTGCAAGGCGCATGGTGAACCACTGAGCTAAAGCCCCGGCCCCCTGTTTACTTTCTTGCTTGGTCCACTATTTCTCTTACCAGTTCACTGTGCTCACGTGAGACCTCATAGCACGAGAGATGAGAAGTCTACAGCCTGCGTTTTCTCCTTCTACTACATTCTGGCATTAAATTGAGAAGCTTAGGAGCCAAGGATTTAGCTGAGGCTGGGAT
>NW_022900927.1:16354805-16382968 GCF_012274545.1 Fukomys damarensis
GCAAGGCGCAGTGAACCACTGAGCTAAAGCCCCGGCCCCCTGTTTACTTTCTTGCTTGGTCCACTATTTCTCTTACCAGTTCACTGTGCTCACGTGAGACCTCATAGCACGAGAGATGAGAAGTCTACAGCCTGCGTTTTCTCCTTCTACTACATTCTGGCATTAAATTGAGAAGCTTAGGAGCCAAGGATTTAGCTGAGGCTGGGATTTAGCTCAGTGGCACCATGCCTGTCTCACAAACGCAAGGTTCTGAGTTCCATCTGGCGGGGGGGGTGGTGTTACAGGGCTTCTGTTTCTCTTCTTAAATTTGAGGGGGTGGATCTAACAACAATTAGCTTTCAGTTCTTGAAGGGCTAAATGATTAGTGGACTCTTCCTTTTTGCTTAGTTTGGTTTTTTGAGACAGGTTCTTACTATGCCATTCAGGCTGGCCTTAAATTCACAACATATCCCAGGCTGTCCATGAATTCACAGCAATCCTACTGCCTCAGCCTCTCAAGTGCTGGGATTGCAGGATTGTGCCATCACGCCCAGCATCATGGGACTCTTCTCATTCCTCTCCTTTTTAAAACAGCTTTATTCAAGTATAATTGGAAATCAACAAACTACACATTTATTCGTTTGTTGTTTCTTTTTGAAGGGTACTGGAGATTGAACTTGGGACTTTGCGCTTGCGAGGTAGGCAGCAGAACCACTGGGCTAAATTCTGGCCCCAAACTGCATATATGTAAAGTGTAGAATTTGATAAGATTTGACATATATACAAATCATATACTGTAAATATTTATTGACCCCATTAAACAAATATAATAAAGTAGACCATCAAAATTTTTAAATTCTGATCTCCAAAATACACTGTTAGAGAGTGGACAGACCAGCTACAGACTGGAATAAAATATTTGCAAATCATGCAATTCATAAAGAGCTTGTGTCTAGAAAATATAAACAGCTCTCAGAACTCAATAACAAGAAAACAAATGACCTAATCTTTTAAAAGAATGACTAAAAGATTTAAACAGATACTAGTCCAGGGAAGATAAATATGGCAAATTAGCACATAAAAGATGATCATTAGTGAGTTATTTGATAAAGATAGGTTGCTTATACAATCAAATATTACTACAAATCAACAAAACCCAGTGTTACCATGAGTGTGGAATGAGCAGTACCTGAATATACAGCCTTGCTTCAAGGTCCTCACTCCTAGTACCAAGTTCTGGTTTGGTCAGGCATTTAGCTGCTATGGAAACCAGCCTCCATATCTCAGTGGCTGACAGTAAGAATTTACTCTGCCTTTGCACAAAGTCTGGGGTGGTCTGGTGAGGTCTCTGAGCGGAAGCTGAGTTTGCCCTCCACTCCTTATAAGGGATCAGTCTCCATCCATTACAAGAGCCCATTACCCTCTGGTCCTTTCCTTCTCACCCCGTGGGCTAGCAGATGGATGAGGCTGGAGTGCCAATTAGTGAACACCGTGTCCTACTATCAGCGACACAAGTCATTTCGCCTTGTTCTTTCTCTAAAACAAATCGCACGGCTAACCTAATCTCTGCTACAAAGAGCTGGCAGAAATTATGACTTGGCTCCTTCATTTCCTCTGCCTGTGCTGTGAAGTCTATCTTTGGTTTTCTGAGAAGCCTTGTTTCAAGCTTCATCCCCTTTCTCTAAAACCATCAACCACCAGTTCCTATTTTCCAATCTTTGAAATTTTGTTTTATTTATTCTACTATCCCTTAAAAATTGCTAATCTCCTTTTTGTCCCAGTTTTCATGTGTCAGTGAGTGATCTCTACACACTATCCCTGTCTTAACTAGCACAGCATTTTGATTGCTGTCTGCTATGTCTTGTATCTAGACTTACCCCCACTAAGCCTCACACAGTCATAGGTGGGAGGTTGGGCAAGTGTCTGGATCCAGGGTGTGTGATGCTAGGATTAAGGGTGCCCCACCTTGGGTGTGGGTGGCACCAATCAATAGGCTTACAGCCTGGACAGAATATAAAGGCAGCTGCTACTCCTGCTGCTGCTCTGCTTGCTGCTGTGGCCTTCTGCTTGCCATACCATGAGCTGTTTCTCCTCTGCAATGCCCATCTGTCATGTCACCCTGCCTTGCAACCATGCAACCACCTGATCGTGGACTGACACCTCTACAAACTGTGAGCTAAAATAAACCCTTCCTCCTTTTACTTTGGGTGTTAGGCATTTCGTCTCAGAAGAAAAGTAACTAAGACAATGTCTACTCACGTGAAGAACTCTCAAAATTCATGCAATCTTAGCAATGTCTACTGTACTCTTCCTGCCTCAATCTCCTTAGAGGATACTGTCTTCAAATGGCTCTCCGTCTACCATTCTAGCATAATGTGAACATGATACATTCTTCCTCCACTGCTGACATGACTCAGTGCCTGATCTTTTACTCTTCTCATTTTCATGTCATTAGCTACAATCTTTCTTTTTTTTTTTTTTTGGTACCAGAGATCGAATTCAGGTCCCTTCCCTTGTGAAGCAGGCCACCAAACCGCTGAGCTCAATCCCCGGCCCATTAGCTACAATCTTTAACTCCAGAATAATTCAATATGTTTCTCTAAATATTCTCTCATTGCTAGAATGTCAGAATTCTGTAGCTGGAAGAGTGAAGCAGCTGAGTCTGAGAGTCCAAGAAGTGTCAGCCATGGAAGGTCCCTTGACTGCCACCTCTCATTTTTAAGGTAAATTACAAGAGTCTACAAGATGACTCATGACTCAGGCCACACTCCTGCTTTCGGTAAAGCTATGACAGGAATCTTGTCCTCCAATATCCTATCCACTGTACAGATTGATTTCGGGAGAGGTAGGGTTTTTGTTTTGTTTTGTTTTAATTCTCCTGGATGGCCTTCCACTGGTTTTCTACCTTACTCACTATAAATCCCATAGAAATTCTGTGTCAAGCCATCCAGGGAAGATAGCTAAAGGTATAAATCTTCCATGGAGAAAAGACGTCTGTAAAAGCAAGTATTGGTATTGTGAAATCTGTTTACTTTTATTCTAAGGTGAAACTGCAATTCCTTTACCTCATTTAAAATTTCATTTGTAGATCTGGGGAAAAGCATCTCATGGGTAGAGCACTTGCCTAGCATGTACAAGGTCCTGGGATCTATCCCCAGCACCACAAGAAAAATTTTCAATTCATTATTTTTAAAGCATTTTGTGAGTGTGATACAGGAAGATCCAATTTAGTGTTAAATGTCACCCTATTCTGATAATTAGGTTTTTTTAAACAAAGGCCACACCCTCTTTTGAAGTGTTCGATGAAATGTGATTAGTGGATTTTTTTTTTAACTTTGTCACATTAATCTTTATTATTCAGTGTGGAAGATAGGTGCCATTCTTTTTTTCTCTCTGAAAGGCAGGTATCCTAGAGAAGTGGGCAATAGGAAAACAACTGATCCAATTAAGATTTTTTCATCAATTAACAGAGCATAGGTCCTAGAGAGATAAGTTTCAAGGGTTTCAAAATATCATGTGCCTGCTATTCATGTCAGGGATGGCCAGGATGATGATCCAGTGTTAGTGCTTTTGTTCTTTTTTAATTCAGCAGTTGCCCTCTGAAGATACTAAGTACAGTATTATTAATCCCAAAAAATTCAGATGACCATTTACCCAATTACTGTAGTCTCCCTTCTCTGCAGTCTGCAACCATAGACTAAAAATATTAAATGGGGGACTGCAGACATGTTTCTTTTTTTTTATAGTAGGATTTATTTTAATTTTTCAGTCTGAAAAAAAACTCAAAAAACAAAACCTCAAATTCTCCCCATATTTATACAGTGTTAACATTTGCCAAGAACTCACAATGAGGAAATCCTGTCATTCAACTGCATGACAATATTGCATATGCCACAATAAAAGGTACAATCTTTTTGGCAGTTGTACAAACATCACAATTTTATAAAACAAACAAACAAACAAAAACCCCAGAGATCTCTGGTACTTGGTTCCCATTTCCACACTTGCTTCTAAGAACCTCACAGTGGCTACCTGAGAAGTCATCTCCTGTCAGATCCTTAAATTATGAGAAATTGGCCATTTTCAATCAAGAGTTCATTAATGGACTCAGTGAAGTTTCCCAATCAAAAGATGTGGGGGGCGGGGACTGTATACTAAAACTAAATAGAGCTGTTGTCAAGCAGCCTCCTTCACAGGGTAGCTCAGAACAGAAGCACTTCAAACAGAAAAACTGTCACAGAAGTTGTAACTCCTTATATTGAGCTTTTGACTCTTCAGCGAGTCTGAGGAAAATGACTGGTTTAGAGGACGTTCAGACTTCCACTTTGGAGGTGGGCATCACTCCCTGAGCACACCCAGCAGCAGCGACCACATACTGCTGGTTAAGGCACTGGGATCTGAGAGTGTTGCAAACTCACCCTATGCCGCATCACCGTCCCAAACCAGTGCATTCTCTGAAATGAAAAATAAGGAGAATTTCAGGACGCAGTGCGCTTTAAGGACCTACAGCATTTGAAATCCTTCAGACGAATGTCTGAAAACAAGTCTCTCAACGAAAGCCTGCATCTTCAAGCACAGAAAATCTTTTTTGTTTTTTATGCTTCCATCACTGGGGGGAAAAAAAACACCCATTGCTAAACCCTAATATACATCCTTAGACACTTTCCTCTCTTTTGTTGCAGCCAGTGTTCATGTGGCCAGATGTGAGCCGGGAACTTCAGGCTTTCCTGCGAGAGTGACTGCGTTCACAGCGGTCACTCTGCTTGTACCTGCCGGTGTGAGGACCAGGGCTTGCAGGATGTCAGGCAGGAAAATGATGCCCACAGTGCTGTCGGCCTCATTCACCACCAGCAGCCGGTGCACCACGGCTCTCACTATCCTGTCCACAATGGCCTCCAGGTTCCCGCGTTTCCAGGGCACTGCCCAGCACGATGCCCGCAATCGGTGCTGCCGAACCTGTGTCACGGTGATGTCCTGGTTATTGTTTTTTCGGGTTTTTTTTTTGGGGGGGGTTCTCGGCAGCAAAATTAATTACATCAAATTCCGAATAAATATCTTCAATTTTTCCTGATACGTCCACCACTGGCAGCGCCGATGTCCGTCTCTCCACAGCTATGTCTGGGACTTGGATGATGGGCCTGTCCGGGTGGACGAAGGCAATGTGACGATACCTCCTGCAAGTTCTGCTTCACGAAGGCGGACTTTGGCATGTCGGACATAGAAAGCTGGAGGAACTGGAGGGTTCTTTTGTGGGAAAGGAGATAAAGTACATTCCCACTGGTGGGGTCAGTGATGGGCAGTCTGTGCATTTTTTTTTTGCGGGGGGGATCAACAAGCATACAGTGTTGAAGAGGCTTGCATCTGGAGATATATTCACTATTGTAAATAAAGCTCCTTCCATGTTTCAATTTTATGTTCCTCTAATTCATAAATCTGCACCATAGGTGATTTATAGTATCTATGTAGTATATTTATGAAATCTGCGATGGTTAACATTCCTACAAAACTCTGCTTTTTACTCTCTCACAGTGGTGCTGCTCAGACACCGTTGGCTACCAAAGCAAAATAGGCCTTTTTCACTTTGTAATGTCGTGTCAAAGACAGCAAGCTTTGAACTAAGTCGGAACGATGTCTTAACAGTTGTGTGACCTCATGAATCGCATATAAACACCACTTTCTGAGTCTTCTGCTGTAAGAAGATCACAAGAAAAAAATAGGGCAGGGAGAAGAAAACCCGAGAGGAGCAGACAGGCGACAGAAATGACCCAGTGCGAGGGTCGCTGAACTCGAGCCACCTCGTTAGCTGAGCGCTCGGTTCCGCGATTTAACTTTGCCAGTGAGGAGTGTAGACACGCCCTGCTGGAGGCATTTCCACTGCCATAAAGGAGCCAGTGCGCAATGTCGGTCCCCAGTGACTGTGACGCGCTCCGAGGGGCCGCTGACACCTGCCAAGGAACCAGGCCTGGCAGCCATGAGTTTCAAACTGCTCGTCGTCCTGAGCAGCACGATGAGACTGCACAGTGCCCTGCACATCCAGAGTCTCCTAGGTGTGAACTGTCCCTTTATCCATGCTGTGTACTCTGCCTGTCTGTCACTCTCAGATACCAGACCAACAGTCGTGGGGCCATGCAGGGCCTGTGTTCAAGTATACCTTAGTGAGGATTGGGCCCAAAGTGCAAGAGTAGTGATGCTTAGAATTCAGTTTTTTTGTTTTTGTTTTTGCTTTGGTACAAGGGATTGAACTTGGGACCTTGCACTTTTGAGGCAGGCGGCGGAACCACTGAGCTAAATTCCCAGCCCCTGAATTCAGGTATTTTAAAGAGAAGCCATAAAGTGCTTCCTTTAGTGAAAAAGGTGAAGGCTCCAATTTAGGAAAGAAAGAAAAACATTGTATGCTGACATTGCTAAGACCTATGGTAAGAACCAAATCTCCCACTGATGAAATGATGAAAAAAGGAAAACATCTTCATGCTAGTCTTGCTGTCGTATTATAAAATTGCTTGGCTATAATGTGCATTAAGTACTTAACTTGGGAAGGGAATTGGATAAGTCTAGTACTACACACAGTTTCAGGCACCACTGTGATAGATAGCATAGCCCCACAGAAAATGGGGTGTAAGACAACTTATAATCTTTCATGTCCTGCTAAGAAACAGGAAAACTTGATAAAAATGAATTACATGCAGTAAAATTATAATGTTCTAAGACTTAGAAAAAAGGGAATTGGAAATACTAAGGTCAGTATGAAGGATAGGAAACTGGCCAAGAGATGATTGGGAGGACATTGATCTAAAAAGGTGTGCAAAGGATGTAAAGACAGAAACCTGCGTGATGTGTGTGTGTGTGCGCGCAGGTGTGCATTCTATGCACAGGAAAATTTCATATGTGAACAACTGGTCAAGTGAGTCTGATAAACTAAAGAGAAAGCTGGCTGAAATGGGTGTTTTCAAAATTGGAAAATTGAAATTACTGCTTTTGTTTCTGCAGTAACCACAATGAGGTCTAAGGCCCATCCTTTTTCATCCTTATAAAATGTACCTAAGCGTTTCTTCCAATAGTGAAAGAGAGCGTGTTGTGCAAACTGGAGCTTATCAATGGCCGTGACTGTCTCTCCCCAGGGTCTTTGGATGTTACACAAAACATTAATGAGTGCCTCTATATGGTGTATATTGATCCAAAAACTCTGAGGACATTCTTCTGCTTTCCCAATTCTCCATGTGCTTCATAGAAGAAGCTATTCAAACAACATAATGCCTGGAAAGATTTTTTTTTTTTATGTTGGAGACAAAAGTGTTTATTTAAAAACCTTGTTTTAAGGTTTCAAGAGATTGGTTTACTCTAGTCAGCATGTTTTTAGTAAGATTTAGTGTGAACTAAATTAAGCTTTGTACTTTTATTTACTTCAATTCAATTTAAAATTCAAGTGCCATGCTTTCTCATTCAGTTGGTTACTTCTTTTCATGTATTCAAAACTGCTGAACACACGCAGAACCAAATTAAGAAGCAACAACTGCCCTATAGCTAATTAATACAGGGTATCTTTAAGTACAAAGAACAAGTTTTCAGTATTAAAGAAAAGCATACATGGAGTGCTCTAAATTCAGTCCTATTTCCTTCAAAACCGGACTCAAAAATTATTTTGGAGGATGTTTGTCTTTTAATGGTTTTATATAAATCACTGTGAAAATTTGAAAACAAGTCAGTTTGGCAATCAACATTTCTCCGCAGCACCTAACGTCATGCATGCAGCCCACACATTACTTCAGCACAAGAGGTTAGAGTAGCTCTGTCCCTAAGGCAATCAGGGAGCTCAGCACAAACCTTGAAATCATTAAAAAACAAAATGAAGAGTGGGGAAGCAGCTCGGGAGTGGCGTCATAGAAAGAAGAAAGAATATGTGAAATGTTTAGGAAACAGGGCGGCAGTGCTTAAAAACTAAACCCAGACACTGATTCAGGAGCTCACAGCACTTAAGGACCTTTACTGCCATGAATCTGATTAGTTTGGGACTTAAATTTTCACCTGTTATGATGGAATCAAAATGGAGTGGTATGGCCACAACCAGAAAGACGACAATAAACGTTTTATTTTCTAAACATTCCTTTTTTTCTATGCGCAAAACTGCCTGAAAGCAGCTACCAAGTTTCATTCACTTGTGCTGTTACATTCGACTGTGAGTGTTCCAACACTGGTCTCCACTTCTCCCCTCACGAAATTTTCAGCGCCAGGAGTCAGGGAGAGACTTCTGCTTTCAACTCCCACCCTCCTCAAGAAGTAATAATTTGTTTACTTGTAAACTGATGGGGGAAATGAGGAAAATGAAAATTTTTAATGGAAAGTGGCTTTTTTTGTTTTGTTTTGTTTTGTTTTTGAAACAGGGTCTCACTATGTAGTTGCAACTGAACTGGAACTCACTATGTAGCCCAGGCTGGTCTCAAACTCACAGCAATCCTCCTGCCTCAGCCTCCCGAGTGCTGGGATTATAGGTGTGCAGCACCGCATGTCTGGTGACAAATAGAAAGATTTTTTTAACACCACCGGTGGCAGTTAGGAAATGAACTGCTTTGATAAATGTAATTATGGGAGTAGATTGATGGACTAGCAATGTCTGGAAGAGCCTTCTAACACCTCTCCCTGCTTCCTCCCATCTATCTACACGGGAGCTTAGGTTAGCTCTCAAAATGCATTTTGATGGTCTCATATCTCTGCTGTAAACTCTCACTTGTTTCTTTACCCCATCAGAGGGCTTCATAGGCACGCATGAGCTCTCCAGCTTCATCTTCCATCACAGTCCCCTCTAAACCTCCTGACTGTCTGTGCTGAATGCCCGCAGGTTACTTACATGCTTTTGTCCCCTGACACTCCTTTGAAGGTGCCAAGTGCTCCTTCCCACACACCCAGCTCAAGTATGGCTGTAGCCCCTTGCTGTTCGCCTGTGCTCCAGACAGAGCACTCTCCCTAGTGCTGAGACTGGACTGAACCTACCTGATCCCGCAGCATATTTCACATGAGTGAGGTAACGAGCACCAGAGCAGTTCCTGGGAAGAGACTCGAGGATGCGGCTTTCATGGAACCACGCCTTGGACCAGAGACTGGAAATCACTCAGGATTCTAAAATAATAAATAATGGATACCAAACTGAGTTCCAACACAGACCATTCCACAGGAGCTATCTGTCCGGCCCTCTTGCTTCTCCTCCCTTGGCTCTGGCTCCTAGGCATCCAAAACAGTAACCTGTGATTCACAGGTGTTGAGAGAAGAAAGAGAGCAGCTACCAGCCACATCCCCTTTTCAAGCCTACAGTAGGACCAGGGTGACAGAAGGATGCCTGGTCCAGATTTAGGCCTTTGTGTTCCTGAAACAGCCGCACATTATGGGGTATACACTGACATGGAACCAATGTGGAGGGCCTACTGCAGTGTAGACTGGATACAACAGGCAGAGAACCAGGCTTAGGCCATATTTGTGACTTCACTAGGTTGGGAAAGTTCTCCTTTTAATTCCCTTTAAGTCATTTCCTAGGACTTGGTTTCTTAACTTCGCATAAATGGTCTTCCAGTGTCTTACACTGCCATTCTTAAGAGGTTCTTTTATAGCGAGGGGATCATGGAGCTCTTTGGGCATTCCTTTTCTCACAATCATTAAAATTTCTTCAAACAGTTTCTCCAGTTGCTATCTGTACAGTATCACGATGGCTCCCAGACGCACACTTACACTTCAGACATGTCCTCTGGGCTCCAGGTTCATAATCAGCTTTAGAACACCTTCAGAGTGTGCAATCTGCATATCACCCCAGGGCCCTGTGCTTACAAGGCTCATCTTTGGTTTATTGCTCTGCTGCAGCCACGTCCAAATTGTTCATGATATTAAACAACGTTTTCACTTTGCACTGTCCATGGCCTACACTGCAGCTCCAAAAGGAAAACATGAGTGCATCCAAGACTCAACAGCTCTGAAATTGAAATCTTTCTCACACCTGCACAGGGCTCCCAGGGACAGTGAGGGTAGCACCATCCCTCTTCTTGTACCCACAGAAGCCTAAGGCCCATCCCAGCTCCCTCCTGCCTTCCCACAGGTCATAAAGACCTTGACTTTCTTCCTAAATCTCTACGTCTTTCTCCCTCTTCATTGTCACTGTTTCCACCCTTATCCCAGCTGCCGATCTTTCTCCAGCAGGCAGACTGACCTCCTGACAAGTCTCCCTTCAATCCCCTGCATGCTTCTTAACCCAGTCTCCAAGTGGAATCAAGGATGATTTTTAAATACAGCTCTTACCATACTGCTCTTAAGCACTGTCAAATACACCGCACACCCACAGCAGCTTAAAACCACAGTGTCTTCTCGTTACTCCTGTGTTATAGTCTAAAACCTTAGCACAGTGACAAACTGTGTTTCTCTCCCCTGCCACTGGTGATTTTTCTAATGTTTACTTAACTGTCTTTCCCTTTCTACACACTTGCATCCTCATCCTGAACTTCATGATTACAAATCTGTGTCTGGTTTTGCTCATATTCTATACCAGAAGAAGGACACAAAATAAGCTTCCAGGGAACATCTAATTCATAAATCCAGGTTCAAAAATACAACAAAGAGGAAGGGAGAGCAGTTGATGGCAGCTTATTAAGGCTTTTTTTTTTTTTTTTTTTTTTTTTTTTTTTTGATACCAGGAATAGAACTTGGGCCCTTGCGCTTTTGAAGCAGGTGGCGAACCACTGAGCCAAATCCTGGGCCCCAAGGCTCATTTTAAATCTTCATCTTGAAGCACCAAATGTCTTGAAGGTTTGTTTTGAACGTGGAACTTGCGTTCTAAGCAAATATGAACCCACCAATACAGACTCTTTTCTACCAGAAAATGCAAAAATACCCCAATGAGTTCTAATTTGGGAGTAGAAATCACTTTGAATAATGTCTAAAGCATACGCGCCTCTGGGGAGGAACCCTGTCTCAATTACTTTCTCGTCACTGAGAGACGACACCCAACACCCACAACCTAAAGGGAGAGAGATTGATTTCAGCTCAGTTTGTAGAGGTTTCCATCCACAGTCAGGAGGCTCTAAAGCAAGGAGGGATGGTGAGGGCATGGCAGAGGAGGCTTGTTGTGGCAGTGAGAAGGAGAGAGGGATCAAGGGAGGAGGAGGAATATATACCACTCCAGGCCACACCCACAGTGATGCACCTCCTCCCACCAGGCCTCACCTCCCAATGTGACACCCAGCTATAAACCCATTGGTGGATTAATGCAGGGACGAGCCTCACAGTCCAGTGACCCAGTCACCTCCCAAAGCCTCTCTTGTGAGTGCATGAGGTTCCAGGGGGTGGGGATATCTAGATATAAACCATTACAAACTCTAGGACATTAGAATACTGCAGACTGAGTCTATGCCGTGGGTGGAAAACTCAAAGTTCTTCATGGGCGAATCAGGTAACGTACATGACTGAGGCAGGTCAAATGACAGACTCAGGCGTGGTGAGGACTGTTGCTAGCTAGAAAGCAGATGCCCTAGCTGTAGAAGCCAGAAACCACTCCATGTTGGCTGACTGCTGCTTTATGAGAAGACAGGTCCAACAGTGCTGGATGTTACTACTTCTACAAGAGAAGCTAAAGCTCTGGATACCAAGTATTAGACATTTATTTTTAAAATGATGTGCAGTCCAAGCAAAACACTTTGGTTCCAGTATAGTTTGTGGGGTTAGTAATAGTAGTTATTAATGGACTTGGTCATGACAACTTCCATGTGGGTAGCTGATCACCTCACATCCTTGGGGAGGTTAAATCATGGGAAGAAGAGCACTGAGGGCCCAGGGATGTAGCTCAGTGGTTCCGCCACCTCCCTTTCAAGTGCAAGGACCCAAGTTCGACCCCTGGCGCCAAAAAAAAAGAAAAAGAAAGAAGAAGAGGAAGAGGAAGAGGAACAGTGAGATTTGTAGATTGGACTGAAGAATCAGCAAGAAGGAGGGAAATACTCCTTCCACTCTGTGACAGCCAGCTACCAAGAATAATGAATTAGACTTTGGAAACTCAGGCACCTTTGGACCAAATCTGTGTAAGAATGATTTAAGAGACGAATGCTGTTGAGCAATTGGAGGGACCCCTCAGTGCACACTGTTGATTAAACTAAAGAGGACTGAAAATGAGTGACAGCAAGGGGTATTAACTCAGTGGCAGAGCATTTGCCTAGGATGCACAAAGCCCCGAGTTTGATGCCCAGCACAAAAGCAATAATAATGACAGTGATACTAAGGGACTACTGACTGAGTGCCACTAGAAGTTTCATCATGTTGAAATTGGGTCGATAAGAGGAAAGACGTTAGTGGACAGACAACCCAGGTCATCCATCCCAGCTGAGATGACTGGCATCTTCCCTCTGTCCTGAGTACACATAGTGCTCAACTTGGAAACGGGACTCCCTGATCCATTTCCTATATGTAAAGTCACCCACAGCCTTTAGGGCCCAGATAGCTCTCCACCACCACTTTGGAGTCCCTAGCAGTAGCAATGTTAGCTGTATGCTGGCAAACAGAATGTGTAAAGGAAGAGAGAATTGAATTCCAGTACAAATGTGTGGATGCCCAGATATGCCAGAAAAAAAAAATGTTTAGCAAAAATCTCATCTCTAAGAAGGAAAAAGGGAAAGAGGATATTGGACTGTGGATGCTAAAGGACTCCAGGAAGCAAACATTCATGTGAGTGTGTGTGTGTGTGTGTGTGTGTGTGCACACATGTATTACACATACACACATATACATGTATGTACTGTGCTCCTCTCTGCGGAGTGCTACAGGGATTTGTGCTGGGGGGGTAATGTAATAAACTAGAAAGCTGCAAACAAGAGAACTCCCCAAGGTTTGGGGGACCTGATTTGTATAAGAAAACAAGTGATAAAGCATGATAATCAGAGGGCTTGGGAGAGAAAGGAACTATCATCAGGAGCATGGTGCATTACCATTGCAGAGAATAAAGGAAAAAACGAAAAGAAAAAAACCACCAAAATATGAGTAGACTAGAAAGAGAGGCAAAAGGAGGAATTTTTAACAGTTACTCTTAAGCCAGGTGTAATGGCACATGCCCATAATCCCAGAACTCAGGAGGCTGAGGCAGGAGGATCACCAAGTTACTCTTCCCAGTGAACAATATACAAAGACGTTTTTAGAATTACCTGTAAATGTTGTTATATAAAACTTCCTTGCTCCTTCGAACAGATTGATCATAAATGTCCAACAGTAAAACAAGTAAGGGAACAATACTCACAGGGTTAGTCAGAATATATGAACAGAGAGAGGCAGGGCCAGGCAGCCGTGTGCAACTGGGGCCCATTTGGAGGGCCCAGCCAAGATCAACATTAGAATGACTCAAACAGCAGGCTTCAGAATGGAACCTTCAATTCACCAGTGCTAGTGCTGGAGTTGAAGATACAGGCAGCCCACGGTGCCTCCAAGTCCCATGGCCATAGGCTCAACGAGCTGCAGGTTGAAAATACTCCAGCAAAATTGCACAGTGTACTGCACACATACAGATATTTTTTTATTTTCTTTAACCTCTAAATAAAAATAATATAACAACTATATTCTTAGCATTTACCTTATGATAGGTAATGCAAGTAATCTAGAGATGGTTTGAATTATATGAGAGGGCTGCACAGATTATAGGCAAATTTTTAATGTGTATTAAGGACTTAAGCATCTGCAGCTTTTGCTACACCTGGGAGATGCTGGAACCAATCCATGATAGATACTAAATAACAAATGCACATATTTTAGAAATCACATGGGAAAGAAAATCAAAATCTTTGAAGTCTTAAAGATCTTCCCTCCCACATCAAATCAGACACTCAAGGATGCATCCTTCTGGCTGTTTGTCCAAAGTGCCTTTACTCACAAGTCCGGGAAACATTCACCAGAGGCTCCAATGCCTACTCATTTAGACTGGTGCCTACCTTACATGAATTCTCAGTTCCAACTCAACAAAGTCTGAGATGTTTGCTCAGTGCTGTTGAATGTAATTGATTTTTAGATCATCTTGATTAAAGTAAGTGTAATTTTCAGACTGTGGTTATATCAAAAGTCTCTGCTGAAAAGATCCTTATGAGGAGCTGCTGACAATTTTGGCTTAATTACTCTTCATAAAATCTCCCTGAAGTAAAAGAAGCAACCAACAGGAACTTCTGATGCTTATGAATGCATTAATACTCAAACCCATGTGACAATTGAGAAAGCTTGATATTGAGAATGATCATTTACAAAACCTATTTTCTTTTCCTGACGCTAAGTGCAAATAAAATGCAGATTATTACTGTCACTGAGAGAAAGGAACTGAACTCTTTGATCTGATTATAGATGACTATCTAGGGGACAAAATGATATGGCAAAGTTTCAGGAAGAGAATTACTTTTGAAACAAACACCTCACAATAATTATCAATGTTGTTACTGTTGCATCATCTGACTTGATTATTGTACTCTTCTCAAACAGACACTGCATTTTCTAGTAGCTTTTTTATTTGCAGGTTGATTTGCTTAATTTTGAAACCTTAAATATATACGAACAGCCATATTTTTTTTAATTTTATTGAGTTTATTGGTACATTTTAGGGATACAGTACAGTTACATTCATTGTTGGGATAATGTACCTCTACATGACAAGTCTTGATTCTCATTTTTTCCCCTTACCCCTGCCCTCCCTTCACCCCCTCCTCCCCTCCCCATCTACAAACACTTTATTTTCATCTTTTCATTCTCTCACATTTTTTTCTTTTCCCTTTTTGTTCTTCCCCTATGCATCACACCTTCCCTACACCTTTAGCTTCTTTCTTCAAATTTCTAAATGTCAGTAATCTTATTAGAATCTTATGCATTGTTGCAGAATATTCACACCAGGGAAACTATTTGGTATTTACATATGTGTGACTTATTTATTTCACTTAGGAGTATATCTTCAATATGTATCCATTTTCCTATGAATGAATCTATTCTCTCACTCTTTATGGCTGAGTAATAATCCATTTTATAGAAAAACCACAACTTCTTTATTGAGTTTCCAACGGATGGGCAAATAGGCTGTTTCCAAGATTTAGCTATTACAAACTGTGCCGCTATAAACATGGGTGCACATACTTCTCTGTGATATGATTCTTTTAGTTCTCTTGGAAAGATACCCAGCAGAGGGATGGCTGGGTCAAATGGAACCTCCAGTCCAAGCTCTTTGAGGTATCTCCTTATTGATTTCCATAGTGGTTGCACTAGTCTGCAATGTGTGATTTCTTGATAGCAGCCATTCTTTGTGGGGTGAGGTGGAATCTCAGTGTTGTTTTCATCTGCATCTCTCGAATGACCAGTGATGTGGAACATTTTTTCATATATTTTCTTGCTGCTTTTACTTCTTTGTCTGAGAAATGTCTCGAACAGCCATATTTATTGATATTTATCATTTCTCAATCCTGCTTTGACTTACAACAGCAATCATAAAGTTATTCAAGGGTTTTTTTGGCGGGGGGGTTGAGACGGAGTCTCCCTATGTAGTTGAGACTGACCTGGAACTCACTATATAGCCCAGGCTGGTCTCAAACTCACAGGAATCCTCCTGCCTCAGCCTCCTGAGTGCTGGGATTACAGGCATGCACCACCACGCCTGGCCTATTCAAGGGTTTATGTAGCTTCTTCCTAAGATACTTCCAAGTCCTAAGATACTGCCAAAAAATAGGAGTTAAAATAGTATTCACCCTTGGTTGTGTACTAGAATCTGTTAAATGCTAAAAACATTTTTTTAAAAAAAGCAATATGCCTGCCTCACAAGCACAAGGACCCACATTTGATCCCTGGTACCAAAAAATAAAAATAAACATAAAGCAGTGCCTCCTGGGTGGGTCTTATCCTCAGAGATTCGTGCAGCCTGGAGTGGTGCTCAGCCTCAGTGGTTTATATCAGCTTCCCAAGTGGCTTTTATGTGAAGCCATATTAAGAAACTACTCAAAAAACTTCAGTATAATTAATATTTTAAAAATCAATGAACAGTAGACAACTGGCTCTTAATATGAGTTTCAATATATTTAATGTGATTTAGAATATTAACTTGGTTTTGGTGCCAGGGATGGAACCTGGGACCTGCCATGTGCTACCTGATCTCCATCCTTAGCCAAAAGATTGACTTTTTTTTTCATGGAGTTTATTGGTACTTTTTAGCTGTACAGTACAGTTACATTCATCATCATCATCATTGGGATATTGTACATTTATGTGACGTATCTTGGTTCTCATTTTTCCCCACACCCCTGCCCTCCCTTCAACCCCTCCTCCCTTTCCTATTTACAGAACCTTTTTCTCCATTTTTTCATTTTCTCATATTTTTTTCTTTTCCCTTACTTCCTTTTCCCTACCCTTCACACTTCCCCTACACCTTTAGCCCTTTTATCCCTATTTCACATTGTCAGTTATACCATTTGGATCTTATTTACACTTTTAGTTTTTCACACCAGAGAAACTATTCAGTATTTACACATGTGTGACTTATTTTACTTAAGAATATTACCTCAATATGCATCCATTTTCCTATGCATGACTCTAATTTCTCATTCTTTCTGGCTGAATAATATTCCATTCTACAGAAAAACCACATCTTTATCCAGCCTCCAACTGATGGGCAACTGGGCTGTTTCTATTACAAACTGTGCTGCTATAAACATGGGTGAGCATATATCACTGTGGTATGATTCTTTTAAGTCTTTTGGAAAGATACCCAACAAAAAGATTGACTCTTAACATCAAACAAGGTTTACCTAGTAACAGATGTCTTTCCAAAGCAGTAACAACATATACATGTGTGTGTGTGTGTGTGTGTGTGTACACACATCCTAAAGATGCCATGCCACAATCTAAAATTACACAGAAAACTGCCTGGATGTCCCAAAACTGGAATTGTTCCTTTGCCTGACACACTAATATAAAAGGGTGTCTGTGTCATTTCAACTTACACTTCTTCATTTCGAGCAATGAGAAAAGTACCCAGTCACCATGCTACCATGTACCAAGTTGCAAATTCAGGAAAGAAGGCTGTGAAAAGAAATATTAATCACAAGGATTATTTGTACATGTTATGATTGTATATATAAAGAATCCAAAGAAGAATCTAAAATAAAAATACCCATCAAGAAGTAAATGTAACTGAGCACAGGTTAATATCAAAATCAATTACTTTCAAATACACCAGCAGTAAAAGACTAAAAATGTGACAGTTTTGATGATGTCATTTATAATAGCATCAAAATTTCAAATCACTAAGAATAAGTTTTATTCCTGAAAAAATGCTGTGCAAAGTGTAAAATATTGTGGAGAAAAGCTAAAAACCAAATAAGCATGTGAAAGCTATATTCATAGATTAAAATATACCATCTTTTTCTCTCATTGAGTTTATTGGTACATTTTGGGTATAGAGTACAATTATATTCATCATTGGGATCTTGTACCTTTACATGACAGGTCTTGGTTCTCATTTTTTCCCCTTACCCCTGCCCTCCCTTCACCCCCTCCTCCCTTCCCTATTTTCAAATACTTTATTTCCATTTTTTCATTTTGTCATGTTTTTTTCTTTTCCCTTATTACCTGACATCAGTTCTCTCTAGATTTATAGTTTATGTGTAATAACAATCAAAATTCCAGTAAGTTTTGGGAAGATTGTAATAGGTTGATTCTAAAATGTACTAGAAATGCAGAGAATCAAGAATAGCAAATGCACTACTGCAAAAAATAAAGAGGTGCGGTGAGAAGGGATGAACTACCGCGTATTAGGGCTTAAAATAAACACATAAAGGTATACAAGCTAACAAACAAAATAATACAGAAAATCCAGAAGCAGACCATATACACTCCACCTAAGAAAAATTAAATAAATAGCATTGAAATGATTGGATGAACATTTGGAACAAATGAAATTTGAAACTGAGCTCACATCATATACCTCTGGCCCACCTGAGTTGAAGAGCCTGCAGGTGACTACTCTAAAACAGAATTTTCCAAGGAGGGCAGGATGGCCAAGTTGGGAGGCCTCTGACAGGACAGCATGCCTCTTCTCTACATGGCCTGCCCTTCTCTAATAACCCAGCCAGCCTTGTTTCCATGGCAATAACACCCCCACAGAGCAGTGCGTCTCACAAGGAGCCATTTGCCCCGGACCGTCTTAGGTGGTGTGTGATGATAACTGGCAGGGATGGGAACACTGGCTACTGGTCTATTGGCTACTGGCCAGGATATTGAAACGTATTCTGCATGCAGGGTGGTCCCCAAACACAAGGAGTTACCTGGTCCAAAATGTCAAGAGTACCAAAGGTTAGAAATACTGCACTAGCAGGAACACAGGATGCAGGATCTTCCGGGAGCTAGGCTTAAAACTCAGACAGTGCTGTTTTCAGTTCATTTCCCTACTCATAGTATTTCCAAGTGATGCCAGACTCAAGGGGTTGAGAAACAGATGCCACCTTTTGGTGAGAGCAGCTAAGAATTTATAGATTTCTGTTATCTACCACAAAAGCTAATGTTTTGAGGCCAGGGAAGGAGGTGAGGGCTGAACTCCTGGGTGGATGAAAGCACATAGGTGATTGAGAACAGGTTAGAGGGATTTAAGGGTAATGGAAGTTTCAGAAATGGACCACTCCAGAGTGAGAGAAGTAAGTAGCATACCAGAATGGAGAAGGAAAAGTACTGTGTGTGCTTTGCGCCTGACAAACTAATTCTGGAATAGCCCCGGGACATCTAGGAAGATAGACTCAGTGGAATTTGGGTCCAAGAATGTGGGATAGGAAGAAGTTTTGGCCACTCACAAGTAAAACTTGAAATGTATTGTGTTACTGTCGTAATTTTTGAAAACCATGTTCAACTACAAAAAATGGAAAAATAATGCAGGTCTTCACTAAGGTCGCTTAGTGGATCCCCTATTTGGGTTACAACACAACAAACACAAACACTCCTTAGCACTGCCCATCTCCCTGAGCTCCGTGATACGTGGCCTCGACACACATCTCTGCCTCTTTCTCTGCCCAAGCTCCAGACTTCCTCCCTGCCCTTTCCTTCTTTGAGTCTTACTCTTCTTGGTAGGTCTATGTACCAGCAATCAACCCTTATCTCTGCTTTCCTTCTCCCCACTCCACGTCACAAAGCCAAAGCATCCTCCCCGGTGGCCACTCCCTTAAAAATTAGTTGAGTGGAAGCTAAAGGTTTATATTCAACAATTTTTATCTCCTGTCCAACCACATGGGGAAAACAATGATCCTCCGGTACTCTCTTAACTTGCGACTTGCTTACTTGTCAGCAGCAGAACACTTGCAGGGCTTAAAAATGGGTCTTTGAATTAAAGCAATAAAGATAGGAAAGGAAGAAGTTAAACTATCATTATTTGCTGATGATATGATACTCTATATTGAAGATCCAAAAAACTCCACCAAAAAACTTCTAGACTTAATTGACAGATTCAGTAAAGTATCTGGATACAAGGTGAATACCCAAAAATCAATAGCCTTTCTATACACAAATAACAGACAGACAGAAAGAGAAATAAGGGAAAAAATTCCTTTTACAATAGCATCCAAAAAAATGAAGTATCTAGGAATCAATCTAACAAAAGAAACAAAAGATCTCTACACTGAAAACTACAGCACTCTGAAAAAAGAAATCGAAGAGGATATAAAAAAATGGAAAGATATCCCCTGCTCCTGGGTAGGAAGAATCAACATAGTGAAAATGGCCATACTACCGAAACTGCTATATACATTCAATGCAATGCCAATTGAAATTCCAACACTATATTTCACAGAACTAGAAAAAAGAATCCAAAAATTCATTTGGAACCACAAGAGACCTAGAATAGCAAAAGCCATTATAGGCAACAGTCACATGGCACCAGGTGTAACAATTCCCAATTTGAAACTATACTACAAAGCCACTGTGATAAAATCAGCATGGTACTGGCAAAGAAATAGGCCTGAGGATCAATGGAACAGACTGGAAGACACAAAAACAAATGCAGATGTACTCAGCTACCTCATCTTCGACAAAGGAGCTCACCATCCTCAGTGGAGGAAAGATAGCCTCTTTAATAAATGGTGTTGGAAAAACTGGATATCAACCTGTCACAGATTAAAATTAGACCCTTATCTTTCGCCATGCACTAAATTAAAATCCAAATGGATTAAAGATCTAAATATTAAAACAGAAACATTAAACTTGCTGGAAAGTAAGTTAGGCAGAACTCTGGAAGACATTGGTATAGGAAAAGACTTTATGAACAAATCCTCAGTAGCACGGGAACTAGCAGAAAGAATCAACAACTGGGATCTCATCTTACTAAAAAGCTTCTGTACTTCAAAAGAAACCATTAGCAGAACTAAGAGACAATCTACAATGTGGGAAAAAATTTTTACCAGCTGTACCTCAGACAAAGGACTATTATCAAGGATATATAAAGAACTCAAAACAATCAGTCCCCCCAAATATAAAGACCCGATCCAAAAATGGGCATCCGAAATGAACAGACATTTCTCATACAAAGAAGTGAAAGCAGCAAGAAAATATATGAAAAAATGTTCCACATCACTGGTCATTCGAGAGATGCAGATGAAAACAACACTGAGATTCCACCTCACCCCACAAAGAATGGCTGCTATCAAGAAATCACACAATAACAAATGTTGGCGGGGTTGTGGGGAGAAAGGAACCCTCCTCCATTGTTGGTGGGAGTGCAGACTAGTGCAACCACTATGGAAATCAATATGGAGATACCTCAAAGAGCTTGGACTGGAGGTTCCATTTGACCCAGCCATCCCTCTGTTGGGTATCTTTCCAAGAGAACTAAAAGAATCATATCACAGAGAAGTATGTGCACCCATGTTTATAGCGGCACAGTTTGTAATAGCTAAATCTTGGAAACAACCTATTTGCCCATCCGTTGGAAACTGGATAAAGAAGTTGTGGTTTTTCTATAAAATGGAATATTACTCAGCCATAAAGAGCGAGAGAATAGATTCATTCATAGGAAAATGGATACATATTGAAGATATACTCCTAAGTGAAATAAATAAGTCCCACATGTGTAAATACCAAATAGTTTCCCTGGTGTGAATATTCTGCAACAATGCATAAGATTCTAATAAGATTACTGACATTTAGAAATGGGAGGAAAGGAGCTAAAGGTGTAGGGAAGGTGTGATACGTAGGGGAAGAACAAAAAGGGAAAAGAAAAAAATGTGAGAGAATGAAAAGATGAAAATAAAGTGTTTGTAGATGGGGAGGGGAGGAGGGGGTGAAGGGAGGGCAGAGGTAAGGGGAAAAAAATGAGAATCAAGACTTGCCATGTAAAGGTACATGATCCCAACAATGAATGTAACTGTACTGTATCCCTAAATGTACCAATAAACTCAATAAAAAAAAAAATGGGTCTTTGTTTCCATTTCCACATCGAAATGAGCAGAAAGACTTCAAACCTAAACATGATGACCAGGACTTTCTCAGATTGTAGATTGTAAATTATCTCACTTGAAGTACAAGTTGCGGTAATACTCGGGAGGAACATGAATGACTAGAGGCCTCCGGGTGTTGCGGAGAAATAGCGTTCATCCTCCTTCGGTGTTTGAAGCACATTACTTCTAATCAATTCACTCCCCCTGCTCACGGTTGGAACCCAGAGGTCTTAATGAGGGAGAAAAAAAATTAGAGGAGGATGTGAAAGCACTGTCTTCACATACAATCTTTCCCTGGAGTGGAATTTGGAGCAGTTCTTATTTTCATGATAAAGACAATTGTCTCAACAGTAAGATCTATGTTTAGCCCTGATTTTAAAATATTTGAGTCCTTCCGCAAAGCTACCAGCCTCTGCCGTGGCTACTTTCCTCAGAAAGCGAACATGTTCAGCTTTACTGAATATTTTATTAATTCCTATAATTAAAAACCCTGTTTTACTTTCCCTATTCTTTTTCATGGCAGTATCTTCCCTTTTCACGCATCAATTTTTCTTCTTCTTGAATTGCGGAGGTGAAAAAAACAAAACAAAACAAGTTGAATAACGTTGTGAATGTAAACGTCTGTTGCTATGGGAACGGTAACAGCTGAACCATGAGAACCACTTGTGGCTGCAACGCTTGCAGGAGACCAATTACCAAACCTGGAAACTCTAATTCAGTAAACAGGGACCACAGTGGCACAGCTAGAGAAAATTGCTTATTTTATTAGTAGGGAGGGAGGGAGGAAGGCAGGCCAGGCAGCTTCAGGAACCATAGGGAGGTCGAGTTGATGTTGACGTGCTGGCCCATTGCCTAATGAAGTGGTTGTTTTTCAAAGGGACCTGTAAAAAAATACAATTTGCAGCTACCTTGAATGCAACTTGGGAGTCAAGTGTCTCCTCATGTGTTTCCTAGCAGTTCCCCCAAAAGCCCGGTGGCAGGGACCAGGGTGAATACAGTACACCTTACAATTTAGTACAGCATCGCCAAGTTGCTGCCCATGAGGTACCACAAAATTCTGTACAATGGGTAGTAAGATGCTCAGGAAGCTGTTTTTCAAAACTGCAATTAAATGTTTAGTACCATGGAGAGAAAACTGCTGCTGCATTGCTCATTTTTCTTCCTCTTAAAAATGAGATTAATCAATCTTTTTATTGACTAAGAGCATGGTTAGTGTGTTATGCATTAGAGGGTTTGGGGAGCATCCATATGCGTGTTCTTTTCCAGTTACCATATGAGAAATGTTAACAGAAAAATGTAGCCACACTCAGATCTCTGAGATTTTCCAGAGGAGAACTAAAGATCCACTCTCGAGGACTTCTACCTAGATAAAGATATGGAATAAAAGCTATCTGTACCCTGTAGTCCATCATCAGAACCAAGACCCTGTAAATGAGGACCTCAAGGATGTGCTTTGTCACAATCACAAAAAAAAATAATAATAATTGAATGGATTCCTAGTGGGCTTGTTTACGGCCATTCAGGCTTCTCCGTCCTTCTCTGCCTTTCACAAAACAGAACAGCTTCCTGCTACTTAAAAAACTGTTACTTAACAAAATGTATGTAATTTAATTTAAGTGGACAAAAATGAAAAGTTGTTAAAACAATTGCTAGTACCAAATTTGTGTAATTGAGTATGACTTGAGTGTGAAAAAAGTTTCTAAAATGACTGATTTTTAACATCCTGAACTAAAATAGCTTCAGATTTGTATGGTTAAAATATTACACCCCAGTTTTCTATGAAGCCCAGAAAGATGCTCAAGCTTTGGTACGCAGAGGCAGTTTGTATAGTGAGAGACCAGTGCCCTAAAGTTCTATGTCCAGCTTGGCTTCTACTCAGCTACCTGACCCTAAACTCCTTTTCCTCATCTGAATAACTCACCTGAGGAAGTCCAAGTGCAACCTGCCAAACTGGAAACACTGAGATGAACTACGGAAACCTGAGCTCCCCTGGGTCTTACCCAGATGCCACCTTCTCAGCGAGGCCGTTCCCAGGTGCCTTGTCCAGCTCACTGCCAAGCCCAGCCCGTTCAGTCTTCTCAGCTCTTCTTCCGATGCATGACCATATGCAACCTACTTATTTGGTTTTCGGATGAGCTTAGGCTGGCTCAAATGGAAGGTCCATGAGAATAGAGTTATTTTTCCCCCAGATAAATCCACGGACCTAAGTAGTGTTTATAAAATGCTTTCAATTAACTGATGCAAACCCAAATGAGTAAAGAACTGTCTGTTCTTTTCTAAGTGGCTTTTCAAAATGATAGAAAGACAACCACAGTCATTACACCCAGGCCACTGACCATCATCTGTGAAAGTGTCCAGTGAAAGAACCCAGGGTTGTGACCCAGGACACCAACGAAGTGGAGGATCCTAAACACGCCTCCCAACCAACCCCTCTCTGTCATACAAACAGTCTGCATGATCTTGTGAGCACAGGGCTCTAAAAGTTAAAAGTGTTTTGACTGTAAAGTGTCAGAGTCTGTACTATTGTGACACGGCGAGGTTTCTGGTGCCTTCATATTTTGTCAGGGACGTGAAGCACTGTGGGAGGAGGAATGGCAGTCACAGTGCAAACATTTCCACAGCCATGAAGTCGGGAGTTGCCGCTGGCTGGGTCTGCTGTGAACACACTCGGAACCACAGCCACAGGCTGCAGTGCAGAGGCAGAGTAGCTCTCTGCACTTCTGCTGGGACCCTGAGGCGTTAGGAGGCAAGCTCAGATGCTCCAGCAAACTAAATGTAGATTAATGGCACTGTTCCACACAACCTAAAAGACACAGTGTAAAACACTTGAAAAGTGATCATATATCTGGAGATAATAAATCACTGCTTCTGGAAAGTGGGGAGTTTCTCTTGACAGAGTCCAATGTCCTTTGGGTACAATTTCCTTGGTGTGCTGTCTTTAAGTATCCTGTGTATGGTTTATAACATGAAGTTTTCAGGTCTTAAAATTCAGAATAGCTTTCTGTGTTTCTTAACTGCTCTTCTCTGAACCCTTATATATCAGGCGTGCAAAATGATTTGTTTCATTTGCTACTAGGGATTGAACTCAGAGCCTTTGTGCTGAGCTACATCACAGCCCTGTTTGTTTGTTTGTTTGTTTGTTTGTATTTTGAGACAGGGTCTCACTAAAGCACTGAATTTCCAGTCTTAAACTTCTGATCCTCCTGCCTCAGCCTCCCAGAGTTCTGGGATTACAAAATGATTTTTTTTAGTGTGGGGGGTACCAGGGATCGAACTCAGGACCTTGCACTTACAAGGCAGGCAGAAAAACCACTGAGCTAAATCCCCTGCCCTACAGAATGATTTTGATGACCAGTGTATTCAAAAGTGAGTTGAGCTGGTAATAAGGAATAACACTGTGTTCATTGCTCAGGCAGGGATGTGACTGTCAAAGAACAGAAGCTCTGCAGCCACACTGCCCTGGGCTTCATGGATCAAGGACTCTCTTAGTCAATTTCTCCAGCTGACTGCAAAGCAGGCTTCAAAATCAGCCACCTGCATGGACCCACAACCCATGAAGGCTTCTCATCTTTTTGTTTTTTTCCTCATCTTTTATCTAAAGAGAGAGAGAGTGAAGCGTGAGCTTGTGAGATGCCTGAGGGATGGAAAGGGTGGGCAGGGAAAGGAGCAGGGCCTCACTGTCTCCTCATGGCACAGGGAATAGTTTCTGAGCCTCTGAGGAAAGAGGAGTCAGGACAGAAGCTGGAGAGGCACGGGCTGGTGGATCTGTGGGCAGGGGAAGGACAAGCACTGGGCAGAAATGGTGCAGGCGTTGCCCTGCGCCTGGGACAAAATGGCCAAGCTGCCATTGCCCGACTTAGACTTGACCACAGGAAAGTATCCAATCCAAGCAGCCCCAGCAGAGAAACTCCCCAGCAGTGGCAGCACAGAGTGCCACGGGTGGGATCAAGGGGAACAGGTGACACTGCAAGGGTTGCCACACAGGGAGGAGCTGAGCGCCTCCTGACTCCATGTGCACCTCAGACAGGCCTGACCTGGACATGCTGGTTGGAGGAGGAGGAGGTGCCCAAAGGCCCGGTGAAAGGATTGGGTGTTAAGAGGAGATGTAGGGTGTGGTGTTTTGACGAATCAGATTTACCCTTTTTTTTTCTAACTTTTATAAATTTTATTAGTGCATGTTTGTAGTACATGATGATTACATTCATCGTGGGGAGTCAGTACATGCACTTAGCACAATTTAATTTTCTTTTCTCCCCTTCCTCTCGCTGACTCACTCCCTTATCCGTCACGCAGGATTTTCCAGGAACTAGAAAACAAAGTACGGACAAGTCATTGTATTATTCCTATCTCCAGCCTCACCGGGATTTACCAAAATGCCAATGGCCACGGCGGGGGGGGGGGGGGCAGGGGGGGGGGGGGGGCCTCTGTGGCTGTCCAAGGTGCTGAGCCCCTGTCCTTTCAACAATCCAGACTCCCTTTGTCCGTTCATCGTTGGAGGTGGATAGAAGTCTGTGTTTGTTTGTTTGTTTGTTTGTTTGTTTGTTTGTTTGTTTGTTTGAGACAGGGTCTCACTATGTAGTTGAGATTGCCCTGGAACTCTCTATGTAGCCCAGGCTGGTCTTGAATTCACAGCAATCCTCCTGCCTCAGCCTCCCGAGTGCTGCTTTTGAATCAGCTTCTGACTGCACCCTCACCACTGACACCTCTTACATCTCTTATAAGTTAATGGGAGACTTGGAAAGATAGAAAAGAGAACACTTTTTTACTTGAAATAGTGCCACTTTTAAATGAGCAAGTCTGAATGAAGTCAATTGCTCAGAAACATTTCACCTGGACAGGAGAATTTTGGAGCCAAATCACTTTCCCGGGCTTGAGGCTTTATTTCTCTTAGTTTGCTGTTCCATTTTTAAAGCCTCTATAATGTTGCCATCACATGGGAGTTTTAGGAAGAGAAGTAAAAAGAAAAGCTTAATCTAATAAAAATCAAAATGAGGCTGCAAGGAAACCCGACAAATAAAACGTCTGTCTCTCCCAGGGATCCACCCCAGCTGGTTCTTCTGGGTCACCTACTGCTGACAGGTTTTGTGTTGTCTTGATTACATCCTGAGCAAAATCAACCTGAATTACATAATCATGTGCATACCAGGAGAGCACTACAGCTGACAAATAGAAAGTGAAACCGGCCTCTGCTTTCTCTAGAATTCAAAATGCAATTGCATGGATTTCCCATATTTCCCACATTTATGAATTAGGTGTTGCTTAAAATATTAAACAATCAGGTTGTTTCAGTCCAATGAATGATTTGAAAGACAAGAATGTGAAACTTCTGTGTGCTCGATCACAAAATTGTCCTCCTTAGGCCTGAGTAAAGGTGTTCTGACGTTCATACTATTACACACGTGGTCATAAAAGATCTTCAAGTCAAACACCTCCTTGTCTTTTCCTTGTGAAACCTTTCTACTCTAACCACTTACAACATGAGGTGCCATTCACCGGGGTGTGAGAACTGGGATAGCTAGAACTCTGAACACTTGCGTCGACAGTGAGAAATGAATAAAACCCGATAAAATGGGCTTTTTAATTAAACCTTCTGAAATGACAGGAGGAATTCACAGATAAAGTGGATGTTTACAAGGTTCTCTTCCCACAGATCTTAACCTGGAGTCCTGTAAGAGAAGGCTCTGAGCAACAGGATTGCATGTTTGCCTTCCCCAAGGGAGACTATGAGTTCTTCCATTAGGAATGACATATTCTATGATCCTTGTATCTTTAACAATGCACACAGTGACATTCAATAAGCATGAGGAACTGCTATACATGTGAGATGTACCAAATACTACTGCCCCTTGCCCTGTTTCAGGAAGTATTTGTCAGATCACTCATAAAAATCTTCCCCAGTTAGCGAGGGCCCCGATAGCAGATCCCACATATCACATGCAGACTGAATATTACGCAGCAGCCTTTAGTAGTAGAGACCACCGTGCAGAGCCAGCAGTTCTGACTTTATTTTCAGCTGTGCACACAGAGAATACGAAGACAGCATCAAGTAGGAAACACCACATGGGTTTACAAATGCCCGCTGTGGGTATGGCACACAAAATTACTGTGCTTAGACAGAATAATGTGTGACTGCACAAAGAGCTTGGGATTTGGTTATATTTAGTTTATTTCTTATGGTTAAAAGAAAATCATTTGAGATGTTCTTGCACACGAATTATGAGTAAACAACCTAAAATTTTCTTCTCTCTCTCTCTCTCTCTCTCCCTGCCTCCTTCCCTGTTTGAACCCAGAGCACCATGCTATGCAAAGGCTCTACCACTGAGCTATATGCCTAGCCCAGCCATTGTCTTTGTGTGTGGGAGGCATCCGTGTATGCACGGGGTGGGTCCTGAGGGTGAAACTGGGGCCTTCACTATGAGACACATCCCAGCATTTACTTTTCTTTTCTCTTCTTTTGATACAGGCTTTACATAGTTACCTGGACTGGGCTTGAAGTTGTGATCCTCCCAGACTGCTGGGACTACAGGCAAGCACCATCACTCCTACCTACAAATTGCAATTTATCTCACTACATTTGACTTATTGGACAAACTTTTAACACCTCCTCACCTTTCAACACTCCATTTCATAGGTCCATCCTGAAATATGAATAGGTTATGTCCAAGTGATGAGGGAATAGACAAATATATATGTATATATGTGTGTGTGTATATGTATATATACATATATATGTGTATATATATATAT
>NW_022900927.1:16383940-16399231 GCF_012274545.1 Fukomys damarensis
TGTGTGCATATATATATGTATATATACATATATATGTGTATATATATATATATATATATATACACACACAGACACATATTAGTTAGGGTAGAAGTTAGTGATATGTTCATACGGACAAATAGCTTTCAACTGCTTTCTGAAATGGTCAAAGAAAAATTTTGTCATTTAGTTCTCAAAAGGTAAAGAAGTCCCTGTATGAATGTCTGAGCAGTTTCACAGAGAACAGTTTCATAAACCTTTAAGGTTCTCTTCTCCATAAGACAGATTCTCAGAGGAGGTGTGAGGCCCTGGCAGATGGCCCTGAGACGAGTGACGAGCTCTGGGGAATGAAGAGTCCTCACATGGCTCACACCAAGAACCTCTACAACCACGCGGCCGTGGGAAGGCAAGCTCCACCCAGCGTGTGGACTCGGCTCTCACATGTGGCCTCTTCACCTAGCACATGCAGACAGGGCAGGAAAGTGCAACCCCTGATCTCACTATTGTTCAAGTTCCTCCAAGTGCAGAGCCCAGTAGTTTAAGAACCAGGACAAACCCTGTCACCCCACCTTCACCCGCATACCTGTGTACACGTCTGGACCTCTACCTGTCGTAGAGAATTGTGTGACTGTATCTCTACCTGCAGCTTCTTCTCTCTGCCCTGTGAAAGGTTGCCCAGGCCACTAATCTGCATATAAAACAATACAAGGCTTTTAATTTTATTCTGTTTTGGTTGTGTTTTGCATTTATACGGTCGTGTTAACATGTGGTGAAGCTACTGTAAGCAAGGCTGTTTTTATCCATTCTTAGGGTTGGTCTGCAAGTGCTCGGAGTTGAATGTAAGGAACAACCCCCAATTAATAAGGGTTAATTAACTAATCAGTTAATCTCTGACATCTTTGTCTCTTTGGGACAATTTTAAAACCCTAGAGCACCTCCATTGCCTACCAGGTGACCTGCTTCAATGATGTCTGCACCCTCTGCTTGCTTTTCTCCCTTTCCTCTCTCTTTCCTAACTCCTTCACTTAGGCCTCCTGGAATTCATCCACATGAATTAACTATGTTCGTGTCCTTTTATCAGGGTTTACAAGACCTTTGTCCAAATCATCTTAACGTAAGGGGATGGTTGGGAGGAGTGGGACAGGGAAAGAAGTGTTACCTTTTACTTAGCTGAAAATATGTTCCATCAACCTTATTCTCTACTTTCAAACTGTGGCTGTTTTTGGAGCACTGTTTCTGGGGCTGAATCTCCACCAGCATTTCTTCCTCATGATATTTGGTTTTCTGCTGATAGGTGTGTCTACGTCCGCCACCAAAACAATCCTATCTGGCCAAGTTGCAGATTTACTAGTTACATTCATTGCCTTGATCTTTCACCATCTCTAGCTACTCTCAGTCTAGTTTATAGGAACTTTTGAATATGAACATATGAGTAGGTAAATTAAGGAAGGAATGAGAAAAGGAAGGCAGAAAAAGAAAAGCAGAGAGTGGGGGAGTATAGAATTTGAAAACGCCTTTGGTACTAAATCCTCCAGTTCTAAAAAACAGGTGTGATTCAATCTATAAACACACATTACAGTGCTTTACATTTCAAGGTCATCTGTGACTCTTAACAACAACCCTCAATGCACCTTAATTCTGATGAGAAAATAACTTTCCCCTCCTAGGAGCTCATAAAAAAAATCTCTAAAATCCGAGGCATATTCATAAAAGAAAACTGAAGTCTGAACATCAGGATGGAAGTCGAAAGCAAGGCATTCTGAGCTCTGAGTGGAATGGCTTAGTTGAGGAATTATTTTGTTAACCTCCCTTCTCTAGAGAAACAAAGAATTCATAAGTCACATGGACATAAAGAAAAGCAAAGTACATTAATTGTATGGTTGTTCAAAAACATAGCACAGCTTTTCCTGAAGACGAAGGTAGTGTTGAGAAATCTTGCAGGAAGGGTGGCTCATGATTTAGTCTTCTGCAGAGATAGTTAATTCCTTTTTCTTTTTCCACCTTCATCAAAATAAAGAGATAAATAATCCACATCAAAAGGCTTGTGATTTTGATTTGTTCTCTCACACTCTGTCCTAATCATGTTTTTACAAAAGGCAAATCCTACTTGCATTTTGACGTTGATTTTATGTAAATATTCTTTGTAACTCTACTCCAGTTACTTCAGAATGTTTGGATCTTTTACTTCCTATCTCAAGAATGCTTGCTTCTGATTTTCTTTCCGAGACAAGCAAGCTCTGGTTAAGTTGAGGAAATACAATAAGTAGTTCGTGCAGGCTATAATTTCACACTGTTAAGTGTTTGGCAATTCGCCCCTCCTCACCACTTCGTTACACCTTCCTGCCCTCCTCCCTCTCTCCTCTTCACTCCCACACAGCTGCAGCCCCTTTCTGTCCTCAGTGGAAGCGGTGAGAATGCAAATTGGAATGATGGGAAAGCGTTGAATTCACTCAAGTGTAATAATCTGCTTTCTATTTTTAAAAACAGATCTACTGGTAAAATAAATCAAATGTCAGACAATGTACATAATCAAATGTTGTATTTTGTGGCTTTCCCTGAGGAACAAATAAATGTTTCCCTTCATAGGGATGAGTATTGAGCAAAGGCAATTTAGAGACTCTGGGTAAACTTCACCCTAGAGCTATCGATGATCTTGACCAGAACAGATGATCCCAGCACACCAGGCTCAGAAAGAGAGCCAGGAAGCCAAATGTGGCCGCTAGGTCCCCGAGCACTGTCAGCTCACGAGCTAGATTCCCCCACTGTCCAAATTATATTCACAAGTTATGATGCCTGTTCTTCCTTGATTTCTTCCCTGCCAGGCCAGAAAGAGGGATGGGAACTTCAGTGATAAAGGCTGAAGCAAATGTTCGTTTAGCAACGGAGAAAACAGGCTGTTTTTACTATATATTTGTAAATATATACCTCAAAGCATCTCACCTCAAGTCCTTATGGACACTAAAAGCCATGAACAAAATCACTTTATCCCAGGGGTTCCAGTGACAAAAGACCCTCTGGTGATCAGATAACTGTGACTGTGAGAAGATGAAAGCCATGTTTCCAGGACAATGCCCGGCACTTACTAAGATGCCCACCTGAGTAAAATTACCATTATAAATTACCTTTTCTCTGCCCTTAAAATGTTAGTCTTGTCCCACCCAAAATGGTCACAAAGACCTGGGAGTGCCAACGAATGTGAACATTCAAGGAGATAACCGAGTCCTGTGGGAGGGGGAGAGTCTGACCTCTGCGGTCACCTTTGCTCTAACTTATACAACTACCCCTTGTCACAAAGACAAGAGAGAAGACAGCCTTCCCTTCAGGTAAGTGCCAACTGGGAAACCCAGGTGGCCTACTCACACAGTCGGCTCACTTCTTAATGTCTCTCAGAGACTCCTTCAGCATCTGTTCATATCGAAAGTCTCCTGACTTTTTAATGCATGTTAATAAAACAAAGACACAGCAGGGTTGAGCTCAGATTACACTGAGTTCTTCCAAAGTTTCAATACTTCTTACTGAATAAAGTCTACTTTTGTCACCTTTAACCAGGGTACAGCTTTATTTGTGTTTAGCAGTCAGAGTTCAACGAAGGAAATGGTAGCCACTTTAGCATTTCAAACATAAATAATCTGAATGCAGGTAATTAGGTGCTTACAAAGTCATTGCAAAAAACTGGAGTATTGGCAGTATGTTTACTTCTAAACTAAGAACATATTTTAGAACGAAGGGGACTCTTCTAATAATTACTCTAATAAAATGAGTAGAAATTGGGACTCTGTCAAAAATGGAGATATGGGATCAACCTAAAATGAAACAGCCACTTCCAGGTCAAAGTTACACCAGACAGCCTGTACTCAGAATTATGAAGCTGCTCCCCACATCGCTACCACCACAGATATGAAGGCGCCATCCTCACAAAGCCAGAGACCAGAAAGAGGAAAGCTAAAGCCAGTTCCTGCCAAACTGAAGCAGACCTGTACTTATGAGGAAGACAACCTCACCTTCTTTGGCCTCCAAACTCTGAGTCAGCACAACCTGATTCAGCTCCCAACACCTGCCCGCAAGCGAGCCTTGAGTGGACTCTCGAATTCTAACCCAATGCAATTCATTTCTGCTGCCCACTGTTAAGTGCTGATTCTGATTCCATTCCCAGGGGGAAGGAGGGAAGGATGGTGATGAGGTGAGTGGGTGCTGCCTTGAATCTCTGTGAATAATGAATGTATTTGTACTTTCTCAAAATAGCAGATGGAGCTGTTTTCTAAAGCTTGAATGATAATAACATATAGAATATGAGTGGACAACAGAAGGGCTGTCTAAGGAGTTGTGAATACAATGAAGTGTTGGTTGCATTTATGTTTCAGCTGCCACCAGTGTTGGAGGACACTTTTGAAAGTGGTTACCGGTGTTTTTCCTTTGGGTGAATCCATGACAGACACCAAGCAATGTCAGGTAACATCCATCTTAGAAGATATGCAAGGGGAGAAAATGAAAAACAGAGACTCGACAAAAGGAGTTAATAAAATAAAGAGACATAAGAAAGGTGAAGAGACAGTGATAGACACTCCCGCCCACCCACACCCTGAGACACAGTACACTGGATGAACATACAAGGACTGGTGAGAGCGTACAGTAAGGGGTTTAAATATTAAGATTTTAGTTCACTAAAAGACACATCACCATTGCCTCCCTCACTTCAAACACACTTATCATTCCTGCCACTTTCTGAAGCAGTTCTGCAAGTCTTCTTTTATAAGTGTCTTTACAAGATGTAATCAAAACTACAATGCTTCCCAACTAAGAGGCAGGCTCGAGACCTGAGGACAGCACATCCTCACTCATCTTATCCACCGCATTGTGCGACTTCTGGCTCTTCCCTAAGTCAAAATGATCCTGAGAGAAAAACATTTTGAATCCATTTAGGACATCCAAGCAGGCATGATAGTGCAGCCAAATGTTCTGCACCCTGAAGGTAAAGCAGTGGTAGCAATAAGAGAGAAAAGAGAACACAAAAGCAAAATGAGAGAAGAAAACTAACATCAAGAGGACATTAATGTAGAGATTAGAAAAGTCTTTATAATGCTGAAGTTTTGAAGAGAATTATTACGGAACATGGACAAATTTCAGAGGTTTTAGTTTTATAATTTTTATTTCATTTTTTAGTTGTTTCTGCTTTATTTTCTTGCTAATTGAAAAATGTCATGTGAATTTATTTTACAATTATAAAGCTAGCTATTAGGGATAGTGGTAAATCACTTACTAGCATGCACAAGACCTGTGTTCAGTCCTCACCACTGAAAAGAAAAAAACAAACCAACAAGCAAAACCACTAGCTTTTGTCAAGGATTATACTGAAAAAGCATGCATTTAATAGTTTTCATAGGAAATATATTTCTTTTTTTTTTTTTTTTTTTTTTTGGTACTGGGGATTGAACTCAGGTCCTTGTGCTTGTGAGGCAGGCACCAGAACCACTGAGCTAAATCCCCAGCCCTGGAAATATATTTCTGAAGTTGCCAGATTTATAACCCAGACTTCCTCCATGCCACACCTATGCTCTGTGGAGAATTTGAGCCCCTTCTTTGTTGTAATAATCTTGGTGTTGAATCACATAAGCATTTCTCTGTGGTTTGGTTGGAATTCCATCATGTCTTCCTGATTCCGTAACATAGCCCTTATTCTCCAAAGTGTTATTGCTTATTGTGCATAAATGAATAAACCCCTCTCTCTCTCTCATATTTCACTATTTCCTCCCAATTTAAAAAAATTAATAAAGATTTCTCCAAAACCAGCCACAAACATATCAACTGATAAATTACCAATAGCAGTTTTATCACTATCAGGAAGTAGTGATATCCACTGCCACCATATTTTTTCAGTATTGTTTTGAGATTCAGTCTCATGTAACAAGAGGAGAAAATGAAATACACTGCAGAGAAGTTGGAAACAAGTAGATAAAAATGTCATTATTTCATGTAATCTGATTTAACAGCCCCAAAAATATAAAAGAGTCAACTAAAATATATGCAGTAAAATCTTGGATTGCAAGTAACTTGCTCTGTGAGTTTTCCATAAGATGAGCAAATGTATCTAATAAATTTTAACTTGTTAAACAAGTGATGTTTTGCAATATGAGTAGTGATGATGCCAAACATCACATGAGCACAGGATCATAACTGAGCCATCTCTCTCTCTCTCTCTCTCTCTCTCTCTCTCTAATATATATATATATATATAAATTTTTTACAATAATAGTCTAAACGTCCTTTGGTCATAATCCATCTGAAATCCCTGCCTTATGCTTCTCTTCAGGAGGCCTGGCTGCCTTTCTGTGTGTCATCAAAGCAGGGAAAATGATGTCATAAGTGGGGTTTTGTTTTGTGGTTGATTATTGTTTTTAATTATTCTCACTGAATCATGTAAAAATTAGAAGGAAAAAATAAATCAACATTGGCTGAGTGCCTGAAATATTATAAGCTTCTTGTTATGCAGTTTCACTTAATTCTTGAAGAATTAAATTTTTATGCAAATGTTTATCATGCTCATTTTAAAGGTGAAAAGCTAACGCTTAGAAAGGATAATAAGTGGGCAGGATCTCAGAGAGTAAAAGATAAATCTGAGACCCAAATCCATGTCTAACTCCAAAGTTTATTTCAACTCACACTTTGTAGAGGCTTCGGTCCATAGTCAACTGGCTCCAGGGCACGGCAGCATAGCAGAAGAACCATGCTCATCTCACAGAGGAGAAACAGTCTATGGCATGGTGGACAGGAAACAGCAAGCCTTCCTTTCCCCTTTATTCCATCCAGGTTGGACTTTCCCTTTATCCACACCCAGAACTGTGCTAAACCAATCAGTGGGCTAATGTAGTTATCACACACGTAATCCATATTCACACACCCTAGATCCAGTCACCTCTGAAAAGCCCCACCTATGAGCACATGGGGCTCTGGAGGGACATCTAGCTACAAGCCATAACACTGCTCAAGTCAGGACATTACTGCATGGGTCTTCAAATAAGTGCTGGGGCTTTTCTCTTTTTTTTATTTAAGAATCATCATATTTTACAGTGATCCTCTAAAGCAGCAGGAGATTCATCCCTATGTAAAATATGAATGAAAATCTTAATTATTTCTCTTTAAAAGAGATCTTGTTTCTGGCTATGGAAATTCTCTGTCCATTATCAGGGAAAACAGGCAGTAAGAAGAGACTAGTGCTTCTATTTAATTATATTTACTTGTCACTAGAATTTTTCTTGGTATTTTTAAATGAGCTAATAGTGCACCCAGTTAACAAACAAAATGAGATTACACTCAAAGACTACAAAGCTAAACAAAATTCCCAGTAAATATCAGTAATTAGGGTTTTAATTAGAATACATTTTAAACCGAGGAAAGATATAGAGACATATAGAGATATAGAGATATAAATATACCAAGCAGAAGTCAAGTCAACTTCATAACAAGGATCTATTTTGGCAGAAAATATTTAAGTACATGTGTAACTTCTAGAACCCTGAATCCCTTGGAAATATCTTAGTTACTTTCCCATTGCTGTGAAAAACTACTCAACACCCACAAACTAAGTGAGGAGAGGATTTAATTCAGTTTTTAGGTGTTTCAGGGCTATGACTTGTATCTAGGTGTTTCTCCAAAGCCTCATAGGTGGGGTTTTCAGAGGTGGCAGGATCTAGGTTGTGTGATTCTGGGATTATGGGCATGATCCTGGGATTGGAGGGGCATGATTACTAAATTAGTCCACCGATTTGTAGAGCATAGTTCTGGGTGTAGATAACAGGAAAGCCCACCCTGGGTGTGATGTAGCCTAGATGCCATATAAAAAAGAATAAGATGCATTGAATCAAGCTCAGGTTTTCTACAATAATAGTCTAAGCATCCTTTGGTCACAATCCATTTGAAATGGATGGATTCACCATTGCTTCTACAGCTTGCTGCTGCCTGTCTACATTACAAGGCGCTGTTTTACCTCTAGAATGCCCTTCTATCACGCCACTCTGCCCTAGAGCCAGCTGACTGTGGAACGCACCCTCTACAAACTGTGAGTTACAATAAACCTTTCCTCCTTTACCTTTGGGTGTTGGGTATTTTGTCTCGGCAAAAAGAAAAGGAACTGAACAGTTAGGTGGCTCAAAGGTAGTGCAACATGATAGAGGGGCATGGTGGTGCTCAAGGGAAGAGTGAGGGAGGCAGTCCATTCCAGGCCGCTTCCCCCCACCAGTGACCCACCTCCTCCAACCAAGACTCACCTACCAACATTACATTTAGCTATAAGTAGATGATCCAATGATCCAATCACCTCCCAAAATCCCCTCCTATGAGTGCATGAAGCTCTGGGTGGACATCTAGATAAAACCACAACAGAGGACATTTCCAGGATGGACAATAGCAAAGCAAAAAAATCATCTTATAAGCAATGTAAAAGAGATGACTAACAGGAGGTTATGAATGGAGTGAGTATTTGACAGGGAGTCATGTGCATAAACCAGTATATTAATCAGATATTCATTACTGGGACAAAATACTGGACACCTGCAATTTAAAGAAGATAAAATTTATTTTGGCTCATGTTTCAAAGGTCTCAGTCCATTGTCAGGTGGTTACAAGGCAGAGTCATCTTGGCAGAAGAGAATGGTAGAGTGAAAGTGCTTAGTTTGTGGCAACCAGGAAAGAAAGCAGAAGGGAGAATGCCAGGAAGGAAGGGACGGGGTATGAGTTATAGTTCCCAAGGTCACACCGCTGCGACCCACCCAGACACTCCGAGAAGTGTGCTTTGTGAATCTCCTAGGTGTCTCTCAAGCCAACCAAACTGACACTCATGATTAATCATCACAGCCAATAATGAAGCCCCAGTTATACAAAGTCCCTCACTGAGAAATTAAGGAAGGTGAGATTGCAAATGAAAAAAACAAATTTGAGACCGGTTATACAGAAGGAGGAAAGCTAAATTACGTATCACATCGATGGTGCTGTAATTGACAAGTAGGTCTTATTATAAGTAAGATCAAGAGGCCGGAAATACAAAACTATGCAGCCATGAGAAACTAATAAAGAAGTTCCTTCTGCACTGAAACAAATATCTCAAAAGTACATTTTTAAAAATTAAGGCACAACACCGTGTGCAAAATATGTAACCATTTTAGTTTAAGAAGAGAAAATTAGGAATGTAACTGGGTTGCATTTACATAAAATGCCCTGAAAGGGTAACCCTGAGTATCTTTGGGGAAAAGAACAGGGTGGCATGGAGATGATTTAGGACAGAGGTTTTTTTATTGTATAATCATGTGTGTATTTTAAGTGTTACAAATCTAAAAAATCAATAACAGAGACTGAGAGGACTATTAGTTCCAGTTCAACATTAATAATGATTCTGAACTATTTACTCTATATAAAAATAATATTTAAAAAGCATATAGTTTAGCGCTGGGGATTTAGCTCAGTGGTTCTGCCGCCTGCCTTGCAAGCGCAAGGACCCAAGTTAGATCCCCAGTACAAAAAAAAAAAAGTATATACTTTATACAAATTATAATTTTTAAGAATTCAACCTCTAGAAAATTTCCTTGTTCATACAGCAATATTTCAAAATACAAATTCAAAAAATATTTACTGTAGCAAAGTTATTAATAGGAATAACAAAACCTAATACTGCATCTGTAATTAATTGTTTATGTAAATAGTGGTAGATGCCAATCTACTGAGTACAACTGCAAGGGGAAGAAATTACTTATGAACACAAAAGATGTCTGACAATGCACCAGCTGCATCCTTGAATATAACATTTCCACCAGACAATTTGAGTTTTGGGGGCCCTTTATCTATTTTGTGAGTTATTAAGTCCAAGTTGAAGAAACCCCAATATTGGATTTCAGTCCAGAAGATGATAAGCCCCGCATGGCTCAGGTGTTTAATTTCACCAGGAGCTTAGTATCTCTAATAGCTGCTCTCCAAAATAGCATACCTGATGATAATCATGTTATGGACATTATTTTGCCAGATGTTTCAATTATCAGATATTTCATCAGTCACAGAGACTTGCAGTCGAGAGGATTATCAGAATTGCAGGCATATGCCTCTCCAATAGAGAAAACTTCCTCTGACATTTATAAGATGGGCAAATATATGCATAAAATCTATCAATTCCTGCTATGCATTTATATGCAGAGGAAACAAAAGCAGAATATTGAACTGACCCAGAGAATTCCAACCAAAGATTGCATTGTTTTCCTTTCCTGCCACGAATAAAACTAATCAACAGCTTCTCATTCCCCAGGATGAACAAACAGCACATTGACTTTGACTCCCACATCCATTTGTCATGGTTTAGATCTAAATTCTCCCCCCAAAAGTCTCACATTTGGAGATGTGTTTGGTCAGAAGGAACAAGACACTGGGGCGACAGGGTATCACTTTGGAAGGGTGTGCTCTGGTCCTTGGCTCCTCCTTTCTCTGTCTTCTTCCTGGCCATCATGAGGTGGGCAGCTATGACCTTCCAGGCCTTCCATGGTGTGCTTTTCTGCCTTAGAGCTGGCCAACTGTGGACTGAACTCACTGAAACCGTGAATCAAAACAGCCTCTCCTCCTTTAAGTTGTGGGTGTCAGATATTTTACCCCTGGGGAGAGGAAAGCTAACATGTTATCAGAGTCATAAAAAATATAAGGCTGCCTCTTCCCCAGCTTTTTGCCTTATTCAGATGTCTTTGAACACCCACTCATCCACCATCTAGAGCAGGAGACCTCAGCCCCACCCCAGCTTGCCCTCCTATTTAAACAATTAGGGTCAGGGTAGAGTGGAGGAAGGAATTCGGGGACACAGGGCAACAGTAGCTTTGTGCCCATAAGTAAAGTCCATCTGCTTTCAGTGTTGCCTGGCAAAGCACTTGCTTGCAACTCCTCCAAATGAACTTCAATTCTTTTGCTTGACACCAAGCCTTTATTATCAGGTGGCAAAATTATCATTGTCAGCATCATTTATGCCAACTTTAGGGATCCTTATCCGAAGAGCCACAACCGCATTATTTTCTGAGTGGGATCATGGGTTGTTTGGCTTTTGGCTGACTCAAGCTTCACTGTAACATCAGCAACTTTAAGGAACGTACCTTAATTCAGGACATCTCTGCCACTGCAAAGGTAAAATCTGTCTAGTTAGACCCTGGTTTTAGCATAAGGACAATTGGAGTTTCCCAGCTGTGAGAATGATCATAAGAATTCGTCTTTCTCCAGTGGCTTGGGTGCCTCCGCAATTGTAAACACACCGTGAGGGCCTGAGAGCCCAAATTCCAGACAGCCCTTCATCTATAGATTCCGTGGGAATTTGTCCTTCCTGAGGATGTTCCCCTTGCTTCAATATGCCAGGCCCTGGGGAGCAGGGATCCTTAAATGGCAGACCACATACTTCGCATGTGTGAGGCCCTGGTTTCGATTCACGTGGCCAAACAATACAAAAATGCTGGGGAGCAGCTCCTTCATAGCTGCTACTTTAAAGAATTCCATGATATGTGCCATCCTCTCCAGATGAATCTAAAGTTTAGGATGATAAACTAAAAGACAGAGTGAGCTGATGCCCACCGTAGCCAACTTAAAAGTTACCAGGGTTTGCATAAGGTTTGACTGTATCCCAAAAGTTCATATGTTGAAATCTTGTTTCACTCTGCTTACATATTTTTTTATTTTTAGTGGATGTTTGCAGTACAGAATTATTGCATTCATGGCAGGGAGTTGGTATACAGCACTTCTTAATCCTTTTTACTTCCCCTTCCTCTCTCCCTCCTTCCTATTATCTATTTTTATTTGCTCTTTATTTAAACTTTGGGTTTCTCACATAAGAGAATCCACATGCTATATGTGTGTCTGAGTCATTTCATTTAACCTAAAAGTACATTTAGTTTCCTTCAAATGACTTAAATTTATCCCTTAAGGGACAGGAACCCTCCATTGTGTATAAACACCACACTTTCTATTGTTCTATTGATGGACGTGTAGGAGATTGCTATCAGGTCTTAGCTATTATGAGTTGTGCTGCTATTAACATGGGTATGCACGTATCATTGTAACATGATGTCTTTAACTCTTTCAGGAAGATACCTAGAAGGGGACTAGGTGCATCCAATGGAATTTGCATATTTAGTTTCTTGAGAAGAATCCATGATGATTTGCATAATGCTTATATTATTTTATATTCCCACCAACAATGGAGAAGTGTTCCTTTTTCCCCTCAGCCTCACAAGCTCTTATTATTTGATTTATTGATAATAGCCATTCTTTGTGGAGTAAAATAAAATCTCAGTGTTGCTTGAATTTGAATTTCTCTAATGGCCAGAGACATTGAACACTTTTTCATGTATTTATTAGCCATTTGTGCTTCTTCTGAGAAGTGTTTATTCATTTCATCTGCCAATTTCTAACTGGGTATTTTATTTTGAGGGTCTAATTTTTTTTAGCTCTTTATATATTCTTAATATTAGTCCTCTGTCCAAGGACTAGCTGGCAAACATTTTGTAAGTTGTTTATTCACTCTATTAGTTGTTTCCCTTGTCGGGGAGAAGCTTTTTAATTCAATGTGATGCCATTTATTGATTCTTGCTAACATTTCTTGGGGAAATAAGGTTTTTTTCAGGAATAACTTGCCCATACCTATGCATTCAAAAATTTACCTGTTTTGTCTACTAACAGAGTAGGTGTTTCTGTTTTTATATTTAGGTCTTTGACCCAACAACATATTTCACAGAACTAGAGAAAACAATCCAAAAATTCATTTGGAACCAGAAGAGACCTAGAATAGCAAAAGCATTCTCAGCAACAGAGATATGATAGGTGGTATCACAATCCCCAATTTGAAACTATACCACAAAGCCACTGTGATAAAAACTGCATGGTGCTGGCAAAGAAACAGACCCAAGGATCAGTGGACTTGATGAGAAGATGCAAAAACAACTCCAAACATATTCAGCTACCTCATCTTTGACAAAGGAGCCAATCACCCTCAGTGGAGGAAAGATAGTCTCTTCAATAAATTGTGTTGGGAAAACTGGATTTCAACCTGCCAAAGATTAAAACCAGACCCCTATCTTTCACCATTTTAGTTTCATCCAAACTAAAATTGAAGTGGATGGCCAGGGATTTAGCTCAGCGGTTTGGGTTGGTGGCATGCCTTGCAAGCACAAGGACCTGAGTTCAATCCCCAGTACCAAAAAAAAAAAAAAAAAAAAAAAAAAAAAAAGAAGTGGATTAAAGATTTAAATATTAAAACAGAAACACTTAATTTGCTAGAAGATAAGTTAGGTCTTAATGACTTGGCATAGGAAAAGACATTATGAATAAATCCTCAGGAGCACGGGAACTAGCAAAAAGAATCAACAACTGGGATCTCATCTTATTAAAAAGCTTCTGGACTGCAAGAGAAACCACCAACAGAGCTAAGAGACAGCCTACACTGTGGGAAAACATTTTTTACCAGCTGTTCCTCAGACAAAGGTCTAATATCTAGAATATATAAAGAACTCAAAAAAATCAGACCCCCCAAATATAAAGATCCTACTCAAAAATGGGAATCTGAAATGAACAGACATTTCTCAAAGAAGTAAAATCAGCAAATAAATATATGAAAAATGCTCAACATCACTGATCATTCAAGAGATGCAGATGAAAGCAACACTAAGATTCCACCTCACCCCACAAAAAATGGCTGCTATGAAGAAATCAACCAGTAACAAATGCTGGTGGGGTTGATGGAAGAAAGGAAGCCTTCTCCATTGTTGGTGAGAGAGCAGACTGGTGCAATCTCTTTGGAAATCAATATGGAGATACCTCAAATATCATTTTTTCTTCCTTTAATTTTTAGTTGTGACTTTCTTTACTAATTAAATGTGTTTCTTGTATGCTGCACTCCATTGGTGTTTGGGTTTGGTTTTGATCCAGTCTGTGTCTTTTGATTTGGGAGTTGAGACAATGCACATTAAGAGTTATTACTGAAAGGTACCAACTTATTCATGTCATTACATTATCCTCTTATTGCTGATTCCCTCCTCCTAATTCTCTTCCCCTTCCTCCTCCTCCTCCCCCGCTTCCTATTCCTCCTTCTTCTCCTCCTCCTCTTCCTCTTCCTCCTCCTCCTCTTTCTTCAGCTTTACTCCCTCTACTAGACTTTTTGGCATCATTGGCTCCACTGTTTCTTTTTTTTTTTTCCTCCCTGCCTCTGCCCTCCCTTCACCACCCTCTACCCTCCCCTATTTACAAACACTTTGTTTCCATTTTTTCTTTTTCTCATATTTTTCATTTCCCTTCTTTCCTTTCCCCCACCCTTCCCACTTCCCCTACTCCTTTAGCCCTTTTCTTCCCACTGTTTCTTTCTTTGACAATGTTTTAGAGTGCTGGTTTAGTGGTCATGAATTTCTTTAAATGTTCTCTCATGAAATGGTCTTATTTCCTCATCAATTCTGAAAGATAATTCTGCAGGATATGTTAGTTTGGGTCAAAAGTTTATTTCTTTTGGGGTTTAAACACTTATCTCCCTGTTCCTCTGGCCTTTAAGGTTTGGGTTAAGAAGTGCTGTAATCCTAATGGGTTTACCTTTATAAGTGATTTTTTGGTTTTCACTAAAAGCTTTTCAGAAGGCTATTGATTTTTGGATATTCACCTTGCATCCAGATACTCTACTGAATCTGTCAATTAAGTCTAGAAGTTTTTTGGTGGAGTTTTTTGGATCTTCAATGTAGAGTATCATATCATCAGCAAATAATGAGTTTAACTTCCTCCTTTCCTATCTCTATTGCTTTAATTTCTTTCTCTTGTCTAATTGCTGTGGCTAATGTTTCCAGAACTATATTGAAGAGAAGTGGTGATAATGGGCATCCTTGTCTGGTCATTCTAGAGATGCAGATGAAAACAACACTGAGATTCCACCTCACCCCACAAAGAATGGCTGCTATCAAGAAATCACACAATAACAAATGTTGGCGGGGTTGTGGGGAGAAAGGAACCCTTCTCCATTGTTGGTGGGAGTGCAGACTGGTGCAACCACTATGGAAATCAATATGGAGATACCTCAAAGAGCTTGGACTGGAGGTTCCATTTGACCCAGCCATCCCTCTGCTGGGTATCTTTCCAAGAGAATTAAAAGAATCATATCACAGAGAAGTATGTGCACCCATGTTTATAGTGGCACAGTTTGTAATAGCTAAATCTTGGAAACAGCCTAATTGCCCATCCGTTGGAAACTGGATAAAGAAGTTGTGGTTTTTCTATAAAATGGAATATTGCTCAGCCATAAAGAGTGAGAGAATAGATTCATTCATAGGAAGATGG
>NW_022900927.1:16399616-16443558 GCF_012274545.1 Fukomys damarensis
AAAAAAAAAAAAAAGCTTTTCAGACTCTGTGTTCGACTTCTGGGATTTTGATAGGATGTATCTGCAGAAGTTCTTTCCTGATTGTGATTATTTGGGATTCGATATGCCTCACTAACCTGTATGTTAAATTTTCCCCCATGCTTGGAAACTTTTCTGGCATGATTTCTGTAAAAGGCTTCTTATAACATCCACTTCATCTTGTTTGTTTAGTCTTGAGTGCCTCTTCTTTGTGTCATCTAGCAGCTATTGGCTCAATTTTCCATATCCTTTGTTATTTTAAATGTGTCTCTGAGTATGTGGTCACCACCATCAGCCCTGTCTTTGAGTCCTGTCACTTTAACCTCCCATTGGTCGCTTCTGCCATTCATACTTTCAAGAGAATTTTTTTTTAATCTCCTGAATTGCTGTTTTGTGCCTTTTCATACACTCTAATTCTTTGCTAAACTAGTCATCTAATTTTTTGGTTTTGAGACAGGATCTCACTATGCATTTCAGGCTGACCTTCACATCTGGGGTGGTTCTTCCCTCCTCTTTCAGCCTACATTTCAGTCATCCACACCCATACCCAGAACTGTGCTCCACTGGTCACACACACACACACACACACACCCAGAATGCCATTAATTAATCCATTTGAGTTGACATCACAATTAACTATTACAACACCCCAGTCTCTCTGTCAGAGCGGTCTAGAACTGCAAAGGGTTATTCTATTTCCAAGATAAGAAGTGAGCTTAAGGCAGTGTCACGGGTGCTTTCAGCAGACATGAGACTCCCATGGCAGAAGCAAAGGATAAGTAGGGTGAGATTAGGATAAGGGAGGAAAAGGCCAAGAATGAATATTTGAGGAGGCTCTTACTCCTAGGGTCATGTAAGTGCAGATCAGCCTTCAAAAAAAAGGAGTGTCTCCTCAAAATTTTCACTCCAAATACATTTTTGTCTCCCCTCAGTCCCAGCCCTGCAAAGGACTTTATCACACATGGCAACCATAGTAACCAGAGTATTTGTAGTTCCTGTGCCAAGTTCCTAGCTCCCACAGTGCCATATGAAAACAATCAGGTAACATCTGTATGCACAACGGATTACATTATAGGAGATTAACCAAAGTTTAGAAACCCTAATACTTTCTTAATAAACAGGAAGCTCTTTGCTCCAAAGGAAGACACCATCTGTATATTTTAGGACTGTGGTCTATGCAAGTATCTGTGAAAGGGTAAACCAGAAAAAGGGTGGTCAGTGCCTCTGTTCGCAAAACGTCTGGAAACACAAACCCATGGAGAACTCTGTGTGTGTGTGTGTGTGTGTGTGTGTGTGTGTAAAAAAAAAAGACAATAAACCTATTTTTCTGTACCCAACTCTTTCCTTTTCTTTTTTTTTTTTTTAATCTTCATTAAGGTTATTGATACATTTTAGGTAAATAATATAGTTACGGTCACCACTGGGATCTTGTATCTTTCCAAGACTTATCTTGGTTCTTATTTTTTCCCCATTCCCAGCCCACCCTTAAACCCCTCCACCTTTCCCTGTTTACAAAGACACTGTTTCCATGATTTTCCTTTTCACATATTTTTTCTGTTCCCTTTTTATCTTTCCCCTACCCCTCCCACTTCCTCTACTCTTTTAGACCATTTCTTCATATTACACAATATCAGTTATACATTTTGATCCTTATATACACTTTTAGTTTTTCATACCAGAGAAACTATTTGGTATTTATACATGTGTAACTTAGTAATTTCACTTAAGGGTGTGGTCTCAATGTGCATCCACTTGGCTATAAATGTCTCTAGTTTCTCATTCCTTATGGCTAATACTCCGTTTTATTTAAACACACACACACACACACACACACACACACACATCTTGATAAATCCAGTCTCCAGTTGATGGGCAATTGGGCTGTTTCCAAATTTTAGCAATTACAAACTGTGCCGCTACAAACACGGATGAGCATATATCACTGTGGTATGATTCTTTTAATTCTTTTGGAAAGATACCCAGCAGAGGGATAGCTGGGTCAAATGGGACTTCTAATCCTAGTTCTTTGAGGTATCTCTGTATTGATTTCCATAGTGGTCGCACCAGTCTGCAGTCCCACCAACAATGGAGAAAGGTTCCTTTCTCCCCAAAGTCCTGCCAGCATTTGTTATTGGTTGATTTTTTTATAGCAGCCATTCTTTGTGGGGTGAGGTGGAATCTCAGTGTTGTTTTCATCTATATCTCTCAAATGATCACTGATGCTGAACATTTTTCCACATTTATTTGCTGCTTTCACTTCTTTGTCTGAGAACCCTTCCCTTCCCTATAAAAAAGCTTTTACTTAAATCATGGTAATAAGAAAATAAGGTATCTGGTAATCTAACTAAAGCTGGGGATTAAAAACAGGCAATTATAGCTTAATAATGTAGCATAGATATGCTAAAAGAGGCGTATTTCCTACAGAAATCTCACACAGTTTGTAAAGTGTTGTTCCTACTGGAACAAAATGACTCATGAAAAATTAAAATCCTGAGGTAAGGAAGCACAGGGTTTTTCTCCCCTCAGTGATTGAGATGGAGAAAGAAGACAGAAAGGTCATTTTAAAAGGACTGAATTTACCTATCTAACAACAATTTTTTTTAATTGAAGAATTAGGGATGTACAGAATAAAGTACAAGACTACCTCCAAACACCTGACAACCTGTGGACACTCCTGTGAAATTTGCCCCACCATCATCTAGAATCCTTTTTTATTTTGCCCAGCTGTCTTAAGTGTGTTTTCTGCTGTTAATGATACAAAGGCATAGACTGCAAAAGTTATAACAAAGCCTGTTTGGCTCACAGTTCTGGGTCCAGGGTCAAGGAGCTGCATGTAGGAGTAGCTTTACAACTGGCAGAGTCCCAACTCACACAGGCCATCACATGGCAAGAGAATGGAACAGGTGTGTGTATTCCCTCCAGCCCCTCCCCTCTCTCTTCTTGCAAAGCCACCAAATACTCAGTAATGGGGAATCATCCCTGATGACCTTATCTAAGTTTAATAAACTCCCACCTACCCTACCTTTACCTGTCAGGTGAAATCTCCACCCTCTCAATACCTCACAGTGGAGATTAAACCACAAAATGTGTTTTCAGTGACATGAAGCATAGTCAAGCTATAGCACCAGGTCACAGTTAAACCTTGTTAATATTTATGCTATGCACACAGAATGATTAGAAATGGTCTGTCAAATGCTCATTTATGCAAAGTCATTTGCACCTATGCAATTAGATTATTGTGAAGATAATCTGTTCAGACTAATAGCTTTCTTTTTTTTTTTTTGAAAATTGTTAACACATTTATTGTCCATGATATTGATATGGGGGAAGAGATGTCACTTCCAAACCTACTAGATATCTGAAACATGAGTCCATGTTCTCTAAAATTGAAGAATGAATTCTAGGAATGACAGAGGTTAAGAGCAAGAAAAATTTATTGAGGGAAAGAAAGCTTCTGTCTAAGAGAGACAGAAGGGGGACTGGAAAGTGGGTTGCCAGCTCACCCTAATTTTCAAAGGTGTTTTATGCAGCAATGCCATGTGGGGATGCGGGTACAAAGTGGGACAAAACTGCAAGACCTAATGGAGAATTACAAGGTGGACATGAGGTGGGGCAAAACCATGACCAATCAATAAAATTACAAATATACTCACTCAGGTAATATCGATTAAATGGGGCGTCAAGTCAGGGAGCAAGTCACACAGCAAGCCTATACAAGGGTTTTCAGTAAGGGTGGGGTCAGGCATATTTCCTGGAAAGGCTGGATTAAGTCCTTGGCCCCCCCACCCAGGCAATTGAAACCTATTTAGAATATCAATCACTGCTATTCATCCCCAGGGGAAACACGAAGGTATAGTAGTTTCTCTCCTTTTACAATTCTGGCTTTCCGTGGATGTGTCTTGATTGACCTTCATGTTGGCTCCCTGCTATGTTGACTCTTTGAGGGCAGCCCTGTCTAACTGCCTACAAGATATCTAATTAATTTACCTATCTGCAATATTCCCCCCTCTGAAGAAGTACCCCTGACTGCTGTGAGGGGGCAAAGGGTGAAGACAGCTCTGGCTACTTCCAGCTGAAGAGGGTCGTAGTTGTGATCAGCAGTTAGAGTTACTCTGTACAGAGGGTCTGTCTAAAGGCCGTCAGTAGGTGCCTGGCAGTGTCATCTTAGTAGCTGCATAGCTTTTAAATCAGACTAATAGCTTTCTTGCAAATGCAATATAGTTGTGATGCAGTTAGAGTTACTCTGTACAGAGGGTCTGTCTAAAGGCCGTCAGTAGGTGCCTGGCAGTGTCATCTTAGTAGCTGCATAGCTTTTAAATCAGACTAATAGCTTTCTTGCAAATGCAATTATTCCAGCTTTAATCCATCTTAATTGAGTAGAAGAGCAGAAATGGATAGGTTGGTCAGTAAATGAACCTCTAAGATCAAAGTAGGCAAAGGATGAGTCAATAGATAAACTTCTAAGCCAAAGTGAGCCAAAGGACATGCATTCTAAAGTGGGTGACTAAAACTATTGGCACAGAGCAATGGAATCATTAAAATGAAAAGAATATTAGAAAGCCTCCCAGCCAAAGTGGCTATTTTCTCCACTATACCACACCTCTACTTGAATGATCACTGTGCTGGGGATCTCTTCCTCCCAAGGCATATTTACAACACATGGGTTCAAATCTACTTTTTATACTGAACCAAAGTATAAAGGCTTCCACATGTAGGGCCTACATCCATGTCACAAAACATGAGGAAGTGAAGCTAATTTCCTACTACTCACATTCCTTTAAATCAGTGGCTCTCCAGTCTGGGCAAACTTCAGAATCAAGAAAGCTTAACTACTGATGCCTAGATCCCACTAGCAAAATTCCAATTTGTCTTGAGGTGTGGCCTGGACACTGAACAGTTTTAAAGCTCTCCATGTGAATATAATGTGCAGCCAGATTTGAGAATTATTATATTTGAAGGGCTATCTTCCCTCCAACACTTTTAATCTTCTCTTCTAAAATAAGTTCTTCCCTTTTTTCCAATTATTCTTCATATAAAAAAAACATTTAATTCCCTCCTCTTAGTTCCCTAAATATGTTCTCCTTAATCAAAATATATCTATAAATGTACAACTTAGAAGTCTGCAGTGGCCTGACCAGAGCAGAACAAATTTCCATTGTAACTTCTTGTTCTTTGCAGTCTGGATTGCATTCTTGGAATAAAGGAGTGACACTTGTAGCAAATGGTGCAACTATAGTCAACTAAATTCCTAATTCCTTTTCTTATGAACTGATGCTAAACAGGCAAACCTGAATGTACACAGTTGATCTTCCGAAATTTCTCATTTACTTTTATCCCAAATAAATTGCATGTTAGTTTATTTTCATTCATTCGTGACTATTAGTTTTCAAATGAGTCATTATTGTTATTCAACATTGTCTAAGTTAATTTTCTCATTGCTGAGACAAAATACCCTACATCCAAAGTTAAAGAAGGAAAGGTTTATTTGGCTCACCGTTTGTAGAGGTTCCGGTCCATAGTTGGCTGGGTTCAAGGCAGGGGGTCATGGCAGAGGGGTATCACAGAGGAAAAACAGTTCATGACAGGCAGAAGGTAGCAAAGTAAGCAAGAGACAGTAACAGTTTCTTTCTGCCCCTTTTATATTGTCTAGCCTACCAGGTTTAAGGTAGATGCCAAACCAATCAGTGGACTGATTTAGTAATCACACACCCTTAATGACAGCATTACGTACCCTAGATCCAGCCCTCCCTGAAAAAGCCCCCACCTACAGCCACATGAGACTTTCGGGGTCATCCAGACACAAGTTATCACAGATATACTTAATAACCTAGGGATGAGATTAGGAAGAGGCAAACAAGGTATTCACCTCACAGACAGAAATTAAGGGCATCAAATGCCTAACAATCAATGCAAATGATTTTTCCATGTGATTTTTTTTTTTAAAGAACATCCCATGGTCCAAAAAAGATCAAAATTTTACATAAAGATGGGGCATTGTATATGTCCCTTTTCCATCACTGAAACAAAGTACTTGACACCCACAACTTAAAGGAGACGAGAATTATTTTGGGTCACAGTTTCAGAGGGTTCATTCCTCCAGACAGTCAGTTTGCCCCAGGTAAGAACTGATAGAGCGAAAGGGCCTCGAGGAAGAAAGTCGCTCAGTCTATGGTGGCCAAGAAGCAGCGATCCAAGGGAGGAGTCAGGAACAGAAATACACTCTTCCAAGTCACACTTTTACTGACTCACCTCTTTTGACCACGCCCCAACTCTTTCATGAGTGCTTACTCTGTGGCACGGATGAAACTTAATAATAGAAACAGTCGTGCATCCTTTACACAATGACTCCACACCAGGAACCAAGACACGAGCGGCATGAGAATATTGCAAGCACCCAGAGAAGACAGACTGGCAGTTGCTAATTTCCAAAGGGAGCTTTTCTTCTATGTGGAGAAATGAAAGATCAAAAAATATTGAAAGTCCTAAATTAGGCTGAAAAGAAAGTTTTTTTAATTCACGGTTTTTGGATTGTTTTCTTCTGTTTTACTATTAAACATAGTTAAGAAATAAGTACACCATAATTGGGGAAACTCCTACCGTGTCACAGTACTCTGTCTGACTGTGGGCAGATCATACCAGGGCCCCAATTCTTTACATTGACAAAAATAACAACAGGCCATGTTTGGTAGCACATGCCTACAGTGCTGGCTCTCTGGAAGGCTCAGGCAAGAGGATGGCAAGTTTGAGCCCAGCCTGGGTAACTTAGCGATTCAGCAAGACCCTATCTCAAAATAAAAAATAAATGGGCTGAGGATGTAGCTTGGTGGGAAAGATCTGGGTTCTATTTCCAGTACCACCACTACCATCAGAAAAAAAAGCAACAATATGCTTTTACATATCAGATGATTTTTATTCTGAGGACTGTGATAGTTAACTGTGGTGTCAACTTGGTTTAGCATAGTTCTGGGTGCATCTGGTTGACGGAAGGCTCACCCTGGGTGTAGTTGGCACCAGCCAATAGGCTTGTAGCCAAGATGACATAAAAAGGGAAAGAAGAGGAAAGTCTCGCTTCTGCTTCTTCGGAGGAGCCCGTCTTTGCCGCTGCCTTTGGATGTCCAGCTTCACCTTTCCAGCTCAGACTCTTCAGACTTTCAACACAGCCCCTTCAGCTTCCCGATACCGAGTCCAGGGAGACTCGTCCAAGTCTCAGGGGCATAGCCAGCCCTTTTGCACTTTCCACATTTGATTCTGCAAGAGGCCACTGTAAGCCTACCTTGCAAAGCCTGTTACTCTAGTGACTTGTGACACAAGAACGCAAATATGGTTCATTAGAATCATATTTATAAATTGAGTACTTGTCAAATCTATAGAATTTTAAAGTCCAATAGTGGCAGTTTGTTTAAATAGATCAGGAATGAAAAATAGATATATTAGGGAGGCAGGGATTTAGCTCAGTGGTTCCACCACCTGCCTCGCAAGCACAAGGACCAGAGTTCGATCCCTGGTACAAAAAAAAAAAAGAGATATATTAGATTAATACTACTGTACAAAAAATTCAGGTTTCAGTGTAGCAGGAATACCATAATACCATTTTTATAAATACATATAGTTATAGACTACATACAAACATATATTAAATTTCATATATATTTTATAGACTTTCATATATAAATGTGACTAAATATATGAATATGTATATATTAATTATAACATATAAACAATTTTTCCATCCATTTGTTTTCCCTCTATGGAATTCAAATTACTTTTTAAATTTTTCTTTCCCTTTTTTGTTTTTATTTTCCAATATTTGAGCAATTAACTATGTAGTAAAGAAATATGAAATAAGACCAAATACTATGGATATTTCTCATGCTATGGTTAAGAAACAGACCTGCTCTGATGAATTACTTTCAAACAAATAGCAAATATGTCTTAGGTCAAAGATTCAGGTTCCGTCCCTATCCTATTATTCTGCTTTTCTTTTTCATTCTTTTCATGAATAAGAATGTGTGCCACTTTTTAGGTGAAGCAAATATTTTGTGGATTATAAGAAGCAGTATGGAAATTTCTGGATCATTTTTAGTCTTATTCTGTAACTCTATAGAGAGGTTGATTATCCCTTATCTGAACTGTGTCACCCAAAAGTCTTCCAAATGAGATTTTTTTAAAGATTTTGGAATATTTTCATAACATAATGATGTATGTTGAGAGTGGGACTCATATATAAACATGAAATTTGTTTATAAAGGTAATGTTATATATAATATTTTTACTAATTTTTGCATGAAACAAAGTTTCATGATGGAATTTACAATGAATGGCATCAACTCAGTGCTTAGAGAGTTTTAGATGCTGGGGCATTTCCAATTTTGGACTTCCAGGTTAGGGATCCTCAAACTGTATCATATCTTGAATAATCACTAAGATAACTAGGCTGAGTGATTGTAAGAAGGAGAGAAAAATATTGAATTCATACTATAATTTACCCTCTCAAAAGCTAGCCTAAACTGTATCTACTACCAAAGCCTTCCAACGCATTAGTCTGTCCCCCTGAATTTTTAAGCTATTTGTCATGATAAAACATTTAGAACTCAATTCAATATTGAGTTATGTTGGTATTTTTTCTTTTCATATGTAAAGAATATAAGTAAATCAAGCACAGGACTGTATTATGTGTGGGCTGGACATAATGTTTCTGTTTTGTTTTGTTTTGTTTTTGGTACTGGGGATTGAACTCGGGTCCTTGTGCTTGCAAGGTAGGCAGTGGTAAACACAATGTTAAGCATACAACTGGGCAGTATGTACTTTAGAGTCATGAGAAGATGATACCTTTGTAATAGAGTTTGCTCAGTCACACACACATTAGGAATGGTCAGATGGCCAGTTTTGTACCAAAGATCTACATCAGGACCCTGTGCTTGTGAGGCAGGCACTGTGCCTCTGAGATAAAGCCCCAACCCAGGAACAGTCAGGTTTCTAACAGTCTTGCACCTACAGCTAAATCAGGTTCAATGATACGTTATCCCATAGCATGTTTGATAATAATTCTGATTCATCCAACTCATTCTTATTTATAAAAGTGTCATCAGATCAGATGCACATTGCTAAGCTAAGCAGAAAATTATTTAGGTAGCATATATGACAGTCAAAATTTTATTCATAGAATGAATTCAGGTCTTCCTGAGCTTTGTTTTAGGGAATACTAGGCCACTAAAATTCAAGAAAGAGGAGGAGAAGGAGGATAAGCAAAGAAGATCTGGGCCTGGTGGGGAACTCAAGTATCCCAGCTACTCAGAAGGCTGGGGCAGGAGGATGAGTTTGAGGCATACTGGGCAACTTATCAAGAACCCACTTTAAGAAAAATAAATAAACAAAACAAAAACAGAGTTTCATAGTAAAATAAGAATGAAAAATGGTGCATACTTTCACCAGCTCTTGGGAATTTCCACTGTACTTTAATACCCCATGGCTTCTGTGAATTCCTGCAGTGAGGAAATCTGCTTGATTTCCTTGGACACATCATTTCTCAATTAAACAACTTGTTGTGCAACATTCAATGACATCCTGCCAAGCATGCTTTAGGAAATGTTCATGAGGAAACACAGACTTGCGTTTTATCTTTCTTAAAGTTTGTGCCAAATTATCATAGTTTATTATTGCAGTGTCACCATATGGTTTGTTGGGATTATTAAAGGAATCTTAACCTCAAAAGTCTTGTTTGTACCCAAACTCCTTAAAGATCTGGATGCAGAATACCATCTTTCAGTGTGTGGGAGACCAAGTAACAATCCATATACTTTGAGAGTCTTAGCAACAAAGATGACTATTTCACTTGCCAGTTAGACTCCACAGTGCACAGAAGGTTGTGAACCTTCTACTCTCTAACAGGTGCCCCAGATGTGCATTCTTCTTCTCTGGTCCAGCTGTCAGACCACAGTGAAAACACTTTAAAATATTCTATTCAAGAGAAAATCTGTTAACAACAAAGGAAGCTATAGATTATACCAAGGGTGACTGCTTGACACAAAAGAATGATGGGAAAGAACATCTGTCCTGATAGAGAACAAAACCTTCTGGCAATACTTAAAATATTAAAATCTGGTTTGCAGCAGCTTCTGTCCCTCTGTGAATACAGAGAAGAATGGTAAAAGCAAAGAGCTGGACTAGGGTTCTGGATACCATAGTAACCACATCTTCAGTGATGACATTATGTACCACTTGGTGCTCTCCCTGCTAAATTGCAATATTATGTCTCAGTATTCACCAAGGGGGGACAAAGCTTAGGTACAAAAGAGAACAATTGTGTTAAAGCAACAATTCACCTGGGGCAGGATGCATCTATATTTTTTTTAATTTTCTGGATAATGTGTCTTGGGCTACCAGGTGTTAGCACCGTAGCACAATTTATGAGCAGAAGCGAAATTCAAAGTGCCCTAAAGGAAAAACAGAGAACTATAAATTTGTATATCACAACACTGCACAGAAACCTGTACTGAAATCTAATGTAGTATAAAAATCTTGCTCAACTTTCAGTTTATTTAATCAGCAGAGTTGGTGAGATAGGGGCTGAGCAGCCACTGGGGAAATGTGGAGGAGTGTCATGAGCCGCAAAGTCAGAATCCTGCCAGCAGGTCCCAAACCCGAGGGAAGAACAACAGGAGAGCAAACAGTCTCACAGACTTAGTTCCAGGCTCATGCTCTCTTCGTAGCAAGGCCCCGTTTATTTTTCAGGGTGGAGTATATATAGGCTAAAACCGAAACCAAAAGTGTGAACAAGGTGTAACTGACTGCAAAGGTCACAATGCTCTACAAAACAAGTATTATGGGTTACATTTGCTAGGCAACAGGTCAGACCACCAGTTGAACTAGCCCGTTGCTATGGGCGACAGCACATCCGTGCCGGCGAGGTGACTCAAAGTTCAATCATGGCTGTGCTTATGTCAAGGCTCACCACAGAGGAGGACTGGGTGAGATCTCGGACTGGACACTCTTCTCATGTGCAAGTGCAGTGCTTTGGGATATGTCAGCGTTTCAGATATTAGGACGAACAACCCAATAAGTAAAGGTAGTGATGACTTGCTATTTTCCTATCAGAAAACACCCTTTTATGGATTTTGGAAACCTGTCCAAATAGAGAAGTTTTGATTTAATTGTTGGCTCAACTTCATCCCCAGACATATCAATATTAACTCAATGAGCATCTGTTCATTGACAAACTTGCTACACGTAGAATGCCACAAGTGCTGTGAAAGATGCATCTCACTATGGAGCACTAAATATTTCTGGCTCTCTGCTTTCAAGATATATGGTGACTGTACTTCCTACCTCTTTTGGAAGTTAAGCATAGACTGTGACTTGTTTTGGCCAATAGAATGTGAGTAAAATGGAAGCGTGTCACTTCCAAGCAGAAGGTTTAAAAGACAATGAATCATTGGCCATGTTCTCTCCTCTGTGTCTGTGAAGCAAAAAAGTCTATCACTCTGGGTCCTTGTGTCACCTCACTGAAAGGATCCCCCCCTGTGCACACACACACACACACACACACACACAAAATTTAGACAAGAAATAAACTATGTTAAGTAACTGAGAATTAGACTGCTACCACAGTATGATTTAGCCTCTCCTGACTGATAAAAAAGATAATAGCTTTTTAAAGCACTCTGTACATAATACATTATGTATTATTATGTCTTAACTATAATCCCATGATAAAAGCATCTTTTTCATTTAACAGAGAAGAAAAGTATTAGAGGGATTAAGTAACCTGCTGGAGAGTAAACAGTGGGAAAATGGCTGAGCTACAAGTGAAACCAGTTTCTAAAGACCCGTTCTTCCTATTACCCATGAAGCCTTATTTTTAAAAGATGAAACACTGAAACAAAGCCAGCATATAATGTATGTAACATTCTAGGTTAACAAAAAAGCAATCTCTGCAGAAATATGAATAGAAAAAGATCACTTTAGACTAATTTGATCAGTAATATCAATATAAAAGGTCTTGAGTCAAATCTGTAAGATTTGGTAGAATTTTGAGGAATTGAAAAAAATGGAGAAAATATAGAAACTAAAGGCACTATACAAGCAAACAAAAACAGGAAACAAAATATCAGAAGACAAAAACAGACTGGAGTTATCACTCAGTGGTAGAATACTTACTTCAACTTTCAACTGTTCATGAGTGGGCCTTAAATGGATGGTGGCTGTTGAACAATTCAACCAGCTTATAAGAATTTCCACAGGCAGTGAGGCAGCCACAGAGAATATGAAAGTACAGGAGAGATTGTGGGAGAGAAGAGTAGAAGATACAATAAGGAAATACCTGGTAAATAGGTATTTGCAAAAGAATCAGCCAGAAAATAAGTTAATGAATTAGAATAAGAATCAGATTGTGAACCGGGCATCATGATCCATGCCTGTAATCCCAGCACCTGGGAGGCTGAGGCAGGAGAATCACTGTGACCAGCCTGGGCTACATAGTGATTTCCAGGTCAGTCACAACTACATAGTGAGACCCTGTCTCAAAAAACCAAAAAAAAAAAAAAAAAAAAATCAGATTTTGGTTGGATGTTAAAGCTGAATAAGGTGTTCCAAAAGGTACAGGGAGGTACAAGAGCTTTTTGAACAGAGGTGTGATGCAATTTAATTTATTTGTATTTATTACATTTGTGTGGTAATTTGCTTCCTTCTGTGTTCTCTAGAGTGCTAAAAATTGGGGAAAATAATGGTAAGCAATTGTTTTGAGGTCTTTTAAAATTTTATTTAAAGAATACTTTTACTTAACTAAAATGTTTCCAATGGAAATTATTTTCTATTATAAATACACTAGAACATGTTACACATTAGATTTAGAAAATGTAATTCTTAAAAGATCTCATACCAGGCCAGGAATTAGCTCAGTGGTGCTACCGCCTGCTTCACAAGCGCAAGGTCCTGAGTTCTATCCTCGGTACAAAAAAAAGAATGAGGTGTGTAAGTTATATACCATGAAAGCCTTCACCAAAAAAAAAAAAAGAAAGAAAGAAAGAAAAGTAACAAAGAAAATATATAGGTTTAGAAATACTTAATGTAAATTTTTATAAATATTCATCAAAATACTTTAAATGAAAACAAATTATACTATGCACACTATTATGAAATCTGCTATTTTGGATGGATATGTTATTGACACTTTTTTCAAACCAAAGAACATTAAATATCTTACTAATGGTTAAATGCTATCTCTTTATATGGATATTCCATAATTTATCAACCGCGGCATTTTCCAAATAATTATACCATTTTCAAATTTTTGATGTTAAGCACACTGATGTAAGAACATTGTCAGCTTACTTCTATTGGCTGTACCTCTGGAAAAAAATTAAGGACCCCAAAAGGAAATGTACATGTTTTAATGTACATGTTACTGAAGGAGTTACAGCCATTTAAATTGAGTCCCCTTTTCACACACCTTTGTCCAAATTAGAAGTTATCATTTTATGTCTTTGCCAAGTAAAAATTGGCGTCTCATAACTGTCTTAAGTTGCATGTCCTTAATTGCTGAAGAGTGTACTTCAACAGGTTTTTACACATGTACTAAAAATTTGAAATTTTTTAACTGCTTTTTGACATGTTTTGCCAATTTTCTACTGATACGTTTCTTCGCGTGTTTTTAAAAGGGAAATCTAGTTAGGATATGCAGATATATCAAGGCACATGAGCTGTCTGAGTGCAAGTGAAGTACAAGGCAAGGGGGAGATAGAGAAAAAATAGCAGGATGAAACCTTCAGTACACTGTCTGGCAAATCCTGACTACAAAGTTAACCTTTGCTGGAAGAAGCAATTAGGAGAGAGCTGACAAACAGCATGGTTCAGCCAGGTGCCCCTGCCAAAGTCAGCTGCCCTTCCCCACCTGCAGGAGAGTACAAAAGAGAACGACTGGGGAGGGAGCTACACGACAGAAAACTCACTCGGTATAGACGATATATGCTCACACCTGGACAGACACACATACATTATATACACAGAGTCTGCTAAAAATATATACACGAATCAGGGAAAAAAACTTGTGTAAATATTTTAATAATAATTGACTGAGACATTGTGAGATTAATACGAGTTATCTTTGGCCTTTACTATTACAAGGGGTGCTCAAAGTGGTGGCCATTGGCTTCCAGACATTTTTTAGTAGGGCAATTGCTGCTTGGGTGACCTTGGTCACTGCGATTGCTACCCATGCATTTTCAATTTATTTTCTAAGGACCAACAGTGTATTGGGTTTTCTGTGGTATATGACACCCTCTAGCATCCCCCAAATGAGGATAACACAATCTGTTGAAAAAATATCATACTATTTTTCTTTTCCTGAACTGTGTACACATTCTTCCACAGTCTGTCTCATTCATATATATATATATATATATATATATATATATATATATATATACACACACATATACACACACATACACCAAGATACATACATATCCATTCCTTGTGCTTGTGAGGCAGGTGGTGGAACCACTGAGCTAAATCCCCAGTTCTGAACTTGATTCTTTCCACAATTTTGGTCATAAGCCAAATTGGATGAGAACCAAATCAAATTCAGTGATTAGGTTCAGTGTTGGCCTTATGGGGAAATTTGATTCGGTTCTTGTCTAATTCAGTTTGTGACCAGAATTGTAGAAAGAATTAAGTTCCTGAAATGAACTTAACATATGTATTATGAATATATATATATATATATATATATATATATATGCGTGTGTGTATGTATATTCTCACTACATTTCCCTTTACTTAATTGCTAATTTGACCCTTATGTATGGTTCCTCCTAAACAGCCCATAAATCTCAGAGAATGGGCCTGACAGGACAAAGAAAACCAAACAAAGCTCACTTAGAAATCTGCACACAGATGAAGGTGAGAGGGTCAGCATTTTATGGCCTAGGACAGCCAATCAGGTTGTGATAAGCTCCTGGAAGGAGGAAGGGCCCTGCTACCCCAAAAAAGCAGCCAGAAACAAAAAGCCCATGGGTCCTCCATCTTTCCAAAGCCCCCTTACCCATGAACCGGGTAGCTTTTTGTCCCCTTCTTTCAAATAAAGTGTGTTTGCTTTCCCTTTTAAACTTAGTCCCTTTAATCTTTTACTGGAGCCATGCTCATAAATCCCAGTGAACTGCTTGGACAGCAGACTGGAGCTGCAGTATGGAATACACACACCCCCAAATACAACATATTTTTGGTTCCCTAACAGAGAAAATCAAAATGAAAACTGCAGGCAAGGTCAGTACCTAGCTCTGGAGTCTGGCCACAGATTAGCTTTGACCACACCTCGGGATATGCCCTATCCCACTTTCGGGGAGTGTGACTCTTGTGATAGCTTGGTGGCAATTTATTCCTGGAACCCCATGGGAGGGAAATACAGGTAGTCATTTTTAACTTCCCAAAAAGGCTCCCTCTGTCAGGGACCAGAAAAGGAGCAATGCAATCTTACTGCCCACGTTGAGACTCAAACTGGTGGCTACAGTGGTACAGTGCTGCCGTTCAAGTCTCTAGGTCATGGAGTTTCTTAACCTTTTGTTCTGAAAAATTGGGGGTTAATTTCCTGGCTGGATTGCCCCCTAGTGGACTTTGTTTTTCATAGAAACTTTATGCTAATGTATAATTTGTGGTTGCTGGGCAGTAAGTACAGGCTCTATAACCCGTGAGTCTCATAGGTTTCATAACTGTATTGTGTTTCATAAGTGCATCACAGGGGCAACCCACTTTCCTGTCCCCCTTCTGCCTCTCTTCGAAGCTTTCTTTCCCTCAATAAATTTTTCCTACTCTTAACCTCCATTGTTCCTAGAATTCATTCTTTGATTTTAGAGAGCATGAACTCACATTTCAGATATCTAGCAAGCTTGGGAGTTACATCTCTCCCCTCTATATCATTTTGGAGGTCTTCCACTGAGATTACTGGTCAGAGTTCTCAACAGTATTTAATTCAAGGCACTTCCCTCCTCCGTGGCTACTGGACTTCAAGACAAAGCTTCCAGAATGTTTGGAGACCAAAACTAGAAAGATAACTGGGCTAAGAGGACTGCCAATGTTTTGGCCCTAGCCCGTCAAGGGCTACAAGATCCAGGACACAAAGGAACATTACCTACAAGATCCTACATCTTTGAAGCTGCCAAATTCCAGGTGGTCAGACAAATGGAACCAATGACAAATGTGCTAGATTTTGTTTACTGGGATCCACCAGATCTTGTAATCTGACCTTGTAATCAGCTCATAACTGCTAAACTAAATAATATGATTTCTATATTGGATTCTGAATTCCCCTGGACCTTCTCCTTATTCTCTTTGTGTGCCATATTCATAGCAATCCTGCTGACCTTATAATTTGGCCCATGCATTCTTAACTATTTCTTTGGCTTTGTCTCCTCCAGACTTAAAATCTGTGCAGCTACCAGGATGACAGTGCCTGGCACCTACTGATGGCCTTTAGATAGACCCTCTGAAGAGTAACTAACTGCTGATCACAACTACGGCCCTCTTCAGCTGGAAGTAGCCAGAGCTGTCTTCATCCTTTGCCCCCTTACAGCAGTCAGGGGTGCTTCTTCAGAGGGGGGAATATTGCAGATAGGTAAGCTAATTATATATCTTGTAGACAGTTAGACAGAGTTGTCCTCAGGGTGCCAACAAAGCGAGGAACCATCACAGAGGACAATGAAGACACATTCACTGAAGGCCAGAATTGTAAAAGGAGAGAAACTTCTATACCCTTGTGCTTCCCCTGGGGATAAACAGCAGCGATGGATGCTCTAAATAGGTAACAATCACCTGGGTGGGGGTCAAGCACTTAGCCCAGCCTTTCCAGGAAATATGCCTGACCCCACCCTTACTGAAAATTCTTGTGTGCTTCCTATGTGACTCGCTCCCCCATTTGACCCCCACTTAATCAATATTACCCAGGTGATTGTACTTGTCATCTTATTGGTTGGTCATGGTTTTGTCCCACCTTATGCCCACTTTGTAATTTTCCACTGGGACTGACAGTTTTGTCCCACTTTGTATCTGCCTCACTACATGGCTTTGCTGTATAAACTATGTTTGAAAATTAGGGTGAGCATGCAACACACTTTCTGGACCCCCTTCTCTCTCTTGGACAGAAGCTTTCTTTCCCTCAATACATTTTACCTACTCTTTAAAAAATAAATATAAGTGTATTGCAGCTGTAACCTGTGAGTTATGAATCACTGTATTCATAAGCGTATTATTCAGAGTGAGTTTTGAGTAAAACTGAACCCTGTCCTGCTACTGAGAGGGATTGCTTGGGTGTTTTAGGTAGATAGCAAAAATGTCTCAGTCTTCTTTGTCCTAGGGCCAAGAGCAGGGTTTCTTTGGGGCCATTACATGTCCCTATGTATCCAGGGAGGTGATAGATCTTACCACAGGCTGGGATTTTGCAGTGTAACCTGTCCTTTTTGCCACTGTGCACTAAGAAATACTTGGGCCATTACAGTGAGGCTCTGGCTGGACCCCTCCCCTCTCCTCCATGTCACCTTCCATTTATTCTATCACCAACCTACAGTTGTCACCATCCCTGACAATTTGGTTTGTAACCTCAAGAGAGATAGGGGCCTATACAGGGAATGTTGTGCCAAGAGGCCCCTTGTCTTGCTCTTTGTTTTAGAGACTCTTGATTCAGTCTTGGGTTACCATTAGAGGGCAAGCTAAGAAACCAAGGCCATCCTTGGAAAGCTTCTGCATGTCATGATTCCCCTGCACATTTAAACCAAAGAAAATCCCCCATTCATTTTGGAATTTGGCTTTAACAACCATGTTAGCCCCCTTGAAACAAAACAAACAAAACAAAAGCCTTCTGGGAGCTCTCTGTATTTAAAACCTGTTGCTGTGTTTGTTGCTGGGGATACAACAGGGATTGCCAGGGCCCTGGTCCAATTCCCAGAAAAGTCCATCAAGGATACTGGCCCCAAACCCACAGGAGCATAGTACAAATGAATCCCAAAAGTGATAGGGCACCAGAGTGGGAGGTCAAGGCTGCAATCAGACTTCCCAGCAAGACAGAAGATGTCCTGTCTCTTTCGGGCAAGGTAGGAAGAAAAATGCCACAAAGTAGAACACAGCAGCAGGGCAGATTGGGGCCTTGACAGGCTGTCTAGATAGACACCTGCAGCAGGGCAGGTAGGGGCATTGCAGGCCTTCTTCCCCCACCTTGGCTTTGGAACTAAGGGAGCCTTTGCACCAGGGGATTCCCAGAGATGCAAAGCCTTTCCCTTCCTCCAGATGGGGGCTGCTCACCCCTAGAATTTCTGCTCCTCCAAAGTTTGAGGAAGAAGACCTTAATCTTTTTACTGTACTAATACCTGTTCAGAGTATCCCCTGGGAACTAAGAAATGTGAAGTGCTCTAAATTACAATACCGTACACCAATTGGACCTATTTAAAAAAAAAAAAAAGAGGAATGGGGAGGGGAGAGGGTGAAGTGGTTCACGTCCGTTGTTCTCATCTCTAGTGGGAGTTTCAGTGTTCCACTGATCCTCTGCAGTCAGCTGCTTTGGATCCCATCTCTTCCCTCTTCCCTAGTGGGGAGGGACCCAACCTTGCACTCACAGAGGGAAAGCAAAACCCACAGAGCCCCCTAAATAAGGGACCTGCAGCTCCCAATCCTGAAGTCAGACTGAAGCCCACAGCTACCCTGACCACCCTCTCTGCAAATTTCAGAGTGGAACTTGAACAAGTTTCATTCATTTATGCAGAGTTAAGAGAAATTAAGCAGAATCTGGGGAGCTTACATGTGGGCTTTTGAAGGAGTCCTCTCTCTCTCTTTCTCTCTCTCTCTCTCCCTCCCTCCTTCCCTCCCTCTCTCCCTCTTTCTCTTCAGATTTACTTGGTCATAGCTTTTCTGGGAGCTATGGGCATGCAAGCATTCATGAGGGGTAATACCAGAAATGGGGTAGGCCATTCCCCATAACTCTCCTCCACTCCTCCCCTTCCTTCCCACATCCATACTCCACCTGCCATTCTCACTGAAAGGGCATGCACCACATGCCCCTGGTATTGCCCACTCCACTACCTGCAGCCACTCCTCCCACTGCCCACAGAGGGCCTTTCTTTCACATACCCCCTCTTTTCTCTCACTGGCAGTCAAGCACAGCAGCTGCTGCTACAGCCAGGGACAAAACTAAGTCTGCCACACAGCCACATGAAAAAGAGCACAGCCTCAAGGAGGTGGTGGTGACAGCTCCAGCTATGGGTTATGTCACAAACTAAAATAATTATTGTTGCCTGATTCACAAATGATGCAAAGGCTAATACATCTGAGTGCACTCTGGTTTAAAAGAAATTGTCTTGACCTAACTAAAAAAGAGAACTATAGGCCAATCTCCTTAATGAATATAGATGCAAAAACCCTTAATAAGATACTAGCAAACAGAATACAGAGGATCATCAAGAAGATCATACATACTTACCAAGTCAGATTTATACCAGGGATTCAAGGATGGTTCAACATACGTAAGTCAAATAAATGTAATACACTATATTAACAGAGTCAAGGACAAAAACCATATGATCCTTTTGATAGATGCAGAAAAAGCATTTGACAAAATTTAACACCCATTCATGATTTTAAAAAACCTGCAAAAAAAGGAATAGATGGTCTATATCTCAACTTAATAAAGGCTATCTATGAAAAACCAACAGCCAACATCATATTAAATGGCCAAAAACTGAAAACCTTCACGTTAAAGTCAGGAACAAGACAAGGATGTCCATTATCACCACTCCTCTTTGATATAGTTCTGGAAACATTAGCCATAGCAATTAGACAAGAGAAAGAAATTAAAGCAATAAAGATAGGAAAGGAAGAAGTTAAACTGTTATTATTTGCTGATGATATGATACTCTACATTGAAGACCCAAAAAATTCCACCAAAAGACTTCTAGACTTAATTGACACTTTTAGCAGTGTAGTTAGATACAAAGTCAACACTCAAAAATCAATAGCCTTCTTGTACACAAATAACAGACTCACTGAGAGAGAGATGGCACAAACAATTCCTTTCACAATAGCATCCAAAAAAATGAAGTATCTAGGAATCAACCTAATGAAAGAAGCAAAAAAAACCTCTACACTGAAAACTACAGCACTCTGAAAAAAGAGATTGAAGAGGATATAAGAAAATGGAAAGATATCCCCTGCTCCTGAGTAGGAATAATCAACATAATGAAAAATGGCCGTACTACCAAAACTGCTATACAGATTCAAGGCAATGCCAATGGAAATTCCAACACTATATTTCATAGAACTAGAAAAAAGAATTCAAAAATTTATTTGGAACTGGAAGAGACCTAGAATACTAAAAGCCACCTAGGCAACACAGACATGGCAGTAGGTATAACAATTCCCAATTGAAACTATACTACAAAGCCACTGTAATAAAAACAGCATGGCACTGGCAAAGAAACAGACCTGAGGATCAGTGGAACAGACTGGAAGATGCAAAAACAATTACAGATGTACTCAGCTACCTCATCTTTGACAAAGGAGCCAACCATCCTCACTGGAGGCAAGATAATTCATTGGTGTTGGAAAAACTGGATCTCAACCTGACAAAAATTAAAACTAGACCCTTATCTTTCACCATGCATTAAACTAAAGTCCAAGTGGATTAAAGAGCTAAATATTGAAAAAGAACACTAAACTTGCTGGAATATAAGTTAGGCAGAACTCTTGAAGACATTGGCATAGGAAAAGACTTTATGAACAAATCCTCAGTAGCACAGAAACTAGCAGAAAGAATCAACAACTGGGATCTCATCTTATCAAAAAGTTTCTGCATTGCAAAAGAAACCATCAACAGAACTAAAAGACAACCTACAATGTGGGAAAGTAATTTTACCAGCTGCTCCTCAGACAAAAGACTATTATCTAGAATACATAAAGAACTCAAAACAGGGGGTGAAGGGAGGCCAGGGGTAAGGGGAAAAAATGAGAATCAAGACTTGTCATGTAGAGGTACAAGATCCCAACAACGAATGTAACTGTACTGTATCCCTAAAATGTACCAATAAACTCAATTAAAGCTGAAAAAAAAACATTATGAAGGGATTCAATTTCTAAATAACCATGATTGTAAAGAAATAACACCTCCCTGGTCATACTATATATTTCAAGTTGCTTCTAAATAAAATCATAAAGTTAAACATACTGATATACTGGTGTCCAACAACTGAAGTTTGGAGACCAGAACTTAAAAGAAAACTGGGCTAAGAAGACACTCAACATTTTGGCCCAGGCTCTCCAAGATCAAGAAGCACTTAAGACATGAGGGGAACTTTCTACAGGATTCTACTACTTTGGTGAGTCATGCAAACTCCTGAGCAAGGAGATTGTTAGGCCACAGAGGACAGGAATCAACCAATGTACAATGTGCTAAAACAGGTCACCAGAGACAAAATGTCTACCATGCTTCCATAGGAAACCACATGGTCAAGCAAGGCCATAACCCATCCTGGTGGCTGACACTGACAGTGGCACGGAAGGGCTCTGTATATGGTTCCAAAAGTAATGCCTGAGAAGACTTAACTGATCTTGATATATATAATAGGAGGTTAATCTTGATTAACACAGGTCTTACTTTAACTTGACATTGAACACGAAGCAGAAAAATATAACCAAGACATAATAAAAGTGATAGCAATATAGGTTCAACATAGAAAGGTAGGTCCAATCACTGATCCCTTCTGGCAATTTCTAGCTACACTTATAGACAGGTTTAAGAGCCAACTGGTTACAATTAGTTGCAACTGGTTCCAATCCCTTAAAAAAATATCTGGATGTGACTCCTTCCTCAATCTGCCTTTCCATTCTAGTGCTCATACTTTGGTCATACACATTTTAAGCTCTTGGTAAAGTTGTTTTATTCTTGCCTAGGGGCTGCCAAACTCCAAGTGATCATGCAGTGAAACCTATGGTAAAGATGCCAGACTCTTTCTGCTAAAGCCCATCAGACAACACTCACTGCTAAGGACTTCCATCCACTGCCCTCTAACAACAACCCCGATCAGCTCAAAGAAGCAAGATTGGCCATGCCCCTGTTGCCAGCAGCAGTTGGATGAACATCTCAGAGGGCAGAGATGCAGGGAAAGGGGGCAGATAGACAGGGAAATAATAAGATGAAAGCCTTGTTTTGCTTTCTGGCAAATCCTGACTAGAAAGTTAACCTTTGTTGGAAGGAGAAATTAGGAGAGAGCTGACAGAGCATGCCTCCACCAGCCACCCCAGCCAAAATCAGCTGCCTCTCACCTGAAGTAAAGTACAAGAGTCAAACTGGGGAGGGAGGTACATAACAGAAAACTCACTCCACATATATGATATACTCATACCTGGACACACACACAATGCACTAGATTTCTCATTAGGTTTCTCTTTACTTAACTGCTGACTTGACCCAGTATGTACAGTCCCTATAAATTTCAAAGAAGGGCCTGACAGGATAAAGAAACTCAAATGAAGCTCACTCAGAAATGTTCATGTAGATGATGGTGAAAGGGTTAAAGTCTTACGGCCTGGGACAGCCAATCAGATTGTGCCAAGCTCCAGGTAGGATGGGAGTGGGGGCTGGCACCCAATAAAAGCAATGGGAACAAAGGGTCACCAGTCCACCATCTTTCTAGAACCCCCTACCCTGATTTATCAGGGCAGCTATCTGTCTTCTCCTTTTTCCCCCCTCCACTGAAGTGTCCAGTAAATTGTGTTCCTTTCCTTCAGCTTCATATCTTTGATCCTTTACTGCTACAGAGTTTACAGCCCTGGTGAGCTGCTTGGACAACAGAACAGCACAGCTGTGGTACAGTGTGATGAACGCTCTGGATGTGACAGAGGAAGATTAAGACTTCAGAATAGAAAGTTTCACATTCTTGTACTGCTCTAAGCTCTGATATGTTTTGTCTAAGCCCAGAGTGATGTTATAGTCAAAAGAATATAACTAAGGTAATTTTAGTTTTTAACTCAATACAGTCAACAATCAAAACACAGTTATGTAAAAATAATTTCAGATTTTTTGGTTTTGTTTTTGAGACAGAGTCTTGCTATGTAGTCCAGGCTCACCTTGAACCCACAATGGACCCCAGGCTAGCCTCAAACTCATGGCAATCTTCCTGCCTCAGCCTCCAGGGTGCTGGAATTATAGGCATGTGCCACCGCTCCCAGCTCTTTAGTTTTTGATACAACTTCTCTTTCTGGAACACTACGAAGAAAAATGAATATGTATCACAGTAATACTTGTTGAAATTTCTCTTTTTCCATGCTCTTACTTAATGCCTCTTGAGCTGACTTCCCTTTTCAAAACCAACTAAAGACTTCTCAACTCCTCATCTAGACAATGTTTATTCCGCCCTGTCTCTTGTCTATGTTGTGTATTGGGGAAAATATAATTAAAAGCCAAATCCCATGCATCCTCAGAAAACTTCTCTCAAATGTGGAAGAGAGAGAAAAGAATTTCTTTTTTTGGGGGGCGGTTGAGACAGGGTCTCAGTATGTAGTTGAGACTGCCCTGGAACTCACTATGTAGCCCAGGCTGGTCTCGAACTCACAGCAATCCTCTTGCCTCAGCCTCCCGAGTGCTGGAATTACAGGCGTGCACCACCATGTGCACCCGGCAAAAAGAATTTCAAATAAGCATTAAAATGGAATATAGGGTGAAACCAAGGCATTCCACCAAGAGATGACAAGGACAAAATGTACTCTCTCATGTTGACACAGCTAAGCAGACATTCCATGCTGTCCCTGTTCTCAAGATAAACACTAACTAGTCCTCAAAAAGGGGAACTGGACAGCACCATTTATCACACAGTGTGCATCCCATTTTCTCCAGGTAACTGGAGTGGTCATTTGTGTTTGAAACTGGCTTTATCTGAAGGGAAAGTAAATTTCTTGGTTCCTTATAATCAGAAGTAGTTAGTGAGTGAGTCTTCATAAAGCAGAGCTCCTCCATCCCCCAGAAACTGGGAAATCTGGGCACTGCACTTTTTGTTGATTTTATTCCAGGTCCTTAAGAAAACATTCCCGGGTTGCATAGCAGGCAGGAGGCTCACTAGAGTTGTAAAAGTTTTATGTATATCTCAAAGGGACAAAACATGAATTTACAATTGCTAGTTTTCCCAAAGGAGTGGGGTGGGAAAGTTTTGTACAAAGAAAATGATTTGTTTTTCCTTCTAGGTCTGAATTTACCCTCACCCAGGCAAACTGGTTTACCTTTACTCAGTTTGGCAATACCACACTTCTGCTGAGAAGCAGGGAAGGCGGAGGCAGAGTCCTGGGGTAGGGGATGCAGGTTCACTGTGCCTGAGGAAACGCTCCTGAAGCACATGTAGACCTTGGTTTTAAATTCCAATTCTGCTTCTCAATTAATTTGTTGACTGCTGCTCTAGAGGCAAATTAACATAATTTCTTCAAATTCAGTTTCCTCATCAGAAAGCACTGGGTGATTATTTAAGTAATTCCTTGCGGTTATACAACTGTTTTTCAGAGGCTTCATGCAACAGAAAATGAAAAAAAAAAGTGCTATGTACATGTTCCAACTCCCCGTGAGGAATGTAAGCATTATGGACTGCAAACAGGTACCCATATTTTTTAAGGTGCCTGCTAAATGCTAAAATAAACAGATTACCAGAAAATCAAAACATGACTTAAAATTATAAAGAGAAAGAACAAAAGCTACTTTGTCCAGATCATCACAGAGCAATTCACAGTGAGCAGTCAAGAGTCATGGAGCAGCTGGCACAGGCTTTCTTGGGAAATAACCACCAGTGAGTTCTGCTAAGTTCTCTCTCTGACCAACCAGCTGTATCCTGGAAAGCAATCCAGGATCCAATCAGCTAGGCAATACAATTTAGAAAATGGTATTCAATTATGCAACAGTTTCAAACACAGAAACTTAGGATGGTCAGATTTTTTACCTAAAAGACTGCCCTGCTCTTTATTTCATAATTTGTCAGTAAACAAAAGTGATGCTTCTGTAGGTCAGATAAATGTAACTAGGTGTACCTATTGCACTGCAATACTGTGTGACAAACCACTGCAAAACCTCAGTGGCATGTCACTGGTAGACATTTGCTTACCATGGCAGTCTGTGGGCTTCAGCTGGCCTGGCTGAGTTCCCCAAAGGATTGAGAAATCTGTTCTTGTGTCTCCTCACTCAGCAGGCTGCTTCCTAGAGCAGTAGGTGAAAGTGTGTTTTCAACCTCTGCTTGATCACTTTGCTGAGTTTTAGGTAACCAACACACCTTGGTTTTCTTGGCCTATCCCAGATCTAGGAAATTCTCTCAGCTCCAGGCAAGTCAGGGAAATTGGTCACTCCCCAACAGTCCATTGGTCAAAGCAAATAAACTGCCCAAGCCCAGAGTGAGCAGGCAAAGACCCACAAGTTACCTGCAAAGATCTTGAGTAGAGGGATATAAAATGTAAGCCACTAATGCAATCTGCCCATGATGCCAGGATTTTAACTTCTTGCTACCTATGTATTCTGATAAGATGATCTTCAGAGATGATTTTACTTCCCAGGCTTATGATGGGACCACAATTGTCAGATGTGTCCATAACAAGCAGCTCCTCAAACATACTGTATTCTTAACCTGCTAAAGTATAGCATTTGAAATCTAAAACTTGTGACTTACACAAAACTTGTGACCCAATTTTCCAAAGGCTTCAGATCAGAGGTGGGACATTTGACAGCTCTACCTTATGAATGCAAATCAAATACATCCTAGCTTATCCTAGTAATAATTGACAAGAAGAAGGCCACTAGAGCTCTGTAGTACACTTTCCAATGGAACTTTACCTAACCTAATTACCAAAGGCATAGAGTAATTAACAAAGATATATTTAACCCTGTTGGCTTCCCGTCACTGTAACAAAACACCTGACATGACAGCTTTAGAGGAGGAAGGATTTATGTTGGCTCACTGGCAGGGGTTTCAGCTCATGGTTGCTTGGCCCCATAGCACTGGGCCCATGTTCAGGTAAAACATCATAGCAGAAGGGCGTAACAGAGCAACACTAATCAATTTATGGTTCCAGAAAATAAAGAAAAGAGCAGGAAGGGGCCAGAGATCAGATATACCCTTCCAGGGCATGCCCCCAGTAGCAGATTGCCCCTAACTAGGCCCATTTCTACCAGTATGCCACCAAATTATGAGCCCAGCAGTGGATTAATCCATGGATGAGGTCAGAGCCTTGAGGATCCAGTCACTTCCCTGAACTTCTCTGGACACTGCTGGGGGCCAGCAGTTCAGTACATGAGCTGCTGGGAGAATTCTAGATCCAAACCATAAGAGTGGGTCTATCCATGTGATAAGAGCACAAGGAACTTTATATAAAGTATGTAACTTTAGGAACATATTCCTTGCTAATATTACAGGGAGAAAAGACCATTCCATACTTCAAAAAATTAAAATCAAACACACATTTTTGATCCATCCTGCTATCATTTCATCAAATAGGAAAAGGGTTCCATGTTTTGAGCAATTTCTTCATTTCTATATTCTTACTGAAGTCTCCATTGCCAAAAAGAGTCTTGTGGAACTTCTTCTAGGGAATTGAATATTATTAGTTATCTAATTTGGGCTGGATAATTTCTTGGGTTCACAGATACTTTTGCACCCACTTTTGCATTCAGTTATCATAGTAACCCCACCAACTTATTATTTTTCATGTTTCCTCTTTTTTTCCCTTGTTCTGTTTCAGAAACTTGAGAATGAAAAAATTGTGATCTTGCCTTTGAAAATTATTCTTGTCCTACCATCAATGGTCCTTAATACTTAATGGTTGTGTTTCCAGGAAAGGAAACAATGTATTCGCTATAATAATTCTCAATGATGATTTCTCAATCAGGAAAGACCCTATCTGATTACCTGCAAGAGTGGGTTTGAAAAATCAGCAAAACCCCTACCTGGGCTGGCATTTGTCACCAGCCAGTCCCCAGTCACCTTCCATAATCTCAAGCTTTTACAATAATAAAAATTATCTCTTCACAAGTCATCCAACTTATGTAATATTAAGATTGGGTAGGGCCAGGGATTTAGCTCAGTGGTTCCTCTGCCTGCCTCGCAAGCACAAGGACCAGAGTCTGATCCCCCATATAAAAAAATAAAAATAAAAATAAAAAGATTGAGTCCATTGTTCATTTATGTAGCCGTCTCCATATTAAATATTGACAATATTTATTAAAAGTTTATCCAATTGAGCCAGGGATTTAGCCTAGTAGTACTGCACCTGCCTCACAAGTACAAGGTCCTGAGTTCGATTCCTGATACCAAAAAAAAAAAGTTTACCCATTTGTTCCAAAACCAATTTAACATATACCATTGTTTCTACACTAAAGAACAAGAGAAATAGAAAACAATCTGTAAAAATTTTAGAAACTGGTCCAATCATAAAAATTATGACAAATATAACACCTCAAATTAGTGAGGTAAAGGTAGACAAGTCCATAAATGATGTTAGAAAATTATCTAGACTTTTGTACAAATAAAATCTAGAATATATGAACATTAAAATCCCAATATTAGAATGATAGTTTGTGAAAATATCAGAAAATATTTATAAATATCAGAGTGCAGGAGTTTATAAATATAAAATCCTAACACAGACATGATAAAGGTGAGATAGAGGAAGAAAAAACAGCAAAGCTTTTTCCAAAAATTTACTGTTACAGCCAGGGACTTAGCTCAGTGTTTCTGCCACCTTCCTTGCAAGCACAAAGACTCGAGTTCGATCCCCAGTACGAGGAAAAAAAAATTCTAATTCTATTTTAAAAAGGAAAAGAAGCTGGGTGTGGTGACACATGTGTGTAATCCCAGCACTTGGGAGGCTGAGGTAGGAGGATCGCTGTGAGTTCGAGACCAGCCTGGTCCACATAGTGAGCTTCACGTCAGTTTCAACTACACAGTGAGACCCTGTCTCAAAAATAAATAAATAAATAAAAGAAATAAAGAAAATAAATAGTTGTTACCAAAAGAGAAGGAGAACTCTGAAGCTTTTATCAAATTATCCTCCCAGCCCTCAGGACACTGGTTAGGTGGCTGCTGAGTCTGTGTGACAAGGAGGGGAGAGGCCAGTCTGGGCTTATCCAGACGCCTGTCAACTCTGGAGGAACAGAGACAATTCCACGACACAATGGAAGGACCTAGAGTCATGTAAATCAGACCAGACTTCTGTGTATAACACAGGAGATATAAGAGCAAGCAGTTGTGAACAGGCAGCAAGATATACAGTGTACCAGGCCTGAAACTGGCCTTCACCTCTGGAAGAAGAATATAGATCAGGTCCCTAAAATGGTGACAGCCACAGTAACAATTTAAAGATACATCTATTTGGCTGTCATCTTGCTCAGGTGCATTCTAAAGCTTTTCCTGCAACCCTGGCGAAGTATTTCTTTCCCCTTCACTTCAGGTGTCTCATTTCTAAGGCTCCTTCTTGTTATAATATTACAGGCATCTTGGGACTCAGTTATAGGCCCCAGGGCATGGAACACACAATGATGATATGTGTTAATCATAGGTGTGACAACTTCAGTTCTGTCCAGAAAAATTTTTCTCAAGTTAAATGATTTCTACAGTAGACTATTTCTCTCACCTTTCTAGAGCCTAGGAACTCATACACTTTCTTCATAATTTTTCATGGGCTTTTGTTTATGTCTCACTTCTGTGCTCCCCAAAAATTTCTCTTCTTGTATAAACTGCTTAAATTTTTTTCTTTGCAAGTTCGTAGCTTTGCAAAGGTTTGTGGCAAAGAAAACTAGGCAGTTTCTTTGCTAAGTGAATGTGATAGGGCTGGGGGTTGCCGCTCAAAGGTAAAGTATCTGCCTCACCTACACAAGGTCCTAGGTTTGAATCTCAGCACTACCAAAAAAAAAACAGAAGTCAGGATCTCACACAACTCCTAAAGAGGTCAGTGCCTAAGCCCATGTGCTGTGTATAATGAGGGGAGAGGTAACTATACGACCTAACCCTGGGAGAAGAAGAGGCCTGAGTCCTCCATTCATGAAATCATTATCTTACTCCAAGTAAACATCTGTGGAACTGAATCGGAACCATCCTTGTGAAGGATTTTGATGTTGTGATACTACCACCTAGTGGGAAGTCATACCATCGAAGAATCAAAAACATTTTGAACACTTCTGAATCAACTGCTGCCAGCCCACATTTTAACAACTAAGTGGCATGCTAGTGTATCTTCCGGTAAAATTGTTGGAGTTATAATACATGAATTGGTGGTACATGTGGTACAGAGAACTTTTGTACATAATCTAAACACCTACAAAATGTTAGGAAAATGTAAAATGACGTCTTCTTTCTCTAACGGCAGTCTGCTTTGTTTAGTTCAAAATTAACAGACACCGGAGGCACTGACCGTGAAGTGGGACATCTGGCCTCATCCCTGACCTTGAACACCCGCTTCCTGTGCACTAGAACAGATAGCTAGAGGAATCTAAGGTAAACTCCCCAACTGCAAGGAGTTGTTACCTCTGGGTTAAAGTGAACTGTCTGGTTACTGTAATTTGTCCGTGGGTAATGTGAACTGAAGAAATGAAATGTAACCACTTGAATGAGATCCTGCTGTAAAACCTGTTAAAAGGGAGCTGCAGCCCAATAGGAGCTCGATCACTGGCACTTTTTTGAATGCGATCGACCCAAATGCGATCGACCCTTTCCTGACAAAATAAACTTTTTATTTGACTTCCATTCAGCCCTTCTCTATGTGCGTGTCACTTGCCAATTCCTTCCTCAACATATGAAATAAGATATTTGTGAGCAAGTAAGACTTTTGATAACCCAAATAAAAACAAAAATAAGCCTTTGTATAATGTGGGGCTTCTTGAAGTATTTAACATGCTAATTTGCATTTCAAAACTCCAAGAAGAGATTGTACAGTATATCCCCGATTCTATGGTTCATTTTTATTCACCTTGTAATGTTTCTAAGTCAGGGTTTAGCTTATATTTAATATGTATACTTACTGCTGCAATTGGCATTTTTGCAAAAGTTATTAAATAAATGGCAAGATGATATAAATTTTATTTCAAATAAATATATTAATGTGCAAATTTTACACATTTATTTGGATATTTATGTGTTGTTCTTGGGGCATCTTGTAGGAAGTGTTGTATCTATATAACGCCTTGCTATAAGAGATCAAAGAAAAGTTAGTATAATTATATTGATATGGTTATCATAATAAGTTGATCATTTTATTTACTTTTGTACTTTTTTTTTTTTTTTTTTGGTACCAGGGATCGAATTCAGGCCCTTGAGCTTGCAAGGCAGGCACTGGAACCACTGAGCTAAATCCCTAGCCCTGGTACTCTTGATACACCAATAAATTCCACTTTGTGATCTACTCAGTGACTTGCACCCAGCTCTTTTACTGAAAAAGTAAAATCTGGCTAAAACTTCTAAATTGTATATGATCATGCAAATATGTCCAGTGAAACAAGAGTTAGACAATAGAAAGTCAAGATAGTATTTTTATCAGACTGTGCACCAAAGTATCAAAGGGCATTATAGGAAACTTGCAGAGGTACTACACATTATTTTAAATTTTATTTTTATTTTTATTTTTATTTTTCAGCTTTAATTGAGTTTATTGGTACATTTTAGGGATACAGTACAGTTACATTCATTGTTGGGATCATGTACCTCAAGTGAAGTATGTCTTGACACTGTATAAATTATTACCCTGAAGTAGTTTTGCCACTAGATTACACTGTATTCCTTTCCTTAATGTAATATCTTTGTTAAAGTCAGTTTTGTATAGTTACTGTGACTTTAGAAAGCAAATGCTGTTCAAAAACTAGCGGAATGGTTCATTTGGGGTTCTTTACAATTTGTTCATTTTGTAACACTGGGGACTGAACCTATGGCCTTTGTACTGAGTTGCATCCCTGATCCCTTTTGTTTTCTATTTAGATACAGGGTCTTGCTAAGTTGCTGGGGTTGGACTTGAACTTTAATCTCCCTGCCTAAACCTTTCAGGTAGCTGGGATAACAAGAATGCACCACTGTACCTAGCTTGATTTTTTTATTTTGTTCTGTTTTGTTGTTTGTTTTTTGTTTTTAATGGTTTTAGTTTTTGGTGCCTCCCCTAGGAAAGATGATATGAAATCATCATAATCTATTGTGACTTGCTGGAAATTAGCTGCCTTAAATCTAGACTGAAGACAGGCTTAGATATTTAGTAAATATTTTTGGTTTGGATGAGTCAGTGGATGGATTAATAAGTAGATGAATGAGTGTGAGGATGATTCCACAAACAGCACAAAAAAGTGAAATTTACACCAACCTAAATATTAATTAATTTTGTTTTGTTGGTACTGGGGATCAAACTCGGGTCCTTGCACTTTGTGAGGCAGGTGGTGGAACCACTGAGCTAAGCCTCTGGCCCTGCTAAGTATTTCTTAATGCACTCTAGTCATTATACCATGATTAACAAACACGAAGACTACAACTTTATCACTTTGCTCCAATCCAGTGGCAGTGAAAATAGAAATGATTTGCCCCTTTAAGAAGAGAATAAATAGAAGTGTTGAGATTTGATCATGAATAAGATCCTAAGGAAGGAATATAAAATAAAATCTAGAAGCCCAGCACCAAATCTCACCTTAATACATTCTACATTTCAATTTTAAATTTGTGGTTTCAATTCAGTTGCATCATCTTTGAGACTCTATAGTTATTCTCTGTTGGGAATCTCAAAATCATTCCAAGTCAGCATAACTTGCTATAGCAGAAATGAAGCCTTGGTTGTCTAAAGACTTGTGTGAAGTAACAACAGTGTATATCACGTTCTCACTCTCCATGCAGGCCTGGGTCATTTCCTATGTCACACAATTTGACACTAACTCAGCCACACCACCTGCCCCAGAACAGTGTCTTCTGGATAATCCTGCCTAATTACTTTATGTCACATTCTAAGCATTAGTGATAAGTCACTTGGTAAACAGACAAAGAATGAAGCAAGAAATAATAATAAAAAAACAGTCAGAATAAAGAAAACATTTTAAAAGTAGTTTAAAACACTACCAATTAGAGATTTAAAATGGTAGAATACAATGTGATAGCAAAATACAGCCTCTCCAGGACCTGGAATTGAGACAACCACTAAACACAAACTTGGACTTTTGGGGAGATGCCAGAACAGTAAGCAGCAACAAATCAGCCTCTCTGAGATTTGGAATCCAGACACTGGAAAATAATAATTTTGGGAAGAAAAAAAAGGACGGAAGTGGATTCCTGGGATTTAGGAAGGAGCTGACAGGGAAACCAGAGCCTACAGAGAAATTGAAGAGACAGACCTCAATGCAGAAAAAGGAGGAGGCAATGTGTACTTTCTGCCCAGCTCCTAGCTCCTGGCTTGTGAGAAAGGAAGATAGACTCTTCAGAGACACAGTGAAAGTGGGTGGCTCCAGAGGCCTTCAGGGAGAAATGCACTAGTGGAATGGAGCAGTGGATAGTGTGCACTGCATGGTGAGTGACTCACTCATGGTGAGTGACGCCAGTCCAAGCCTCCATCATATAGCCTGAAGAGTGCCTAGGCAGACACCATTCTAGGGAGGGGACAACTGAACCTGAGTCTCAGAGAAGCCATGAGTTTGCTTCATCTCAGGGCTCCGTATATTAGACTCCCACAGTGACTGGGTGAGAGACAGCCACAGGAGATGTCCAGAGTCAGGGAGATGTGGTCAGGCTGATGAGAGACATCCAGAATGTTATGAATAAAACAACTTAGGCCCCAGTCCAATATCAAAGGGCCAGGTTCAGCCTGAATTTCTATGGATTTGAAAGTCCCCAAATCAACACCATGCTTAATCCTACTGCCAGCTTGCTGGTGATTACCCAGCACAGGCCTGGGCTTTAACTGTCTCCTTTGTCTACCAAAAAGAACAGAGTCACACCTTGAACTGGACACTGTCACAAAACTACATCACAGAAGATAACCACAGACATGAAATCACAGAGAATTTTTTTTCTTAATTTTTGTTTAGTTTATTTTCTAGTTTAGGTTTGTGTATATATGTGTGTATGTGTGTGTATGTAAGTGTGTTTGAGTGTGAACATTGTTTTTAAGTTTTGTTTTGCTGTGTTCTTGTCTTTGATTTTCTTCTTGCTCTTTTTCTTCTTCTTCTTCTTCTTCTTCTTCTTCTTCTTCTTCTTCTTCTTCTTCTTCTTCTTTCTCCTCCTTTTCTTCCCTCTTATCTTCTAAATTTTTTTTCTTTTATTGAATTTATTGGTACATTTTAGGTACACAGTACAGTTACATTTGTTATTGGGATCTTGTACCTTTACATGACAGGTGGTCTTGTTTCTCATTTTTCCCCTTGTCCCTGCCCTCCCTTCACCCCCTCCTCCCCTTCCCAAACCTCTTGTCTTCTTTATAGTCTCCTGGAGCTGAGGTGAACTTCCTTTGACCTTCAGCATAGCTTCTAATGTCTTGTTCTTTTATTTCTCTATTTCTAGCCTCTCCTCCTTTCTTAAGTTTTCTCACCTTAATTACTTCACTCTTATTTTTACACACTGTATAATTTCTTTTTTCTCTTTCTTTATCTTTTATCATCTTTTTCTTGACAGTTTTTTGTCCTACCTTTACCCAATTCTATAGACACCCTTCTACTCCCCAATTAGATCCTTTCTACTTCATGCGCCTCTTGCTCATATCACAGAGTTCAAGGTTTCAAAGTTTCCCTTTTATATCTCCCCCAGTCCCAAACCCTAAATTATTAATAGCACAACCATAAAGCTTTGTTAATCTTTTGATAATTGACTCTGTAAAATTACTGTTGAATTCTCTTCACCATTAGCAGAGATACAGTTGCTGCAGATTTTAGTAGCTGTAAGTAACCTGGGTTGCCTTAATGTTTACATCATAATTAACAATTTCTTCTCTAAAATTAAGGTTGGCTTATAACTTATATATTAACAAAGACTTTGTTTCTAGTGTAGAGATCTCTTTAGTTGTTTTTCATTATAGTACTTTGGGAATAACTAACTAAAATTCTTTGCCACTGTCCCAATATTTGACCCACTTTGTTATTTTGGGAAAGGAGGATGCAGTGTAGTTGGCCCAGCAACCAAGTTCTCTGGGAATGTATTGTAGTGTTGTTAATATCACAAAGGCAATCTGAGTGTTGGCTTACAGAGAAATAGCAACAATTATGTGGCTCTGCAAAACAGCTATAGTAGTACTGTTTGAGGCAAATCAGATACTAACATACTGTAAGAACAAGTTATTGGTCTTTCATTTCATGCTCTCTCTCTCTCTCTCTCTCTCTCTCTCTCTCTCTCTCTCTATAATGGTAGTTAACCTTGTGTGTCTGAGTTACTTCACTTAATATTATGATCTCAAAGTGCAACCTTAAAGAGAGGTTGAAGTTTTTCAATCCCTAAAATAAAATAACTCCCAACCAGACTGATACACCTGTTAAATTATCTTTCAAAATTGACAGTGAAATAAGGTCTTTTTGGTATTTACACATGTGTGTCCTCTTTATTTCACTTAAGAATATTGTCTCAATGTGCATCCATTTAGCTATAAATGTCTCAAGTTTCTCATCCTCTATGGCTGAGTAGTACTCCATTTTATTAAACACACACACACACACACACACACACACACACACACACACACATTTTCTTTATCCAGTCTGGGTCAAATGGGATTTCCGATCCTATTTATTTGAGGTATCTCCATACTGATTTCCACAGTGGTTACACCAATCTACACTCCCACCAACAATGGAGCAGTGTTTCTCTTTCCCCACAGCCCCACCAGTATTTGTGATTGGTTGATTTCATGATAGCAGCCATTCTTTCTGGAGTGAGGTGGAATCTCAGTGTTGTTTTCATTTGAATCTCTTGAATGACCAGTGATGCTGAACATTTTTTCATAAGTTTATTTCCTATTTCTACTTCTTTGTCTGAGAATTGTCTACTCATTTCAGATGCCCAATTTTGGCTTGAGTCTTTAAATTTGGGAGGTCTGATTTTTTTAAATTCTCTATATATTCTAAATAGTAGACCTTTGTCTACTTTGTTACTATCTGGTAAAAACTTTTACCCACATTGTGGGTTGTCTCTTCACACTGTTGTTGGTTTCTCTTCCTGGGCAGAAGCTTTTTAACAAGAGATTCCACTGGTTGACTGTTTGCGCTAGTTCAGCAGCAACTGAGTTTTTGTTCATAAAATATTTTCCTACGTCAATGTCTCTAAGAGTTCTACCTAACCTCTCTTTCAGCCAGTTTAGTGTTTCTGTTTTAATATTTATATCTTTATAATTAAAGATTTTGATTTTAGTTTAATGCATGGTGAGAGATATAGGTCTAGCTTTAATCTTTGGCAAGTTGAAACACAGCTTTTTCAGCACCATTTATTAAGGAGTCTATCTTTCCTCCAGTGAAGGTGTTTGGCTCCTTTGTCAAAGATGAGGTGGCTGAGTGAGTCTGAATTTGTTTCTGCATCTTCTAATCTGTTCTACTGGTCCTCAGGTCTGTTTCTTTGCCAGTGCCATGCTATTTTTAGCACAGTAGCTTTGTAGTATAGTTTCAAGTTGGGGATTGTGATACCCCCATGCCTTGTCTTTATTGCCTAGAATTGCTTTTGCTAGTCTAGGTCTCCTCTTGTTCCAAATGAATATTTAGATTGTTTCTCAAGGTCTGTGAAGTATGCTGCTGGGATTTCATTTGGGATTGCATTGAATCTATATAGCAGTTTTGGTAGTATGGCCATTTTCACTATGTTGATTCTTCCTACCCAGGAACAAGGATGTTTTTCCATTTTCTGATATCCTCTTCAATCTCTTTTTTCAGAGAGCTGTAATTGTCAGAGTAGAGGTATTTGATTTCTTTCATTAGGTGGATTCCTAGATATTTCAATTTTTTGGATGTTATTATGAAAGGAGTTGTTTGCCAATCTCTCTCTCAGTGAGTCTGATTTTCATTTACAGAAAAGCCATTGATTTTTGCCTGCTGGCCTTGTATCCAGCTACCTTACTTAAATTGGTTATTAAGTCTACAGAGTATCATTTTATTTGCAAATAATGATAATTTAATTTCTTCATTTCCTATCATTATTCCTTTTATTTCTTTCTCTTGGCTCGTGGCTCTGGCTAATGTTTCCAAATCTATATTGAACAGCAGTGGTGATAGTGGACACCCTCGTCCTTTTCCTGATTTTAGTGTGAAGGATTTCTGTTTTTTACCATTTAGTATTATATTGGCTGTTGTTTTTTCATAGATGGCTTTTATCAGATTGAGGTAGAGACCATCTATTCCAATTTTTTGTAGGATTTTTATTATACGTGCATGTTGGATTTTGTCAAATGCTTTTTCTACATCTACTGAGATGGTCATATGCTTTTTGTCCTTGGCTTTATTAATATAGTATATTACATTTATTTATTTGCATATGTTAAACCATCCCTGCTTCCCTGGGATGAGTCCCACTTGGTCAGGGTGTATGATCTTCTTGGTGACCTACATTCTATTTGCCAGTATCTTATTAAGGAGTTTTGTATCTATGTTCATTACTGAGATTGGCCTATAGTTCTCTTTTTTGGTTGAGTCTTTCTTTACTTTGGGGATCAAGGTGATGCTTGCTTCCAGGATTGAATTCAGAAGCAATGCTTCCCTTTCAATTTCACTGAAGGCTTTAAACAGTAGTGGCAGTGGTTCCTTTCTAAATGTCTTCTAGAATTCAGCAGTGAAGCCATAAGGACCCAGGCTTTTCTTAGTTGGTAAATTTTTAATTATGTTTCAATTTCATTGACTGATATTGGGTCATTTAGAATTTTTAGGTCATCTTCATTTAACTTTGGCAATTCATACATATCTAGGAATCTGCCCATTTCTTCTGTATTTTCCATCTTATTGGCATATAGGTTCTCAAAGTAGGTATTGATCCTCTGGATTTCTGCTGGGTCTATTGTAATTTTACCCTTTTAATTCCTAATTGCATGGATGTGGTCCTGTTTCTTCACTGATTACAATCAGTCTTATGTTAGTCTTCTTTGCATCATCTAGCAGCTGCTGGATTGATTTCTTGTGGTCCTATACTATTTTTAAGAAATTTTTCTTTTCCTGTTCACTAATTGCAATCCTATCTTCATATCTGAAATTCTGTCCTTGCATTAGCTCATTGTGCTGCATAAACTTTCAATGGAGTTTTTAAGCTCCTAGAAATCTGTTTGCATCTGTTTTATGGATTCCATTTGTTTCCTACATTGGGATTCCATCATGTTCCTCAGCTCCTCTATTTTTTTTAATCTGTGTCCACTCTAGATTTATTAACCGTGTCTTGAACTATGGGCACAATTTCTGCTGTTACCTGAGAAATTATTTCTGATTTCATTTTTTCCAGGTTCTCTTTCATTGCTGGTTCAGGGAGTCCAGGTGGAATCCAGGGAGTCAAATTGTTCCACCTCATTTCCTTTTGGGGTTGCCTTAGGTGATGTGGAGGTCTGGTTCTGAGACTTGTTTGCATATCTTCTCATGTCAACAGATGCAGCCTACTGTGCCTTTGTTGAGGCAACTTTTTGCTCACCCAGCGGTCTTCACTTCTCAGCAAGCCATGGAGCAGCCTTTTCTCTGCTGCTCACCAGTATACCAGTTTTGGGGTTCAGAATGGTGGCCTTCTGGATCCCTGAGCTGACCTGTTGCCTGGGAGGGCTTCTGGATGGGGCCTGTGCACACTTTGGATGATATCTAAGTGTGAGTCTCACTGGGGCCCCTATGAGGCTGTTGTCTGGGAGGGCTTTTGGCTGGGGGCTCTGCACCCTGGTTCCTGTTGTATGTTCAGGCTTCTGACTATGGTCTCCTGACACTTATCAATGGTATTGGGGTAAGCCTCTGGCTGTTGCTTGTGTGCCTGTGTAGCTCTTATCCAGGTGGGCCCTTGGCTGTGTCCTGTGTCACCAAGCCTCTGGGGTTGGAGCAAAGCCCTGGCTGGGATCCACACAGCTGCTCCCTGGGATCTATCTCTTTAGTCTTTTTATGCTCAAGCATCTCCTATGTGAAGAGAATGACAGATGATTCACTTATCACTACATTGTTGACTGGCCCTTGAGAACTGTGATCTCGGCTACCCTAATATCCACCTTTACTACCATAGAAAGGAAATTTCTCCAGAGATATTTCTCTAGAGATGACAAATGGCACTTTTCCTGACTCTCCCATTCTTTCTCAAAGCTGCTTTTTGAAATATTATATCATTTTTCAAGGCTGCCATAACAAGTAGCAAAGATTAGCTGACTTAAACAATGGGAATTTATTTCCAACCAAATCTGGGAGCCAGAAATCAAAGGACAAGGGCATGATGGGATCATTTCTTCTAGGATCTCCCTTCCTGGCTCAGAAGGGTCTACCTTCTCCCAGTGTCTTCAAAAAATCTTCCCTCTTTCCATGACCACATCCTAATCACCTCTTCTAATAACACTGGTTACATTAAGGACCCCTCATGACCTTGCTTTACCTCTACAATGACTCTATCTCCAAATGCACTTGCATTCTGCAGTAACGGGTTAGGATCTAAACATCTGCATTTCAGGATGACATTAGTTTGCTCACAGCAGACCTATATTTGAGAGTAGATTCATGTTGCTAATACCTATATATTTCAAACATTAATTTTAGCAATAGCAACTATGAGACCACAGAACTTTACCTAGGTTCTCAGTTAAGAATTAAGTTAAGAAACTACAACTTTGATAGAGGCTCCACTATTGGAAGGGAGAGACTGCCTTTAACTTTATTCATGCCTTTCCACTTTGGAGTGAGCTGCTTGGTCATCTGTACATCCATTTATCAGAACAAATGCTTAGTGGAAAATATACTTACCTTCCACATGAAATCACTGTCAGAAGATAATGGCACCAATAGAAACCAAGAGCAGTTGAGAAACATAATCATCTAGCCTCCTGCACTTGGTAAAAATGAAGTACTTAAGATTCTTGATGCAGCCACTTATTCTGTCCCCCAGATATTTCCATTTCCCAGTGAAATTCAAGCCTCGGTTCATCTGAAATTTATGCACTATCTCTTACCTATGCCATTTGATATGGCACAACCTTTCACAAAGTGCTTGCTGGGGAGTCATTTCTCTGTGCATAATTTCTGTACTGATTTCCATGGCGTCGCCTGAATAATAATCAAAGTGCATATTAATCCCCTACTTACGTGAATCCTTTGATTCAGAAATTATTCTCGTTTATTTAACTTGGAGTGAACAATTTTAAAAGCTTAATCTGCAAAAGGCAATAATAGGGACAGAGCTCAGAGACCGGGGCAAGCTGGCAGGAACCTCACTAACTTATTATCACCACAGGGCTAGCAATTCAATCATTGCCTCCTGACAGCTAAAGGAAAAAGCACCTGGCTGAAATATTCAACTTATTCGAGTTTAGAGATAAAGAATCTTCTCTGTCAGGGAAAGAAAACAATCCAGCCTGTGATTGTTGATTTTTAATTTCCTGTGTGTGATAAATATCACTTAAGCTTACAGAATAAAGTAGGGGGAGCATCTTGAGTAAATGTCTGCTCAGTATCAGAACCAATGGGCTGTGCAGAGAAAGCAATGAGGCCGTGTACTGTGGTGTTCCTAGGATGATCAGAGGTTCCAAGATGACACAGAGCTGGAACTACAGTTGACATCGAGGAATGGTGATGAACCAGCACAGGTGACCACCGCACCTCAGCTGTGTGTGCAGGAGGAGACACTCTCAAAGGTCTTCCCATTGCACAAATAACCAAAAATTCCTATTTGAGCCAAAGACCATGATAACCAGTGCATAGGAAAAGCTTTCTAGGACACAGCTGCCCTGCAGCTGCTGACATTTCCCAAACAGAGGACACAGTGGGACACAGTATTGCAAATATCCCAAGAGTTCATCTATTCCTAAACAAAGTGCTTCTCTGACCAGGGGTTTGTCGGTGCAAATGGAAAGAGATGGTCAGTGGACAGATCCTGGCTTCTGTTTTTACAGGATTTTAAACACTAAAAGCCTGAAAAACGACAAATCAAATCACTGAAAAATGGGCTTTATTCAACACATGCACAGGTTATGTTTACAAACCTTTACCATAGTATTCCTGAAGGTTCTAAGGCAGAGCTGAACCTCAGCCCCTGATTAGCAGGTGATGAATGTCTTGCTCCAATAGTTCTCTTCCTAGACAGACAAGAGGCACCTGCATATCACCTGAAAAGTTGGCTGCTGCCCTTCCCTTCCTACTGAGAAGGGCCAGGCACATGCCTCTGAGCCAGCACTACCTGAGATGCATGGCCCATTGGGTGTGTTCTCTCCCTCTCTCCCTCTCTCCCTCTCTCTCTCCTCCTCTCCTCCCTCCCCTTCCCCCTCTCTCTTTAAAGAAGCTTCCTCAACACTTGGCCTGGAAACTTCTGGACCAACATCACCCAGTTCTTTGGGGAGCACTTCTTTTTTTTCCCCTCAGATGACAGCATTACTACAGCTTCTACCACTGCACAACAAAACCCCCCTATTATCCAGTTTCCAATATGTGCTGCATGGCAGCCACCAAGGGCCTCCAGTGCCCACTCACGGTCTCCTCAGGACACTGGAGTCTTTCCAGCCTCTACCACGATCATTTCCCCAAGCCATGCTCACAATTGTCATATTTTTTGTTGCAACAGCACTCCACTGCTAGGGTACCAAAATATGTAACAGCTTTGGAATGCTGCAGACTAAAGTATTCCAAAGCCACGCATCTCAAAATAATGACCCATGTTTATCATCTCATACAGATTCCACGGACAGAAAATTGAGAGTGGCTTCACTAGGTGGATGGGTGGTCCTGGCTTGTCTCAGAAGTTGCAGGCCAGGTGGAAGATAGGGCTCCCTCCTGGGAGAGCCTGCCTGGGTTTGTTGTTAGCGGGGGACCTCAGCTCCAACTTGAAGTTCTCCATTCATCTGTTTGACGAGTTTCCTAACCAAGAAATGGATTTTTTTTTTTTTGTCTAAATCAACTGGAAAGTAAGAGAAAATATACAACAGTTTTCAGACATTGGACATCAGGCAACATAAAACAGTCATTCCTGAAAGAAGAAGGCAAATAAAATGAGTCTTGTAATTGCCCACACACACTACCTGATGTTTTCAGAGCATAATGCAGGAAAAAGGAAGCCAGGAGGAACGAGGGGATCATCTGGAGTTCAAGAGACAGAGTCTAGGAGACAAGAGAGGAGGGAGCAGCACAGAGAGCTCAGGAGATTGGCAGTGGGAGCAAGTCTCCTGGTAAGCAATGATCAGCACAGGGGGCTAAGAAAACTACCTGAGACAAGAGAAAGGGGATGATCCTGAGCTCACACAGAAAAGCTCCTGTTCCCAGCGAGTAAATCCTCAGAGGACCTCAATAGTGGATCCAAATTAGACCCAGACTAAAGGCTGCTCTTGGTCCTGCCCAGTGAGACAAAAATCACATTTCAAAATAAATTCTTCCTGGTGACTTACCTACATCCCAGAACAAAGCTCAAGAATATTAATAGGAGGACCAGGGATTTAGCTCAGTGGTTCTGCCACCTGCCTCGCAAGCGCAAGGTCCTGAGTTTGATCCCCGGTACAAAAAAAAAAAAAAAAAGAGTATTAATAGGAATGGAAAATGCCCAGGGCTCATTAGACAAAATTTATAATGTGTAGCATCCAAGGAAAAATCATCCGGCATGTAAAGAAGCAAGAAAACATTGAGAAAGGTACAAGTTACAGAGTTAACAGAGGAGGACCGTAAAACATACAGTCTTTATATTACACATTTCTTATGTTCGAAGTGGCAGAGGACAGATTGAGTATAAGAAGAAAAATGAAAGCTATTGATTTAAAGAAAATTAATGGCTGGATTTAGTTTTGGTATAAAATAACTGGAAATGAAATATGGGACTTGAGGGGAGAGCTCAGCAGTAGCACCCACGAATAGCGTGACCAGGAAACTAGGTTTGATCCTTAGCGTGGCTGGGAGAAGAGAGGGAGAGGAGAGGGAGGGGGAGAAGAAGGAGAAGGAGAAGCGGGGAGTGGGGGAGGGAAAGGGAGAGGAGGGGGAGGGAAAGGGCAGAGAGGAGGAGGAGGAAGGGGAAGAAGAGGAAACAGAAGGAGGAGGAGGAGGACGGAGGGCGCAGGGAGAGAGAGGGATTGACTGAGGAAATACAGGCTCTCAAATAAAAAACATACCAGCTGGGATCAACAGCAGATTAGACACTGCCAAAGAAAACATCAACAAACCTGAGGGAGGGGAACGGGGAAAAAGAATGAAAACATGTTACGAAACCTGGGAGACATTATGCACTGCTACAAATTCCATACAATCGATGGGCTCCTTATGTACAGCAACCGCGTACTAATAAAACTAACTGAAAGCATAACAGTGGCATAAACTAGCTAAAATGAAGTACTGAGAAGAGTTGACCGAGAAAATATTAGAAGAAAGCCATGGTGAGCTGCAGGACAACTTCAAGAAACTTCACATACACGTGATTGGAGTTTCTGAAGGAGGGGGATGACAGAAAAATTATCTAAATAAAGCTAAGATGTTTTCCAAATTTGGTGAGATCTGTAAGTCCACACATCTATATCTAATAAGCTCGGCAAATGCTAAACGCAAGAAACATGAAGAAAATTGCACCAAAGCGCTACAAAATATTTGGAGCAAACAAAATAGCTTCAGCAATAGAAATGTGAGCTTCACGAAGTAATGGCAGGAAGTTTATCTTGTTTGTCCCGAACCATCCATGGTTCCATCCAGAACCATGCCTAACATACAGTAGATATTTGATAAATATGTTGAAGTTTTTTGTTCAGAGAAGGAGTTTAATTATTTTATGCAATTGCCCCATCATACTTAAGGAAACAGTTTATTTTCAGAAATAAAACATTATTCTAGCCTATACTCATGCACTGACTAAACTACCTCTAATTCATTATTTTTAAACCAAAACATACAAAACACCTAACCTCATTTTTCTTAACATGATCTTGCTCTTTACAATACTCTTTGAATCTTACCATGTCCATGGTGACGTTTGCCTTCTTGTTTCTGCAACTTTACTCCCTATCTGGATCCTTCGCCTGTATCCACCGACATCATCCTGAGACAAACAGAAGCACTTTCAGCTTGATCCACACATGTGTGTGCGTACACATACATAAACACACATATTCCCATTTTAAAAAGAAACAAAGACATACACACCAGGCAGACACACTAACCCACACAAAGATGCCACAGACTAAACAAGTTGTTTCAAGCTTATACAAAATTGCCACACATGATATCCTTTTTCAGAGCTTATAACTTGCTTTCGTGGCTCTTACCCACAGAAGTTGGATTTCATTTGCTTAACACATCATTTTTCAAAATTATTTGAGCATGGAATTTCCTCGCACTCTTACTAGCATCCTAAACAGTCTTCTGCAGGACCCGAGCTCCAGAAACACTGAGTAAGGTCCTCCCGGAAATAGCATCAGATTATCCTAACCTGGGGTTGAGTGCCCATACTGCTAGGGAATAGTATTCAAACTCCAGACTCTCACCAGGGGTGGTGGTGCACACCTGTAATCCCAGCACTCGGGAGGCTGAGGCAGGAGGATTGCTGTGAGTTAAACAGTCTTCTGCAGGACCCGAGCTCCAGAAACACTGAGTAAGGTCCTCCCGGAAATAGCATCAGATTATCCTAACCTGGGGTTGAGTGCCCATACTGCTAGGGAATAGTATTCAAACTCCAGACTCTCACCAGGGGTGGTGGTGCACACCTGTAATCCCAGCACTCGGGAGGCTGAGGCAGGAGGATTGCTGTGAGTTCAAGACCAGCCTGGGCTAAAGAGTGAGTTCCAGATCAGTCTCAACCACATAGTGAGACCCTGTCTCAAAAAAAACCAAAAAATAAAA
>NW_022900927.1:16443980-16466286 GCF_012274545.1 Fukomys damarensis
TAGGGTCTGCATCTGAACCAGGTGCCCAGTTCCAGCCCACTGGTCAGCAGGTGTCTACCAGTTAGCCATGGCCCAGGAGAACTGGAGGGTGAAAAAGGATCCAGATTAGCCAGGCATGGCGGTGCACACCTGTACTCTCAGCACTTTGGGAGGCTGAGACAGGAAGATTCCAGGTTTGCAGACCGCCAACTTGGCAACTTAGCAAGGCCCCTCAAACATGTTACCTTGTTGATCCTTACAGCAAAATTCTTTTTTTCTCTCTCTCTCATTGAGTTTATTAGTACTCTTTAGGTACACAGTACAGTTACATTCATCACTGGGATCTTGTACCTTTACATGACAGGTCTTGGTTCTCATTTTTTCCCCTTACCCCTGCCCTCCCTTCACCCCCTCCTCCCTTCCCCATTTACAAACACTTTATTTCCATTTTTTCATTTTCCCTTACAACAAATTTTGAGGGAGCAGTTACCAGCCTCCTCCTTTCACAGATGGTAAAGCAAAATATACCCGAGGTCACCCTGCTGAGTGTCAGCAACTCTCACTCCCCAGCTGATGCACTGCCTTCTGCCTCCTCTGATGAGTTCAAGACCCTCACCTCGTCACTGCCTCACCTTTTGCTGTAACTCAGGAACTCTGCCATCTGCTCAATATGACACTGGGCTCAATCCACAGGTGGACTGTGCCAAACTCCTATTGCCCACTGTGTGCCTCAAAAGATCAAAACACCCACACCAGGCATAATGACACAAGCCTGTAATCCTAGTACTTGGAGGCTGAGGCAGGAGGATCATCACAAATTTGAAGCTAGCCTAAACTACATGTGAGACTTTGTCTTAAAAAAGAATTTAAAAATAAAAATAGAATAATACAAGACAGAAACCCAAGACCTAAAAAACTGTAGAACTGTAGAGACCAAAGCAACTCCATTTTGAAAAAGGAGACCATCTTGGGTAGAGTCTGACCCGTGGTTGAACTTAGGCTGAAAGAATTTGCTTAGTCTACAAAAAGCACAACCAGTGAGGAATGTGGGACCCTGACCACTGTATAGCCCCTAGTTAGTCAGCATATAGCAATGCAAAACAGAGTGTGTCGGAGCCTGGTACGGGTAAACAAGATAGTGACTCAAGGCTTCACCAGAACAGAACATCCTGAGGTCTAGAGATGATCAACATAAGAGACCAGGCACGCCCTACACCCAACCCCCTGAGATAGACAGCAGAAAACTGACCCCCTTGCCCACTTGCTGTGCTTGCAATGCTCTCCCTCTTGCCTTTAAAAACTGTGCAAACCCCTGAGCGGGGGCCTCTCGGAACTACCTGGCTCCGGGAGTGCCATCTGGCCAGACCAATAAAGGTCTATTTATCAAAAAAGAGCCTGTTTGACACCAGGTTCGGGGCTCTTGTCACTGAACTGCTGCTCCGGTGAAGTCCAAGAGTCCAGGCTTGAGCTTGTAATAAACTCCTCGTGTATTTACATCGGACTCGACTCCTTGTTGGTCTTTGGGGACATCGCGATCTGGGCACAACAGAACGTTAGGTAGAGATTGGACAATCCTTCAAATTCTTGAGTTTCAGTTTTCCAACACTTAAAACTAGAATAAAGGGAATTAGACAATCTCTGTACAATTTTTTGGCCCCAAAGTTTTATAATTTTATGAAATTTCTATCTCAAAAATTCATCAAAGACTCTTTTAACTGTTACAGACATTATCCTTTCTTCTTCTTCAGTCTCCTCTGCCTGTGCAGAATTTTCACTATTGGTCACATTGCTTCCTCCCACGACTTAAACCAAAGCTGCAGCTTCCTTAAAAAAAGCAGGCAGGAGACTTTCAGAAAGACGACAGAATGGTGAGCAGCAGACAAACAGCCTCTCTGAGATTTGGAGTTCAGATGCTGGGATATAGCAAGGTGAGGAAGAGGAAAGTGAGAGAAGTAAGTCCCTGGGACCCAACCATGACCTGAAACGAGAATTAGAGCCCATGGGAAGAGCAGAGAGAGGGACCCTAATGCAGAAGAGGGAGGGGGCAAATGGCACTTTCTCCCTGAGTCCCAGCTGGTGGCACGGGAGAGGCAGCTCAACCTTCAGAACTGCAGTGACCACTGGCAACCATGCCCAGAAAAACACACCAGTGGAGTGAGGACCACAAACGCCTTGAACCCCAACAGAACAAAGCCACTGGGCAAGGCAAAAAATTAAGCAGAGGGGAAAGAAAAAGAATCAACGACAGGAAAATAATACAGCAAAGATAAGTCAATATGTATCAATTATAACAATTGATGTAAATGGTCTCAATTAACCAACCAAAAAAATACTGGCAGAATGGAACAAGAAGCAAAATCCAGCAATAAACTGCATACAAGAAACACATTTATCTCAAAAAGATATTCATAGACTGAAAGTCGAAGGATAGAAAACAGTACTCCATGCAACAGGAGCCTGGAAAAAAGCAAGGATAGCTATTCTATTTGCAGACAAAGTGGATTTCAAGCCAAGACCGATTAAGAGAGACAAAGAAGGTCGCTACAAACGTTAAGGGAGCAATCCAAGAGGCCTGCACTAAATGTCAGGATATTGAACTATATAAAACAATTGTTAACAAATATGAAAAATCAGATAAGCACTAATACAATTGTAGTGGGGGACCTCAATACCCAACTGTCACAAAAGACAGTACAGTAACAAAGAAATATCAGAAGTGAAATTTTTTGGACTCGGTAGGTGTCTGCAGAGTGCTCCACTCAAAAACATCAGAATACACATTCTTCTCAGCTGTACATGGGATGTTCTCCAAAATAGATCACATGCTAGCTCACTGAACATGCTTAAGTAAGTGCAAAGGAATTGAAATTACCCCATGCATATTATCAGATTATCGTGCAATAAAATTGCACCAATAACTAATGTTATTATCCATCTCTCACAAAAGGTGATTTTCTATGTGTATAACTAAACCACCTTAATTTATACCTTCGTAACATTTTAATATGCAGAATGTCATAAAGAAAAGAAGCAAGCAACATTTAAGGTTCCTGCCGATGCTTATGTGGTATCGTCCGAGTCTGACCCACCTCGTCCAATGGGCACTTGTGCAATCAAAGCTATCGTAATTATGCACTTACTGTAAAACCTCTCCATTAATGACAGTAAGCTGTCTTGTGCTTTTGAAAAAGACAGTTTAACCAGGTACAGTGGCACACACCTATAATCCTGGCACTTGGCGCGCTGAGGTAAAAACATCACGAGTTTGAGACCAGCCTGGGTCACATAGTCAGTTGGAGATCAGCCTGAGCTACATAATGAGACCCTGTTTCAAAAAAGAAAGGAAGCCAGATAATATTGATTTTTAAAAGAAGGCAGGGAATGGAGGGAGGGAGGGAGGGATGGAGGGAGGAAGAAAGGAAGGAATGGAGGGAGGGAGGGAAAGGGTGAGAGAGAAAACAAAACCATGACTTCTACTTCACTCGGGGCCCCAAGGCGGCAGCAGCACTGAGGTGAGGCTCATTCTTTCCAAGCTTCTGCATTAGCAGCTTGTCTCATCCTTTGCTGATTCCCAGTGCTGTGTGTTTGAAGGAATCAGGATCGAGAGGGTCAAGGAATAAATAGGAATGAAGCGGTTGGAATCATAGAAATCGTATATGCCAAGTCAGTGAGTTTATGCTCCATTTTACTAAACAGGTGAGGAATCAGAAACAGAGCTACTGAGACTTTGATCAGGGCTGGGTATGTAGCTCAGTGGTAGAGCACTTGCCTAGCATGAACGAGGCCCTGGGTTCCCTTCTTAGTACTGCGAAGAAGAAAGAGGAGGAAAGGGAATGGAAGAGGGAAAGAGGTGGGAAGAGGAGGGAAAACAAGAAAGGCAATATGACCCACACCACACACGTTTGGCATTCTTGCTGACTACCATTTATTGCTGGAGAAATAGTGAGCTATGCATGTTCTCCCCTCCCTGTATCTCCCAGTATGATCTCATGCGCAGTGGATACTCACTTCGTGTTCAACAGCAGGGAGTAGGGTGTAAGAGAATGACAAAAGGACAATTATCACTGGCCACCACACAAATGTTGATGCCCCAGTCTGTAGTCTAAGAAGACACCCTTCTGTTTATTTTAGCATCTGGTTGGGTGAAATAAAAGTTAAAGGTCCATCCTCTGATTTGGGGCTTTTATAGGGATTTCTAAAGCTCCCAATATTTCCATCCAATGGCACTCTCCATAGCCGGCAAAGCAAGCATTCTTTCTCTTCTTGGATCTGTTTGTTACTCAGAAGGCACAGAATACTCTTTATTCTCTCCCAATTACTCACATATGAATGTGAACCGAAGAGGCCCTCTGGATTGATGCCTCATCACTTAGTCATTCGTAAATGTTAGAACATTTAGCTCAAAAATAGATGACAACTGATAGAAATTCTCCTCAGCTTATTATTTCTGATCATTTAATTGTCTACAGCAGCAAATCCACAGCCCATCCAGTCAGCTGAAAGCTGTTTTTAGTTTTTCTATGAATTTTTCCCCTGACAGTTTTCTAAATGGGTCTACCCACTGCTGATGATCTCAAATTGAGGGCCAGTCCTTCCCCATTTCAGAAGGGGATAAGAGCTGCAGATTTCCTTTTAGTTTCAGATTTCAGAGACATGGGAAAGACTGGATGAATAAAACATAAGCAAGGTGACACTGGAGAAACCCAGGGAGGAAAAGCAGAAAGTGCCTCGGGTGAGCTGATAAATTTGTTTTGTGTTCAATGAGGGACGGCTATCCAACCAGCAGACTGTCTTGAACCAAATCTGTTGGTTCCACATCAGAAAATGATGGTCCCTGGAACTGAGAGTAATCCTACTTACTCTATGTTTGTGTTTTTCTTTTTGCTTTATAGTTGAGTGTTCATCCTTCTCCTCTACAAATGTCTTCATCCAAAGTAACTAAATGACGTGTCTTGTCTGCGTTCCAGTGAATTGCCTAACTTCCTCTTTCTTTTGTTTGTAATTTGGGTGTGTCTTATTTGACTTAGCTAATGTATTTCTGGAAGGTGTATACACAAAGTCTTTACCAAGTTAAGTCATAGTATAAATGTCCTGATGAAAAGTCACTGTTTAAAGAAAATCTTTAATCAAACTCTGGACCTTACGCTTGAGAGACAGGCTGTGGAAATACTGAGATAAATCCCGGTCCTAAAGAAAGTCTTTGATGTGTGTTATTATTGTAACATCAAAATCCCAAGAACCACCTCTTAATTTCTCTCCTACAAAATCAATTTCCACCTTTGGAGTTCCATAAGTAGAACAATATCTACAAACATTTTTGGTCTTTGGAGTGAACAATTTGCAACGGTCTGAATGTTTGTTCCCTAAAATTTATATGGTAAAATCCTAACCCCCAAGGTAATAGAATTTTGGAAGGTGATGAGGTCCTGAGGACAGAATCCTCATGAACGGGATTAGCGTCTTCATAAGGGTAAAAAACAGAAACAGGGGCCAGGGATTTAGCTCAGTGGTTCCGCTGCCTGCCTCACAATTTCAAGGACCCAAGTTTGATGCCCAGTACCAAAAAAAAAAAAGCAGACACCAGAAGCCCCCTGGGACTTTGTGTCCTCTGAGATTACAGCGGGAAGACACAGAACAGGTGGCTGTGTGGCAGAAGCAGGTCCTCAGCAGACACCATGCCTGACTGTGCTTAATCTCCGATGTCTGGACTCCAGACCTGTGAGAAAGAGACTTCTGTCTATAACCCACACCCACATCTATGGTAGTTTGTTAGAATAGCCGAAACTAGTATGCAAACCTCCCAAATCCACTCTTATTCAGTGGGAGCTTTTTGCTTTGTTTTGCTTGGCATTATAGGGGGTTGAATCCAGGGCCTTTGCACTGAACTACATCTCCAGTCCTTATCTACCTATCTATCTATCTATCAATTTATATCTTGAGAACGGGAGTCTTGCTACATTGCTAAATTGCTAAATTTCCCAGGCTGGCCTCAAACTTGTGATCCTCCTGTCTCAGCCTCCCAGAGTGCTGGGATTGCAGATGTGAATCGCTAGACCTGGCTTTGTTTTTTGTTCTTAATGGGGACACTCTGAGAGTCACTGTCCTTTGGATACCTGAGTTTTAACTCAGAGGTGACATGTGAGTGGAGTCCTGGTCTTCTTCCTCAGGTCCTCGTAAGCTTTCTTTCTCGGCCCACCTTCCTGGAGTCAAGGTCATAGTGTCCTCTCCCTCCTGAGTCATGTTGTTTTAGATACCCTGACAGTGTTTTCAGTATCTGCATAGCTTTTGTGTAGAGCTCAGATTTGTTTCACTCCAATAAACCCACCTGGTTCTAGAAACAACCAAAGAAAGGTGTTTGTACTAGTTAGCACTCAAAGGATCACATAGCAAGTTCAATTTTTATTTATTGTCTTTTCATTCTTCTAGCATTTCTGGTGACCAGGAACTAAAGAGTACAATCTAAACATTACCTTTAAGTAAGTCAAGTCACTCAAACAGCAGACAGTCCAAACTGAAAAGTAAAATCCCCGAAAATAACCACTTGGTGTCGCTGTGCTGTTGCTGGTCTCCTGCTTCAGAGGCGAAGAGAATCTGGCATCGACCAAAGTGACTCACAGGAAAAGAAAACTGAGACCAAGTCCTATTTTTTCATGAAGGTTTTCCAAAGGCAGTATTGTGTCGGCTATACAGGGTTATTTCCCCATGTTTACTTTTCTTGCTTGCCCTGCACAGAGAAGTTATTACATAACTGGGCTGATACAGTGCGACAAAGGCGAATATTTAACGCTCACTTCAGTGGTGCCCAACCATATATGTGCATAAAAATCTGGGCGCTTTCTAGGAAGCTGGACCCCGCCCCGGAAATGCAGAATAGGTTCTCTGGGTGGATTCAGCACTTATGTTTTCACTTATTCTCAAAGTGATTCCGGGTATTATTAAGATTTAGAAATCTACTTTCCCCTATAATTATCTTCTAATTTGTAATGTTAAAGGAATAAGCTAATCTGAAATTCTACATAATTCAACAATTTTACATTTCCCCATCCACACAGCTCATTCAAGATGATTGTGGGGGAGTGCTTTATCCCTTACTTAAACCTTTCATCTCCTTTCCTTCTCATCTCTTTACTTTTCTCAAATATTTCACAATATACAATCCCTCAATAGCACTAATTACATTTTTGCATTATTTATTCATCTTTTCCTGCTGAAAGAAAGCTGAGCTGCTCCTGCTCCCCTTCCTGTAATGAGCGCTATATTAGTTCCAGCATTGTTCCGAAGAAAAAGTAAGCTCCCTTTTTGGGGAGTGCTCACCTGATCCTGTAGAAGACAATTCACATACATATGCTCTCTCATAAAACCCCCATGAACATAGGGCCGCGGATTTAGCTCAATGGTTCCAGCGCCTGCCTCACAAATGGAAGGACCAGCTGTTCGATCCCTGGTACCAAGGGGTGGGGGGTGAATATACCTTTACAAACGAAGAACCTGGGGCTAAAATTCTGCCTGGTCCACTCTACAAGTCAGTCTTGAAGCTCAAAATCCTAACACCCGAACCTCTTGCTTTACTCTCTAAAGATGCTATTTTGTCTTGAAAATATCACCTCGCTGCTACGCAATTTTCTAAGTGTCCGGGCTGCAGACTTCAAGGATTCTGGACTAACAGCTAATAGAAGAGCCCTGCATCATGACTTAATGCGCAGTCTTCTTCATGAGTCTTACCATTTGTGGTTACTCGAAAAGAGGAACCAACAGCAAGTCTCAGGACTGCATGTCTCAGGACTGCTCGTCCATAGCCAATACAATTAGGACACTTCCCAAAAGTTTGTTCAGTGAGGAACAGAGCAACCTCACACAAAGAACCCATTTGGTGACCCCAACCTTTGGTTGATAAATGAAAGGCGTTGACACATTTTTGGTTGATAAATTTTGCTTTCTTTCAGCAATTCTCAGTGTGTTTCAGTTCTGTAGGAAACATCAACAATCTCAAGTTTCTCAATTGCTGTTAGACTTCAAAGGAACATTTGTGACTAAAAACAGACTCACCCAACCAATCATTTATGTAAGAAATACTGATCTGATTTTAGCTGACTGCCTAATTCTGCCTTCTCCCCGACACAATAACTAGGAAAATATCAAAGCAAAAACTATGTTGCTATATCTGATAATAGCCAAAATAATGATTATACTAGCACCAGATACTCAAAACACTGCCAACAGAAAGAAAGCAGATAGTGTTCATTTTGCTTACTTGAGTAAGATTGAAAAAAAATTCTGAATTCCTGCTGAGTTCCAGAGCCTCCTGTATGTGGTAATCATTCAGCTATGATTTTTTGTTGTTTTTGTTTTGTTTTTTTTGTACCAGGGATCAAATTCAGGTCCTTGTGCTTGCAAGGCAGGTGGTGGAACCACTGAGCCAAATCCCCAGCCCTCAGCTATGATTTTTTGTTTTGTTTTGTTTTTGTTTTTGTTTTTGTTTTGAGACAAGTTCTCACTACGTAGTGAGACTGACCTGGAACTCACTATGTAGCACAGGCTGGTCTTGAACTCACAGCAATCCACCTGCCTCAGCCTCCCAAGTGCTACACCTAGCCACAGCTATGATTTTTTTAAGATTCACATAATAAAACTCTGTGTGTGTGTGTGTGTGTGTGTGTGTGTGTGTGTGTGTGTGTGTTATTGTGTACTGATTTTTTGAGATAAGGTCCACGTTAGCCTAGAATTCCAGATCCTGTCTCAGCCTCTAGAGTGCTTGGATTTGGATTTCAGACATGCACCACCGAACCCAATGAAAATTAATAATTTTAAAGTGAACAATTTGGGGCCACTAATTATACCCACAGTATTGTAAAATCACACCCTCTAACTAGTTCCAAAATATCTTCACTATCCTAAAAGCGAAGCCTATGTTGAGTAAATTTTTTTCTCTTCTGCTTTTTCCCAGTGCCTGACAGCCACAAATCTACTTTCTGTCTCCAGGGACTGACCAGCTCTTGAAACACCATAGGAATGGAATCTCACAGATGAGACCTCTGAATTTGCTTTACCTCACCTGCTAAGGTTTGAATGTTTATGTCCTCCCAAAACCCATGGGCTGAAAACTTAATTCCAGTGCAGGAGTATAAGAGGTAGGGGAATCTCCTGATAACTGAGGGCATCTTCTCTGATGTTTTATGAAAAAAAACAACGACAGAACCTTCAAGGTTAGTTCTGATGTGGAATCCAAACTTATATTAATTCTTCTTATTAAAATAGCATCCATTTGTCTGTTTTGCACTTTGAATAGACCCTTTAAACATGCATGACTACCACATTATAAGTGTTGGTCCCCTGAGCTTCCTTCAAATACTGGTACATCTTATTTTACAATAGCAAAAAAAAAAATCATATTTGTTAATATTGCCACCCACTCATTAGATATCAAAATATCAAAAGCTTTCAAGGTTACAGTGATGACAGATACATGTTTTCCAAAAGTATAATATTTTATTTAAAAGCTTGAATCTTATCATTTATTTTGCTTGAATTGACATACTTCATTTATTTTCAAGTAATTATATTTTGTCAGTCCTGGGGGGGTGTGTGTTTTATACTGGGGATTGAATCCATGGCCTTCACACTGAGGTACATCCTCCACCCTTTTTAATTTCATGTTGTTGATACATTGTAAGCATCCTGCCTCAGCCTCCCAGAATGTTGGGATTACAGGTACGCACCACCACACCTGGCTTTGTCAGCTATTCTTTGGGGGGGAGGGGTACCAGAGATCAAACTTGGGACCTTGAGCTTGCGAGGCAGGTGACGGAATGTCTGAGCTAAATCCCCGGCCCAGTCAGTTATTCTTATAAGGAGAAATGGATAACAACTTGCAACTCCCACAGTGGTCCAAACACTTTTCCTCAGGACAAAGCTTCTATCTTCTGTCTGCAGCAGCAATTCTCTGAGTACGTTTCCAGTTCAGCACCCAGAACCTTTGAAAGGAGCTTCTTCAAGAATCAATAAAATTAATTTTTATCGCCCCATCCAGGGCATCTCCGAAAGAAACTGGTGTTTCCTCTTTTATTGCACATGCATGGCAATGATGAATACAGTGACTGCCAGTCCATCCTGGGGATTTTGCCCTCTGCTGCCATCTAGGACCATTACAGGTGTCAGCAGAGTGGGCAGGGCAGGTGAAGTCTCAGGTTGTTGTGGCAAGATTTGCTTTGCAGAACTCTCAGAATGGGTCTCGGGAAACTCTAAGCGTCTATGAACCATGCTTTGAAAACCATTCATTTAAACATATAGGATGGGCAGGCAAAAGTATAATGCATGGTTTTTTAAAGATGATATCTGAAATTCAGGATTCAAAAGTAAAAGAATGGCAAAAATGCTCCCTTTTGGTTTACTTACTCATATTAAAGAAGAAGAAAGAAAATATAGCAGTAAGATGGAAAAAAGCTAGCAGTCTTAGACTCTGAACCAACCAGCCATTCCATGGAGCTTTTGAACACGTCCCTCCTCACTCAACAAAGTCCTTTGCCCGTGTTCCTTCCTGTGTCTGGCTGAAAACAACAACAAAAAACAAAAAAACAGCTGCTTTGGGGTCCTGGATTCTATGATTCCACAATTCCTGCGCTGCAGCTGTGGCTCCTGTTTACCAACCCACCTTCATGTTCTTTTCCCCTCCAACAATTCCGGAGAAAAAACAGACCTGCATCTCAGAATCATATCTCTAAAAACCATCACTGCCCCCAAATTTTCTGATTTCCCACTGCCTTCTGTAATTTTCCCATAGGGTCACCAGAGACATTTTCCTCTTTTGAAAAAATGCAGGCATTGTTAAAGTTTGAAGAATGCTAATATATTCCAAAATCTTAACATTCATAGCCTTTAGAGTTTAAACCTGAACTGAACTTCTTGCCCGTGACCCACTAATTGTTTTTTACCTGTGGTTCCCCAAGCTGGCTCCTCACTAGAAACAACTTGAAAGCTTTTTCAAGCTGCAGATTGCAAACCCACGCCCTCCAGAGCCTCTGATTTAATTAGTCTGCCAGCCTGGAAATCTGCATGGATGTTTTAAAGTTTCATCTTTGATTCTAGTCCTCAACTGAGTCCAGAGCACTGTCTGGGACTACTTTATCCGCACTGGTATCACGGGAAGCTTCTGCCATCACCCTCCACCGCTGCGTAGGGGCTGCCCGCCCTCGGTGCCCCCCATTCGATTCCACCCAATCACACCCTCCCTTGCCTTCCCCCACCGGGTGCCGCCCATTTCACAGCGACCACAGTCTTTGCACGGTGTAAACACAGCCCCAGTTTATCCCAGTCTGAAAGCCATCTCTAGCCAGGACTTCAGAAATACTTTATTCTTCCACTTTACTTGGCTCGCCAACCTGCACTGCCTCCCCGGTTGACGCTTTGAATAGCTTTTGACATGCAATGGTTGTTTAACTTTTGATGTATTTTTGTTTTGTAAGGAGATAGACTTTGTCATTCTGCCAATATTGAAAGCTCTTGCAGGGCAAGAATGTGCCTTGTTTCCTTTAGATGCCAAGTTCCCAGTAGCTACTGTCTTGTTGCTGACTTTCAGATGAAGTTATCTTGGTGGCACAGATCTAAAAAGTGCAAAATATGCAAGATAATAGTCAACATTCATACAGCACTTTATGATTTATAAAGAACTTTATCTGTTATTTCTTGTCACACTCACCCTATTAAACGTGTTCTTTTTCTTTTTTCCTTTTTTTTTTTTTCCTCCAGTGTCAGAGATTGAAACCAGGGCCTGCAGCACACTAGGCAAGACTGCTGCCACAGAGTTATGCCCCAGCCCTAAGTGCACACTCTCCACTACTCAGTCTTCAAGCCGGGAGATTAAGACTTAGAGAAATGTACAATACCAATTTTAAACGCACCTTAAGTGGCAGAGTAAAGAAAATGGGTGAAGTTGATCTAACTCTGTAGGCAATTTTTAAACCATTATGCTTCATTTCCTTATATGTTATATATTTTTAATCCTCTAGGGGTTTTTTTGCTTGTTTTGCTTTGTTTTGGAATCAGGGATCTTGCTCTTGCAAGGAAGGTGGCGGAACCACTGAGCTAAATCCCCAGCAATCCTCTAGTTTTTTTATCAGTACATTTTTACAGAGCATACTAATTTTATTTATCACGAGGGGGGGTACATGGACATAACACATATCAATTCTTTTTTTAATCCCCTTCCCTCCCTCTCCATTCCTTCCAACTCCTGGTCTCCTCATTTGCACAAAGTTCTATTTTCATCATTTCTTCCCTTCGATTCTTTTTTTTTTAAATCCCCTTGCCCTTTTTCCTCTCCCCTCCATCTCTTATCCCCCTTTCCATTTGAAAAAGACTATTTCCCTTTCTTATATAAGAGGAACCATGTTGGGCAGGGGATTTAGCTCAGTGGTCCTGAATTTGATCCTCAGAACCAAAAAAACAAAACAAAACAAAACAAAAAAACCCTTGTGATATTTAAGCTTATATGTCTGACCTATTTCACTTAATATTATGGTCCTCTAGTTTTGTTTTGTTTTTTTTAATTTTCAGTACCTTATATATATATATACAAGAAAATATAAAGCAGGCTTTTGTTTTGTTTTGTTTTGCAGAGTGGGCTATGTTCTTTTAAAATGTTACCTCATTTGATTCTCAGGATGCAAAAACAAATGATTTAATCTTAAGACTCTGGAATCCATGAGAGTGTACAAAGCCAGCCTCGGTAAGAAAGGGCATCATGAATGGACCTTAAAAGCTGGATAGCAGTAAACTAGATGCTTACAGAAAGAAAGAGGAAATAAGCTCAGACTAATGTAGGATCTGATAAGGTTTCTAGCCTGACTGCTTTGGTATGTTTACACTGAAGAGTTCCCTTCTGTGGTAAGATAAAGTCAGCAGGGTAGAGTGAGGCTGAAGAGGAAGATCTTGGAATGCCTGGATGATTAATGGTGTCCTGATCCCTTAAACCAGTAGTGGTGAACCTGAGGGCTCTCACAGCTGCCATCTCTGCCTTAAGCAATGGAAACTTAATGGTCTTCAAAGATTTCCCTGAGAACACTCTTAAAATTTAGTTTATTGAGTCAACAATTGCATTGTTATTCAAGGCTCAAAAGCCTCATTTTTTGTTTTTCTGCTGAAATATACAAAAGTGAAATAATAGCAAGGGTTTAGGATATAGCTCAGAGGTAGAGTGTTTGCCTAACATGCATGACCCAGGTTTGGTCCTCCAAAACTCACATACATGCACACCCCAGCAGAGTTCATTCACGAAGCACACAGCAAAGTCATCTGAGGGACCAACATAGACATTTATCTCCAGTCCCAACTACAGAAGATCCTTCTTACACCCTCCTCTGTGCCACCAAACAACCGCTAAGATTCCTGTGTGACTTTGGATCTGTGGTCAGCATCCCCTAGGTTTCCTGTGACCTGAGATGTAATACTTTGAGCTTTCGAAGAGCAGAAGTTTAAAATAGATTCTGAATTTGAACTAGTTGAGCTCAGTCCATGGTGGTGTCAAAGGATTTCAAATGATGCACAACGGCTGCAAAGATAAAACGAGCAACCTCAGGCCTGCGGAAACCTGTGTTCCCTCCGCCCTGTTCCTGAACCCATGAAAATAGAGAGCTTCCCAGAAGGCCTTTGCCCTTCAGGAGATTGCCAAAGAAACCCTAACTAAAAGAGGGAGGCTCTGGGGGATTTGCCAAAACTTCAGTAAGCCTCTGAGTTTCAGGTTCCTTGATCACAAGAAGTTGTGAAAACAAATGGTTGCTTAAGCTTGCCTTCATTTAAAGTTACAGCACTAAGTAAAAATATAATAATCATGAGAAAGTCTCAGAAGATCTTTCATTAGAAACCATCTTCCACAAAAACAAACAAAAAACCCATTTTCCCTATGTTTAAACTCTATCGAAAAGTAAAATTGAAATTAAAATTAAAATGTCTGTGTGTTAGTTTTTTATTTCCTGCATTGTATCAACTTACCACCTGTGTGGATTTTAAGCATTGCAGATGCCTGATAAACAAGGCAGTTTCTGCTTGCATGTGTCTTGCATTTTTGCAAGACAGAACACATGGGAACATAGGGACCTCCAGGAATCCAAACTCTCAGGTGGTGCTGAGTGCTTTGCAGAGAAGACAAGGTGGCTACTTCAGACTGGTTGACCAGAAAATTCTGAGGAAGAGACATTAACATAAATCTGAATGACAAGAAGAGGTCAATCTCACGAAGATGTGGGGAAAGCATAGTCCAGAAAGAAGGAAAAACTGTGTGGGTATATTTCATCAAAAAATTCTCCGTAGAGTCTCCCTTTACCACTAGGGAGGTGATAGAAATCACTCCACATTTTACTGTGATGTTTTAAATTTGTGAAAGAAAAAAAAAGGGGGGGGAATGTGTGGATGAGACTTCTTAAATCTAAGCCAAATTATGTATTAGTGTTATTCTTCTCTGTCAAATGTAATACCTCCAATTCTGGAATTTCAAGGCCATAATAGTGCGTAGAAAAAAAGAGACAAATTTAAAGTGCAAACAGCTTATTTGTAAATGAATGTATACTTATATCAATCAAACCTTAGATTCAACTTCCAAACATTTTTTTTTTAATGTAGTACAATATATTTTAAAGACTATACGGCACCGAGGTGCTAGATTCTTGACAAAGTCACAAAGTAGCCCGCTGGGTTTCTCTGATACCTTCATAAGTTTAGAAGTCACTAACCAGTGAGCTTCCCCAGGCAGTGGGGGACTCTGGCATTTGGAGCCAGGCCCCTCCTACTGTACCCTTCCCTTTGATGGGTAGCAGTGGGCCCGCTCAGGCAGATTGATGAACCAAACTGCCCAAGAGTAAGAGTTCACACTGACTACACTTACAGCAAGAGCCCGTTGGTTATCTCCATTCTGGGTTGAGTGGCTGAGGCAAAATGTGGACCATGTTCTTTAATAAAGCCAAGAATGGAAGGCAGACTAAACTCTGTGGTCGCCTCTGCTCAGCTTCCCTGGCCCTCAGGGAAAAGATCTGACAGCCTTCGGTGCTGCAGTGGTGCTCTTTTGTGCAGACAGAGGTGGTAACTGAGGCACCCCACTTATCCAACCCTCCAATCATGATTCTAGGAACTGTGTGGCTCCTCCATGACTGTGCACAGAGGTCACACTGCTAGCTCCTTACCAGGGTGCCCACCTGGCTGCCACTCCCACACCCTATGGGAGGTCTTTTAAGAGGCTCTTCCAGACCTACGCATTCACAACATATCCACGACTGCAGGCAAAAGGAACGTGAGAATTAGAGGCAACCTTGGCCCTCTCTGCTGCAGAAAGTATCTAGCAAAGAGTAGTTTTTGGCGCCTTTGAGCTCAGAGTTCCCTTCTCTTGTTGGATTCAGTTTCATCCTGGGTGGCTCATGATAAAACTGCTGCACATTGCCTTGGCAACATGCACATTTGCTAAAAGAGGAAAGAAATTCTGAGATTTTATTTCAAATTATCTCTCTGCAGGTCCCACACACTAATTTAGGAAATATCTTTAAAGGCAATAGATAAGAATATCCTCAAAATAGTAATAGGAAATATTTCGTGTGAGTTGACTTTCGTGAAATATGTAGGGTTTTGGTTTGTTTTTTTGGGGGGTTTTTAACATGAATCAGAGTTTTAGTGCTATTACTGTTTCTTAGTTTTCATCAACTTCTGCTCTAACCCTAATGCTATATGTAGTCTTCTAGTAACTTCTTGAAATGTTTGTACATTTCCCATAAAGGAATTTACATATGATTAAAGAAAATAAAGATTACTCTGAGAAAACCCTAATTGTACATTTGAAAACAGTGAGAAAAATTAGTGCTTGTAGACTACAGTGCATTAAATTTTAAAATGCAAAGTTATAGGGCTGGGGATGTAGCTCAGTGTCACCACACCTGCCTGGCAAGTGCAAGGTCCTGAGTTTGATTTCTGTTACCAGAAAAAAGCAGAAAAAAAAATGCAAGATTAGAATTCAAGAACTTTTGAATACTTACTGTATGTTCCCGACAAAAGGAACTGTAGCCCCATAATTTGGCTATTTGTTATTTGCATTCCGCTTCAATATTTCTGTGGTTTTGCCCTTTTTTCCCTTCCATCAGATTCGGTTGCCAAATGAAAGACAAAAGATAGGGAAAAGTTTATTAAACTAAACCTAAATACTCAGAGGTAGCAGATCATAGAACAGCCAAACACCACAAATGAATACATATCATCATTTTCATGTTTCAATTTGTGGGGAGAAATTACCTTTAAAAATTATCTCAGTGTTTGCTCACAATTTAGGAAGTCAGGAAGGTCGGCAGCTTTCCCAAGAAACCAGAACAGAACTGGACCTGACAGGCCCTGCTCTCTGTTAGAATATGGGCATATCTAGAATATGCTTGGGGCTCCAGACCAAAGTCCAAATGCTTCTTCACCCTACAGTTAAACTATTGTTATTGTGATCAAGTTCTCACCTACAAAAGGAGCCTCTGATGAACTCGATCGTATATGCTATATCAAGCTGAATTGTTAACCTCCATGAGCATTCAAAAACGAAAACTTTATCTTGGTTTAGTTTGCTCTTCACTTAGAAGGAATATTACACAGCTAACCAGACTACCCAGGATACATAATGATATCCATGAGATTTTTTTTTAAAGGGTATCAAGTTACCTAAACAGTTTGTGAAAGCTTAAATAATTGTCCTAGAACTCTTTTTTTTTGGTACTGGGGATCAAACTCAGGTCCTTGTGCTTGCGAGGTAGGCACTGAAACCACTGAGCTAAATCCCCAGCCCAAAGGTTTGGTCACCAAGGTGATGCTATTCAGATATTATGGAAACTTTATCATTTTTTAAAATTTTTTTGGTACCAGGGATTGAACACAGTCCTTGTGCTTGTGAGGCAAATACTGGAACCACTGAGCTAAATCCCTAGCCCCACTGTCCTAAGAACTCTTATCCTTGATTTGATATATAGTACCTCTTGTCTGCTTATCCTAGGACCAGGAGAACAGTTGTGGGCAAAACAAAATCCTTGCTTTCATGGAGGTGTGGGGTTTTTTCGTTGTTGTTGTTTTGTTTTTGGTATTGGGGATTGAACTCAGGACCTTGTGCTTTCGAGGCAGGCAGGCAGGCAGTGGAACCACTGAGCTAATCCCCAGTCCAATATTGTATGCACTTTTTTTTTTTGTATCATGGATAGAACTCGGGACCTTGTGCTTTTAAGGCAGGCAGTGGAACCATTGAGCTAAATCCCTGGCTCTTCATGGAGCTTTTATTCCACAGGGAAATAAATACTAAACAACTAAGGAAAAGGTGTATGACAAAGTTAATTGCTGCAGAGGAAAACTGGGCAGATGGGGAGCTGGCGAGGGACTGGGTGTGTGCAAGGTCTCCTGTAAGTGACAAGTCCATGTGTGGCCTGAGGCCTGAAGCAGTGAAGGAGTCCAGAACACTGTTATAGATTACTCACTGTTTAATCCCCATGATGGCACCACAAATACTTTTATCATTGCTATTTTACAGATAAGAGAGTTGAGGTGTAAAAATATAAAGAAATGTGCTTACAGCCACACGATATACAAAAGGTAAGCTAACATTCGAACCTAGATCTTTTTCCTGCACCATTTTTTTGTTTGTTTGGTGGGTTTTGTTGTTTGTTTTGTTGATGGTGCTAGGGCAGTGATGGCAAACTTTTTAGAGCCTTTTACAACACAAACAGCCTGCTGCAGCATGCGTCCCCTAGGCTCACCACCACTGTGTTAGGGATTGAACCCAGGGCTCACACACTAGGTAAACACTCTACCACCAACCTACATCCCCATCTCATTTTGTCTTATTTTATTTTGAGAGAGGATCCTATTCAGTTGTTCAGGCTCGACTCTTAACTTGTGATCTTTCTGCCTCAGCCTTCCTAGTAGCTGAGATTATCAGCATGTGCCTTCACAACAGGCTACAGGCTGTGTTTTTAATCACCTTTCTAACAGATCACCCAACTAACAACTATCAAGACTTCTATGTGCTCAATTATTGGAACTTACCTAACAGAAAAGGTCAATATCACACTTTAAATTTTTAATTTGAGAGGAAAAAAGTATGTGAAGTTAGGTTCACTGAAATGAATGAGAAAAAAACCCTCTTCATTCCCTTGGAGAGAGATCTACACAGAGGCAAAGCTGGCTGTGCAGGTGCACTTTTACACACACACAACTCAAGGGATGCCCCAGCTGACCTGGTAGAACGCAGGTGCTGCTGAATCATTTCTGAAATTAGCTGACCAGAGGAAGCCATGAAGATGGTAAGGAGGGATGAGGGTGGGGCCAGGAAAGGAATTAGTTGCTTGAAGTTGTTGTCATTTAACCTTCAGTTCATCCCAGTTCTCAATTAAATCTCAGCATCGGGGTCGGGTGTTTGCTCCTGGCTCCGTATTTGAGCTGTATATGCGATTTACCTAAAGTCTGGTCCTGTGTGGTAAAGGAATCACTTCCCAGCCGGCCACCCTTGTTCTCCCACTTCAGGACACAAGACCTTGCCATCTGCCTGTTGAGAAAGGATGGCAGAACGACCGACCACCACTCGGGTGTCCCAGCTTTTAGTCCCTTGGTTCCCTCTTCTCTCCCTGGATGCTCACATAAAACAAGAAGTCACATAGCTGTGCACTAGGTATAAGGATGCGGGGGTATGCGGTGGGGAGGAAATGGGGAGGGTAAACTGCTTTCTCTGGCCACTCCAGCCCTGAGTAGGTGGGTTTTGATGGCAACTGAGGGATTTGAAGAAAGGTGAATTTACAAAACCCAAGCCGTCAAAGGGTTATCTTACTTGAAGCTACAGATGGATCGTTTTCTTTCTGTCCCTCAAGCTCAGAGGAAAATCAGGTTGTAAACCTTAAGGTCAAGGACCCTTTCCCTAGTGCTTAGCTCTCCACTTCTAGTATCACCTGCGTGTGGAGCATAATTAAGAGCATCATAAATACAAGAAGGAAGAAGGTGCGGGTGGAAGTTGGAGGCCCCTTCCGTGGTCCCACAAAGAGCCTGTCATCAAGGCCTTAATCAAAGCCACCTATTAAAGAGCATCGCTGGTGCTGACGCCAGGATGCCGGGCCGGTGTGTGTCGGGGTGTGTGTGTGTGTGTGTGTGTGTGTGTATGTGTGTGAGTGTGCGCGCTCCGAGTGTGTGTATTTGTGTATCGGCGGTCCCGCAGGTCCCGGATGTTGCGGACAGTATGAGGCGAGCGCAGGGGGACGGGGACCAGCAGCTGTCGCCGCCGCTCTCAGGGTGAAGAAAGCACAGAAATCTTTGCCCCGTGACTTTGGAAACTTTGATTAACTTTCAAACTGGCGATGTCAAGGGTTCCAAGTCCTCCACCTCCGGCAGAAATGTCGAGTGGCCCCGTAGCTGAGAGCTGGTGCTACACGCAGATCAAAGTAGTGAAATTCTCCTACATGTGGACCATCAATAACTTTAGCTTTTGCCGAGAGGAAATGGGTGAAGTCATTAAAAGTTCAACCTTTTCATCAGGAGCCAATGATAAACTGAAATGGTGTTTACGAGTAAACCCAAAAGGGCTCGATGAAGAAAGCAAAGATTACCTGTCCCTTTACCTGTTACTGGTCAGCTGTCCAAAGAGTGAAGTTCGGGCAAAATTCAAATTCTCTATTCTGAATGCCAAGGGAGAGGAAACCAAAGCTATGGAGAGTCAACGAGCTTATAGATTTGTACAAGGCAAAGACTGGGGATTCAAAAAATTTATCCGTAGAGATTTTCTTCTGGATGAGGCCAACGGGCTTCTCCCTGATGACAAACTTACCCTCTTCTGCGAGGTGAGTGTGGTACAAGATTCCGTCAATATTTCTGGTCAAAATACCATGAATATGGTGAAGGTCCCCGAGTGCCGGCTGGCAGATGAGCTAGGAGGGCTGTGGGAGAATTCCCGGTTCACAGACTGCTGCTTGTGTGTTGCTGGCCAGGAATTCCAGGCTCACAAAGCCATCTTAGCAGCTCGTTCTCCAGTTTTTAGTGCCATGTTTGAACATGAAATGGAGGAGAGCAAAAAGAATCGAGTTGAAATCAATGATGTGGAGCCTGAAGTTTTTAAGGAAATGATGTGCTTCATTTACACGGGGAAGGCGCCAAACCTCGACAAAATGGCAGATGATTTGCTGGCAGCTGCTGACAAGTACGCCCTGGAGCGCCTGAAGGTCATGTGCGAGGACGCGCTCTGCAGCAACCTCTCTGTGGAGAATGCTGCGGAGATCCTCATCCTGGCTGACCTCCACAGCGCAGACCAGCTGAAAACTCAGGCAGTGGATTTCATCAACTATCATGCTTCGGATGTCCTGGAGACCTCTGGGTGGAAGTCCATGGTGGTGTCACACCCTCACTTGGTGGCCGAAGCCTACCGCTCTCTGGCTTCAGCGCAGTGTCCTTTCCTGGGGCCCCCGCGCAAGCGCCTGAAGCAGTCCTAAGACCCCGCCTGGCATTAAGACTCCATTTATTTTCCAAAAGCAGCAGCTACTGTTGCTGCCATTGAACACCAGGTAGACAGAGCAGTCTGCAGAGCTTTCACTCTGTTGTGGGGAAGGACTACATCGTGCCCCAGACTTTCAACGGCACTAAGTAACTTTGGGGATGGGGGGAGGGGAGGGCCCGGGACTCGGGGCTGCTGGACTAAGGGAAAAACCCTGTGCTGCATCTCCGAGCTCCCTTTGGCCTGGCCCAGTCTGACACCGGGGGGCAGCTTTGGTGCTGGCCCAGCACATCCCAGCAGTGGTACTGTGAGAAACTGCCTGCCTCTGACAGAGCAGACCCATCGTCAGGTGCCTGGAGCAAACAGAGGGAAAAAGAAAAGGATGTCTAGTTTTGAGAGGAGGGAAAAGCCAAGAAGAAAGGATTTTTGCAGAATCAGTTTGTGGATTCCAGTAGTATTTATGTTGAGAGAAGCAAATTTTAGTCCTTCAGCTGTGCTAGAACTTGGATGTTTGTGAAGACGCTTCGTCACCGTACAAGCACCAAAAGAGCTCTCTCACTGTTAGCACTTATTGCTCACAAGGACAGAATACACCCTTTTATCCGCTCATAAAAAGTGACAAGAGAAGGCAGAAGGGGAAGGAGGCGATTCGATCTGGAAGATGAGTGTTCTGATGGTCGTGGCTTTTGCAAAAATCTTTATTGGTGTTGAGAACTGGAAAAAATAATTCACCCAGAATTCATACTGTCTTGACAAGAACTGTGGTTCTCTGTTTTTAGATATTGTGGAAAATGTTTTTTGACATTTTTCTCTGGTTTTATTTCTCTTCCCTTTCCTCCTCCCCTTTTCTAAAACAAACAACAACAGCAACAACAAAACACAGAAGCAAAAAGGAGAAAAGAAAAAATGAAATTTTATTATTAAATGCTATATGAAAAAATCGCAGCCCAGATTGCTCAGCTGTCCATACCTGACTTGCCGCCTGCATAGGAGCCAGCCCTGTTCCTTCCGTTTAGCCCCTCCTCCTACAGGGGAGAACTTCTAAATGTTAATTTTTCTTTTTGAAAATATAAATAATTGCTATTTTGTACTGTGTGGTATCTGTGGTCTTTTGTTTCATTACCTGACTTGTCTCTTGAGTCTGAGTTCCTTGCTTACGGGATTTTGAAGGCCTAGTTTGATCCTTCATCTTGCAGGGATTATGTTTGAAATGTCTGATAAGCAGTGGGGATTGATTTATTCTCCATATTCTCAAATGTCCTTTTGTGAGCCATCAGCATCTGCCAGTCTTTTGTCCCCCGCAAGTGTCTGATAGTCTCGTTCTCGGGAGGGACCAGGCCTCTACCTCATCCAAGGCCTTAAAGACCCAACCCCAAGCTCTCCTCTCACCTCATCGCAATGGGTACAGTGTGTGCAGGAGCGCGTGGTACAGGCTGTGCGCTGCGGAGCCCCAGATGCACGGACGGGGAGGAACATATGCTCCAGGGCTGAGTCTGTGCAAGAACACGCAGCCCTCAAGCCGCACCAAGGGAAAAACTTCTCTGGTGTCACGCGTGTCATCTTCTCGGCACATTTCTTCCCGTGGCCCTTTCAGCCCGAGCAAACAGCCCTCCGCGGCCCGCAGAATCAGTCACAGGTAGCGCGACCAGAGCCCGAAGGCCAAGCGTGCTGCTCCCGCCACCAGGGGAGCCCCACCTAGAGCAGAAGTGCAGCTCCCCCTGCACCTGTTCGCAGGTAGGGCGGGTCTCGGACGAGCAGCTGGACCCCGGCCTCGAGAGAGCCGGGCGCAGGCGGAGCCCCAGGGATTCGGCCAGGTGCGCTACCCCTGCCGCTTAGACGGCCAGGGGTCGGCGCTCAGGCCGCCCA
>NW_022900927.1:16467034-16468192 GCF_012274545.1 Fukomys damarensis
GCAGCCTCCGCCAGGTGTCCCCGGCGGGATCGGTGCAGGCTCAACTCGCGGTCGGCCTGGGGGCCCAGAAGCGTTAACCTCCTGCCCCCTACACCGCCCCCCGTCCGGTGCCTGGACTCGACTCGGAGACTCCGGGAGCCTGCCCACACTGAAATTCCGTGTAGAATTTTCCTGTGCTAGATCATTTTATTCTGGAAGGGCCCCAAGCATTTATTAGATATTTTAAGAGTTCGTGACCGCATAAGTATTTTGGAGAGAAAAAAAAAAAGCAACCAAAAGCACCCACAACCTGTGGATTGGGGTAGGGTTGGCTCGCCCGGGTACCTTGGGCACTCCCTCCACCCCGTGTGCTGGCCCGGTGGCTGATCTGGAAGCCAACAGGTTGGGCCGGAGGCTCGGGCCTGGCACCGTCGCATCACCCCGCGGGGGAGGAAGAAGAGGTCTACGAAGAGGAAGGGGACTTTGGCCGGGTTGGTAGCAGCTGCGGCCGCCAGGCTCTGGGGCGCGGGCCTTGCGTCTCCACCCACCCCCGCAGCCGGTGCACACGTGGGTGCAAGGCTGGGCTTTCTGAAACATTAACTCCGAGATGAAAGGGGTTCACTTACACAGGCACGCGCGATTTTTAGCCATCAGTGGACAGGGCGATTGGGGAAAATGGCAGTTCAGTTAATGAAAATTAGAGCTCGCGATCCTGCTGAAGTCGTGCTTTAGTTATGCAGTGCTTTTAAAATTACTATTATAAAGCACATAAGCCTACCACAGAGAAAAGAAGGGTAAAGATATTGAAGATGGGATGTTTGTTTCCCCAGTGTTTGAACTGTTTCTGTGGGAAGTAACTTGGGCGATGGCCACTGTAGAATCCACTAGGAAGTAAAACACTAACAGGCCAGGCCTATATACTACAATCCGGGAGACTGTGGTTGGCACGAAAGAATCTAAGAAATATGGCAGTTAATATTCACACAGTGGGGAAGTAAAGAGAAGATATTTAGTGATTATAAGTTTATATAGCTGAGTGCCTACTATGTGTCCAGAGTTGGACTGTGTAGTTTGCATTCATTATATCATTTTTTAAAAGTGCAAGCTAGGGCCGGCGGTGCTGCTCAGTAGTGCTGCCACCTGCCTGGCAAACTCAAGATCCCACGTTTGATTCCCTGT
>NW_022900927.1:16468392-16475658 GCF_012274545.1 Fukomys damarensis
AGTGCAAGCTAGATATTTTAACCACCATTTTACAGGCAAGGGAAGTAGAAGATAAGTAATACTTAAATTCCCCCACATAGTAAGTGCAGAATTGGTACTTAAACTCCCAAATCTGTACTTTTAAACCACTCATTAATTGTATTGTTAAGCTTTTTGTTTGTTAAGTGGCATTTATTAGACCCTAAGCTTCTTTCAGTTTTCCCATAAATAAAATTGAGGAAGTTCTGAGCACATGGAGCAGGCTGAGCAGCACAGAACTGTCACTGTCCACTGGAGCACAAGAGCCGATCTCTGGCTTTGGGAGCCTTGTTAAAGACCACAGGATGGCTGAGCCCTATCTTGGACCAGTGGAGCCCTTGCACCTCCAGCCTGAACATTCACAGATCCAGGGCTATAAACCAGCTTCCTCTGCTTGGGGAACCCAAGATGTGAATTAGATATTCTTTCTTACTCTATGGGAGTGGCCAGCCTAGAGGAGTGAGCAAGCAGACATCAAGAGCCGACACAGATGGGAGGGGCAGAGGGTCCATGAAGTGGTCGGGGAGCACCCTGGATCATCTAGGTGCATGATCCTATTCTAGAATTGGGCGTGTCTGCCTTTCATTCTATCCTGAAAACAGTTGGATAAAGCAGGAGGGTGCTGTTCACAGGTGGAGTATATATCTGTCAGTATTTGTTGGAAACTACTCCCAGCCCCACACATGTTCTGTCTTCCCCACAATATAGTGTACCAGCTGCTAGGCAAATTCATTGACATCAGATGGGTGTGTTCTTTCTGCAAGGCACCGAGAAGGTGCTGAATTAAACACACAGACTTGGCTCACTTTAAAGCAAAAAATTGAAAGCCTGAAGCTAGGGGAAAAAAAATGCATCACCAAATAAAAAATAGTAAGCAACCCAGAAGAACAGTTAAGACATGATGGAATATAGAAGTTCTATAAATCACTCCCAGCTGAGGGAATTTTTAAGTTTCATGGAGGAATTGAGATGTTAAATCTCAGAAATTCAATGGAATTGGACATGGGGTGGGTGGTTAGGAATGTATTCTAGGAGGGAACAACATAATATTTCATAGTTCCCTGAGCTGATGTGCTAGAACAAAGGGCACTATCTTGGTGCTTCTGCTCAAATGCTTGGGGCAACCACTTGTGTGGTTCTTCCAAGAACAAAGCTTCGGAAATATTTTGATTACAGCAGCAGCTTCACAGCAAGCTGAAGTACACTCGGTAGCCTACAGAGAAGTACAACTTGGGCAGAGAGATAAGGCAGCAAATAACACCTACTTACTTTAAAGCCTTAGCTTTAAAGGAAATTGGTTTCAAAGGAGTTGAACATCAGCCTGCCTTGGAACAGCTACAGGGTGTTTCACACAAGCTGTTTAATTAAAGTTCTTTCAAAAGGTTTGGGCACTTGTTGGTGTTATTTGGTTGTGAATATTATTTTTATTATTTCCTTATTACTGTCTAAAGTTGGAAGAGACAAGCCGTTGTTGAAATGGGGCTAGTCTGGAAAGAATCCTGTATCAATACAAGAAATGCCGGGAAGAGATGAGCCTTCTGTTAACTGCTGCTGGCTCCAGGGTTCTGGAGAATTCTGAACTGCTGACACACCTATAAGGCTGAGGCAGCAGATAATCTGCTAGAGATGTGATATTCACAGCTGGTCTTTAACCCTGCAGTTCTTCATAATTTTCTAGTGTAAGTGGGTAGTTTTCACTGTAAATCATTCAATGACTTTTAGTACCAAACTTTATTGAACATTTTAAAGCTGGCAGCTATCACCCTTGGGTGGGGAAAGGTTGAAAGATGTATAGCCATGTTGTAAAATAAGTTGGTATTGTAGCAAAAAATTTAAAATTCTTTTATACAAGTCCCAATAAAGACATTTAAAAATTGCAAGTCATAGCAAAGGGAAAACAAAAACTGTCCATTTCTTATTTGTTGCACCTTGAAAATTCTTATTACACAACCCCTCTGGGTCCCTCAGTAGAAAGAAAGGCATGTTTTTAGTTGTGGCATGTAATACTTATACAATGGGCAGTATTCTAATGCAATTCAGAACTTCTTTGAAAAATCCATCAAACTTGAGCCGTACTATTTATTTGTATGATTTCCTGGTAAAGCAGTTTTGAATGTCTGATAAGAGTGAATTCTAGAGAGTGGAATGAAAATTGGTTGAGGACAGCAAAACTAGCAGCTAGTAGGAGCTACTGGTAACAAACCAAAAAAGGTATAGACATTCAGAGAATTCATTTCAAAAAGGAATTCGAGGAATGAAGCAATTCTGGGTGAGAGGTGACTAGTCTTTCAGAAAGTAGGTGGGATCAGGAAAGAAAAAATAAAGTAGTGAGACAGTGAGGTCGCAGGCTAAGTCCACACAGCCCTGAGGGTTACAAGTAAGTGGTGACTCTGTGTCCTGGAACCCATGGGCCACTATTTTAATGTCAGGCAAATTAGGTCCTTTATTATTTATTTCTGTTTGGTTTTTTGAGGCAATGTCTCACTCTGTACTTCAGACTGGTCTCGAACTCAACAGTGATCCTCCTGCCTCAGCCTCTCAAATGCTGGGATTTCAGGCGTGTACCACCAGGCCCAGCTTGGGCACGTGTAACTTTTTAAAAAGTGTTGTGTTTTGTTTTGGTTTTGTTGATTTAGAAATTCTTCTGATTATAGTTGGGTGAAATAGAATGCTAGAAATATGGTGATTACAAAAAATAGATCTCTTACCCCTAGAAAATGTGAGACCACATCTTTTATGGGTGAAGTTTTGGAGGAATGCGTGGTAAGGATGTTTCAGAATCAGTGGAAGGGTGAGAAAACAGAGACTCAGTAACTGAATTTGATGTTGGATACACAGGTACATGGCTCCATATACCTCAGGTAAAATGCAGGACCATGCCTTAAAGGGAAGATCACTGCTTACTTGTTCTTGAACAGACTCTGCTGTCTTTGTCCTGTGCATGGCCAGGAGAATGGGTGGATCCCCCTTGAATTAAGTATTCCAGACTTATGTGCCCAGCACATTCTCCCCAAGAATCATTTCGAACACAAGCTTTCAATTTTTTTTTCATGTATAGAAATAAGCCTATATGTGCTTATTTCACCTTCAGATAATTTAACATTGATTATAGTAAAATTGAATTTCTGGTCTGATTAATAAAAATTATTAAGACTTTGTTTCTTCTGTGAGCACAAACATATAGGTTTTACTAGCAACCTCTCTTTAATAGTTATGAAATACAGTAGCATATATGTTGCTAAAATCTCGGGAGTTTGTAATCAGACTTCATTAAGGAAGCCTGTAAGAAGATTATTTGGGTCCATTCCAAATGATTTTCAAGAATTTAAAATTTTACAATTCTGAGATCATTGTGTGGTTCCAGGTATTTTATGCATGCAAGCAAGTGTATTTGGGCATAAATCCCATACTGCTCCTGGGGAAGTAAACAAACTATAAAAGACAACAATACAAGTGAAAATAGAACATAAATTAGAAGGAAACTTAGTTTTTCTATTAAAATGAACCACCTTGTTCCCCTAACTTACTAGATTAAAAATAATTGGAAGACTCTTAAGATCTGACATAATACAGACTATAAAATACTAAACTGAACATTAAAATTCTAAATCTTTTGCTTATTCATTTATTTTTGGTACTGGGCATGGAACTTGGGACCTTGCTTTTTTTTTTTTTTTTTTTTTTTTTTTTTTCTTTATCAGAGATTGAACTCAGGACCTTGAGTTCTCGAGGCAGTCAGTGGAACCACCGAGCTAAATCCCCAGCCCAGTAAATCTTTATATATCTTTAACTATCATTGGATATTGGACAAAAAAAAACAGTTATGTTCCTAAAGTGCTTACAGATCAGCAAGGAAGTACCACTTGTAGGCCTAGGTAAAAATGCGTATCTGTAGGGGAAAAAAATAAACACAAAACCCTTTGAGCATTTGAAAATACAACTTACTATTCCCAGCACCTTTTCCTGCTCTCCATAGTCCCAAGACAGAAAAGAGCAATAAAAAATATTTGCGCGCCTTCCATCCACCTCAAGACAAAAGCACAGATTGGCCTACACCATCATATCTGACTTCACTGTAGTGATTTTAAAAATAAATGTCAGCCTGAGGATTACATGCAAACTGAATCTGTGTGCCTAGGATATTTCGAATGTGCAAGCTGTGTGACTAAACAGTAACCAGCGTGTCAGGGCTGCTGCGGAGCCTGCCAGAAGTGGTGATACCTGGTACGGTTATGTCCAGGATGTCAGAATGTAGACGTAGATAAGGCGATCCCTTCCCACTTTAACCCGGCCCAGCTCTGTTCTCCTTGTTGATGTGAGAGTAACATCCTGAATTCTCACTGTGGCACTTCCCCAATGCAGATCCTTGGGTTTCTTTCTGTTCTCTGCAGGAGTAAAATCCTAGTTCCATATAGCATTCCCAGTTCTTTGTGATGCAGGCCTGTAATTTCTCAAGCTTCAGCCCTATCTTCAGCTCCACCCAACACGCTCTGCCCTTTATCTCAGTGCCCCGCCCTTTCCCCCACCTCTCCTTACTTTGCCTGGTTGACTGTTCCACTCCCCTCAAAACTCAGTGCACTTCTGTCCTCTTAGAGGCAGCCCCCCCCACCTCACACTGTAGAAAGGCATCCTGACACCATTTGAAGAATTAGAAAAACCTGCTGTGGCGACCCACACCTGTAATCCCACCAGCGAGGTGAGGATCACAAGTTCCAGAAGGGCCAGCCTGGGCGACTTAAAGACTCCTCCAGATCCTGTCTCAAAGTAAAAAATAATTTGTAAAAATGTGTAGAGGGCTGAGAATGTAGCTTGTGAAGGTAGGTAGAGCACCACAGTGCTGCAAAAGAAGAAAAGACAGAGAGAGAGAGGTTATGGTTACAGAAAGTGTTTCAAAGGGGGAAACAGAAAATGCAGAGATTTCTTGAAAATACCTCTGGCACACTGGATGAATTTAAAGAGGGAACCGTTGCAGTTATACAGCAGAGGGAAGAGGGTGGGCCAGGCAAGTGAGAAGCCAGTGGAGCATTAAAACTCCAGGTCCCTACAAAGAACATCTGTAGTAAGGTGGGGGCTTTGTTGGTTTGGAGATGGAGTCTCACTCACTGTGTTGCCCAGGCTGGCCTTGCTATCAGTCCAGCGATCCCTCCCTCCCTAGTTTTGTAGTGAGGTTTTTCAAAGCCTATTATCATCATTGTTATTATTATTGGCAAGTTGTATAAATAGACCTTTCTTGACCACGAGTTAAATCGGTGGTGAGCATCGTGTGGTATTTGTCACTGTGGTTTTACAATCTGTATTTTTGTAGCCGTAGTTGGTTTGTTTGCTTTGTTTCATTCACTCTGGTTGGTTTTTTGTTTGTTTGTTTGTTTTTGGTACCGGGGATTGAACTCGGGTCCTTGTATTTGCCAGGCAGGCGCTGGAACCACTGAGCTAAATCCCCGGCCCTTGGTTTTACAGTCTAACGGGTGATCCTGATGGGGCACTTCAGCAAGAACTGGCAGAAATGTGAAAGGAGGCCTGGTGAGGAGTTAATGGCCCAGACCCTTCCAAGACACATCTGCTTAATGCTTCACCCACATGCCAAATCGCTAGTTGGCTTTTCATTTTACTTATTTATTTTACAGTGCTGGGCAGTGAACCCAGGGTCTCACAAATGCTAGGTGAGCATTCTACCACTGAGCTATTCTCCCGGTCCCATTACTAGTTTATAATCACAAATTACACAACCACAGACTCCAATACCTCAAACAGAATATGACACAGATACTTGTAAACGGGGCCTTTTTTGCTTTTGTTTTTCTAGGGGCTTTTTCTAGTACTGGGGATTGAAGGTAGGGAGCTGAGCTACACCCCAGCCCTTGTATTTACTTAAATGTGTATTATTTACTTCTTTATAGTACTAGGAATTAAGTCAAGTGCCTTTGCACTGAGCTACATCTTCAGCTCTTTTTTCTTTTCTTTCTTTCTTTTTTTGGATGCTGAGATTGAACCAAGGCCTCAAACATGACAACTCCTCCCAACCCCAGTACCAGAGATCGAATTTAGGACTTTACGTGCCACTCGCGGTGCCCCTGAGCTAAATCCCCAACCCTCAGATACGCCAACTTTGAGCTGCACCCTCAGCCCTACAGGCTGTCCTGTGTTAGTAAATTACTTTAAGGAGTCACTTAAATATGAATCACTACACAGAGTTCCTCTAATAAGTTGAAGATACCCCATCCTTCACCTCTAATAACAATGCCCCAACTGTAATGGAAGAAATTAAGTCGTTTCAGGATGCTGGGAGAATGAGAGGTGAAGTTGCTGTAGAAAGATCAAATATAAGATGATACCTTGTAGACTTTTAAGTTCTTTTCCATCAAAAATACCATTGTGATCCACCCTGAAGACAGCTGCTTGTGGCTATTAGCTCCAGAAAATGTGGGATTTATTTATTTAGGTACTGGGGATCAAACTCAGGTACTTGCACTTGTGAGGCAGGCAGCAGAACCATTGAGCCAAATTCCCAGCCTGAAAATGTGGGATTTAAATCCTACCAGGAACCCGGCATGGTGGTGCACACCTGTAATCCCAGCACTCAGGAGACTGAGGCAGGAGGATCACTGTGAGTTCAAGACCAGCCTGGGCTACATAGTGAGTTCCAGGTCAGTCTCAACTACATAGTGAGACCCTGTCTCAAAAAACAAAACAACAACAATAAAAAAATCCTACCAGCAGCTTGGCAGTGTTGCTCAGTGGTGAAGCGCTCTTCTAGCACCTAGCACTCCACAGCGATACCAGTAACTAACACCTGCATGGTTTCCCTTGCATGCATTTAGTCATACCCGTTTTCATGTGAAGCTCCTGTACCTTTATCCCCAGAAACCCTCCGGGAGAGGGAGAGCTCAGTGTGAGTCAGATCGCTTGTGGAGCTCTCTCCGAGTGCCAGAGAGCCGGAGAGTTGGAAGGAAAGGTGACTCCTGCAAGCAGCTACTACTCTCTTCTCTCTTGACAGCAGGAGGTTCCAAAAAGATTTTGTTTGGTTCCCAGTTCTTAATTACCTCATTACTGTAAGGAGAGCTATAGCTGATTTTTAAAACATATGGCCAGGTACAAGTAAGTGATAGAACCACAATAGAAGCTTTTCCATTTTATTTCATAAACAGATTTAACCAGTTAGGTAACAGCAGACAGAAATAAATTTAGTATTTCTAACCCTAGAAATAATCTATTATTTGGGGCTTTTTTTTTTTTTTTTTTTTTTTTTTT
>NW_022900927.1:16475704-16485298 GCF_012274545.1 Fukomys damarensis
AACTGCTGAGCTAAATCCCCAACCCTTATTTGGGTCAGTTCTTGACCAGAAGCAAAGATTTTTTTTCCCCATACCTGTTGCTTAGGCTTCATATTAGTTAAATAAACATTTAGACCAGGAAAGAAAAAAAAATTGCCTTGTCCCGTGAGCAACTTTCTGAGCAATTCAGATTTCCTCTACCATCTCCTCTCACGCAGCTGCTCAGGACCATCCCCACCCTCCAGCTGCTGGCACCCGGATTGCTTGTCATTTGAGAAGGGTGGGGGGAAACTTTGCAACTCCTGCATCCTTCCCCTTACGGTGGGTTCCACAGGATGACCATGGCCTTCTTATGAAAAAGAGGCGTAAGTGTTGCCTGAATCATTGTTAATTTGAAATATGCACTCCCCAGGAAATCACCTTCTTTAGGGAACATCAGAAGCATATCATGCAAATAGAACAAAAGCTGGAAAGCTCCCTGTGATATCACCGTGATCTTCGTTGGCTAGGTCAGTCCAACAGGAAAGTCACATTTAGCCCCACTGGTAAACCTGGCAGAATAAAAACTCTGAGCTACTACATGGCTGGCAGGCACACCGGTTTATCCCTCTTTCTAGAACAAATTGGAATTTAGGGAGAAATGTGAAAAAAATAGTGACCCAGTTTTATTCAAAAGCTGTATCAGCCAGGCATGGTGGTGCACGCCTATAATCCCAGCACTCAGGAGGCTGAGGCAGGAGGATCGCTGTGAGTTCGAGACCAGCCTGGGCTACATAGTGAGTTCCAGCTCAGTCTCAACAACATAGTGAGACCCTGTCTCAAAAAAAAAAAAAAAAAAAAAAAAAACCAACAAAAAAAAAGCTGTATCAGTTTTGCATATTGCTTTCTTCATCCATTACTAGGGATAGATGGACACTCCTATAATAAAAGACGGATTGACAAGAGAAAAGCATACCACTTCATCAAATATAAGTTTTATATAACACAGGAGGCTTTGGGAAGAAAGACTCAAAGAGGAGCAGTTGTGTATTTACATGGACTTGATGTCGAATTATGACTGGACAAAGTGGGGTACATAAGGCCCGATTGCCCAGAATCTCCCCTGGAAAGCGTTACTTTGCTCTGAGGATAGGAGCGAGCTCTGGGACCCCTCTAGAGAGAGAGTTTTATTACTCACTTCACAGAGGTCAGCTGGAGTTTACTCAGCCTGCTTCAGGGGCAAGGTGGCTGAAGCTGAGAGCTAATTTCCAGCTCTCTCTGTGTCCTCAGTAGTGCCGTGTTTTGGGTAGCATGCCCTGACAACTTTGGGAGCTTTTCGGGTAACTTCTTTATCGGCAATCCTGTTGGTCACTGGGATTCTAGAAAACCGATGCATCTCAGTGAACTGTCTCAATGCAGAAAAAAGCAGGAACACAGACTCCTGACCAGATCTCTTTAATTTAGAGAAAATACCTACCCCTTGATTTAAAGTACACAAATCCTCTGAATTAGAGTCACCCTTGCTTTTTCCTGTGTAAGACAATCTGGGCTTTGTGTTGGATTTATATAAAACGTGATGAATTGGCAGCACATGGCTGAGTTATATGTTCAACAGTCATCATGTATTTTATTCTATGAACAGGAAAGAATGAATTGTTTTAAAGAGATCAGTGTCTGTCTTCATATTTACCATTTTAAAAACCGTTCCACCGGTCTGAAATTTCTTTAAAATCTTAGAACACGGCTGCCAATTCTCCCTTAATACACCGCTCTGACACTAAACACCTGGCTGCCTAAGCAAATGGGTCTGCAGTATTTGTCGTTTGAGACCGGCCTTTTGACAAAGAAACCATCTCTCCTGCCAGCACACAAACTGAGTGTCTTCTCTCGGGTGTGATTTGGCAGGAGTGGAGCCCATGGTTTAAAATCCAGGCTAGCTGAGGATGGCGGCACATGTCTGTAATCCCAGCCCTCTGGGAGGCTGAGGCAAGATGACTATGGGTTCCATTCCAGCCTGGGCAATTTGAGACCCTGTCTCAAAACAAGAGTTGTGGGATTCAGTGTGAAGTGAACCAAACAATCCAATCTCTGTCTTTTTTTTTTTCTTTCTGTTATCAACTACCTCATAGTTATTTGGAGAATCATTAAATGCATCCCAGCTCATTCATTTGAAAATAGAAAGAGAAGCTTTCTTGTGAGGACCCGTGTCAGCAACTAAAGACTGATATTTCCTGAGGCTCAAGCGTTACTCAGGTGAAGGTACCAGAGGAAAGGGCTCGATTGGTTTTGGTCCTCCTAGGGCAGGGATGACGAGGTTCCCCTGAAGCGATTTCCTAAGTGACAGTTTCAGTGTTGCTTCAGAGCTCTCATTTCGGGCAGCAGGGGACAGTGGAAAGGGGGGATTCAGTTCCAGCCCATCTCTGCAGTCTGAGACCAGTCATTTAAGTTTCGCTGTGTGTAAATGGAGGTAATAATAGTTGGTTTTGCATTGCAGAACATTGTAAAGAAACATAAAATAATTTGAGCTCAAGGTAAAAACAATATTCGTGTGAGGAGTTCATATAACTTACTTTTAAAAAGCCTTAAAACCCACAGCAACAAATTCAATGTTTCCTATACATTAAGCATTTAAAGAATCTGATTATAAAACTCACCGATTAAGTGGCTATTTAGAAGAATGGACTCTTTTTCACTGATCCTATCTAAAGATTCTCACATTTAAAAAATCTTTCGGACCATGGATGGTAGTATGAGCACCTGTAGTTCCCAACTGTTCAGGACGCTGAGTCAAGAGGACCTCTTGAGCCAAGCTCAGGACCAGGCTGGACAGCACAGGGAGACCCCCCCACCTCAATAAACAAAACAAAATAAAAACTGCAGGAGTCTCAGCTTAAAGATGGAAGTTGTTGCCTATTAAACTGCTTCTAAATAACTACCTCCTCTTGTAACGTCAGCAAGGTAATACTGAAGGTGCCCAAGAGCTAGGGGGGCCCCATTTGCAGAAATTTTCTTGGATTCCTAAAATAGCACACTTCCATCACCTGCCATTTTTCTATAGCTGTAAAGGACCAGGGATGTTTTCCCATTCTGGATTGTCTCAGCTTCTATATATTCAGTTTTAATATCGTCTAACATTCCAAACATAGATATCCCTAAGTTACTTTCTTTAAAGACAGCAAATTTTATTTTTTTTAAGTATCAGCTGACTGATAATTTTCTGCCTGATGACAGCCTTCATAGAAAAGCTTCTGTTTTCTTGGAGGTGAGTGAGAGGGTTAAGCACTCTGTCTCATCTTCCCCGCCCTGCTCTGCCCAAACTGGGGCCTTTGCCTGTGGTGGGCTGAGGAGCCAAGTGTGGGGTTGAGGTAAGGGTGGCTTAGACTGGGTGGCTGGTGAAAAGCCAGGCCCCAGAGTCGAGTTCTATAGCCTCTCCTAATTTACAAAGATTTCTTTCCCTTATTCTAAGTCGGGACTCGCCGGCATTCTTCTCCACCCTAGAGGTTGCAAAGTGAGGTAGGTGTTGGCTCACCTTTTGCCAGGCCCTATGGTGCAGTCTGGCCCCTCCCTGGAAGGCAGCAGGCTCACCTCTACCTCCCAGGCCCCGATGAGTCAGCAGTTCCCCACCCCCCTGCCCCAGGGGGGGCCCCTCAGGCCTGGAAATTGTTCACTTGCTGGATTGTTTGGCTCCAGGAGTTAAGGACACATGGACAAACAGTTTGGGATGGATTCAGACATTTTTTAGCTCTCTGGCAACAATTATCATTCTCCCTTTCCTCCACATATCTTGTAAATGTGTTGACTCTTGAAACTTTGACTTCTGAACAATTCATTGAAAACGGGTGTTGGTATGTTCTAATTGTGCTGGCAAAGTGCTCTCTGTGTTGTTTTATTCTTGGTATCTTTCATGAATTGCTGAAGTCTTAGAAAAGAGTTAAATTTTTTCCCATTCAGATTTCTGAAAGTATGCTATGTAACAAAATTTTTTGGGGTTAAAATCAGAGAACTAGAAATTACCTAGATTGCGGACAGCTTTGATTGTTGCTTTTTTTTTTTTGACACGTCAGTAAGAGATTTTAAAAAGAAGAGGAGCAGAGAGAAGGATTAAAAGGTACACATACGTCTTCTATTCCCCACCCTCAAAGAGCAGTATTTTAAGATGAAGAGTTGAGCACAAAGTGTACCTCCTGTTCATTGTCTGCAGGAGAGCTTGCTGGCTGTTCTGCCACCAAACAGTCGAGCCAGGTGACAAAAGTAGTTCTTTGTAGGACAGAGGCCTTGTGCTGCATAGCCAAACACCTTCTCTCAGACTGGCCTTCAGTTAGTTAATCCCTGTTTTGTTTGCACTGACCCCCCTCATTGTTGGTACAGGCTGTCTTATCTAATAGTGTTCCGTCACCATTATATTTACTGGCTACACGCGCTAATTATAAAAAGCCTCCTCCAAGTTTCTGCTCTGGGAACAGAACTCTTCTCTAGTTTGAAAAACCAAGCTTTGTAGAACAGACCAACTGAGCTCTAATGAGTGATGCTCAACTTTTTCAGCATAGTGGCAACCGGTTTTGGAATTCTGTGAATCCCTCTCTCTCCGACCTTGGTGTTTTGCGGGGGAGTTTTTGTTTTGTCTTTCATTTTTTCTAGTGCTGGGCATCAGTCCCAGTTGATGCTCACTCATGCTAGGTAAGCACTCCGCCATGGAGGGACACCCTCAATCCCTCTTTCCTTTCTTTCATTAAATTTTACTTTTGTTTTGAAGAACTCACAGAGAATGTTTGCGTAACCTTCAATTATTTGCTACTTCCCAAAGAAGTATTTAACCTGCATTAAAACCACTAATATAAATGTAGTACTTACTATTGGCATTCATTACATCAGTTTAAAAATTTAATATACAGTTGTTAGATGGTGGTTAAGTATTGGTTGGCTCACTTACCTTCTGAATTATTTTAATATGTTCTTGATCATAGGAAACCTCCACCGGACCAGCAGTGTTCCAGAATATGTCTACAACCTACACTTGGTTGAAAATGACTTTGTTGGAGGGCATTCCCCAGCTGCTAAGACCTATGACGTGCTGAAGGTAGGACAGGAAAGAGCAAAGCCCTCAATAGCTGACTGCCAGGAAAAGGTTTTCAAACCTCTTTCTTTTAAAAAAATATTTAGCTTTCTGGAGTATGATCATTTTCTGAATGAATTTTGAGAAAATTGGTTTTATGTGGACACAAAGGAAAATTTTAAGCAGTGTGAAACACTAGTGCAAATAAATGATCTGGATCAGCCAAGCCTCTTGTGAAAAGAGACTTTACCAGAAGGGGCAGCTTCTCCATCTGATTCAGAGGAACGGACGTCTTGTGCCTTGTGTCTTCAACAAAAGAGAGAACAGGTCTAGGCCTTATGTGAATTTCATTTTCTCCTGCAGGCTGGTACTACGGCCACACACGGTGGCCACTGGGGCCGAGGGACGCTGCAGTACAGTTCCCAGAAGTCCGTGGAGGACAGGCCCTGGAGGCAGCCACTGCGGAGACTGGAGATCTCCCCAGACAGCAGCCCCGAGCGGGTCCACTACACACACAGCGAGCACCACTACAGCCAGCGGAGCCAGCCGGGCCACACCCTGCGCCACCAGGACAGCCGGCGCTCCACACTCCTTGTGCCCCCGAGATACGCCCGCTCGGAGATCCTGGGCTTCACCCAGACCGGGGCCGTGAGCAGGCAGCGCCACTATGGCACCTACCACAGACACCACCAGTACGGGTCTGTGAGCGACACCGTCTTTGACAATGTCCCTGTCACCCCTGCGGTGCTCGCCTACCCCAGGCCGGGGACCAGTCACAGCATGGGCAACCTGCTGGAGAAGGAGAATTATCTGAACACAGGCCCCGCTGCGGGGCAGGTCAGGCCACTGGTGGCCCTCCAGCCTGTTACTCAGAGCAGGGCTGCCAGATCCTCATGGCATCAGAGCTCCTTCCACAGCACCCGCACGCTAAGGGAACCCGGGCCGAGCGTCACTGTGGACTCAGGGGGCCGGAGGACACACATGACTGTGGGCCAGGTGGCAGCAGCGGGCAGCGGAAATCTGCTCCTGGAGAGGAGCACTGTCGCCGATCAGCAACTTGGGTGAGTCTCCTCTCAAATGTGCTGCCCAGGCAGTGCCGGCCACTCAGTCCCCACAGCCCGACAGCCTGGGCCAAGCCTCTGTGGGGGCAGAGAAAGGCTTCCAGGGATGGTAATTAGAACACCAAGTTCGCAGGCAGCTGCCTAACTGACAGATCAGCCTACTTACCTCAGGGACAGGCCCAAGCTGCCTGTGCATGTGGCAGCCCCATGGGGAGATGTAGCAGGAGCCCATCTGCTCCAGATTAGGTTCTGGGTGAAGGAATCGTGGCCCTCAGCTCTGTGAAAATCTGCTCAGGACAAGAGTAAATGCCAGAGTAGAGCAAGACACAGCAGTGTCTTCGTCTGGAAAGGAAGCCAGGAAACTGCAAAGATGCTAATTCCTGGTGCCGGCATGAACCTCAGAGGCATTTGGACAACGATTACCGCAGAGCAGTGGTGACAAACCTGTGGCACTCGTGCTGCAGCGGGCTGTTTGTATCACTCCAAGCTCTGTGCAGGTCGCTGTCACTGCTGTGGAGACAGAGAGCTGAGGAAAGGCAGCTATTTCCACAAGTCTCTTTCCTTTGACACTTTATACCTCTGCCTTTGATTCCAGCATTAGTGATTTGGAGATTTTGTTTTGTTTTTGGCACAAAGGATCGAACTCAGGACCTTGTATTTGCAAGGCAGATGTGGTGCCACTGAGCTAAATCCCCAGCCCTGGAGAGTATATTTTAGCAAAATTCAACAATCAAAATACTGGAATTCTGATGACATCCTTTGCCTTTCCTATTTCCTTTATGTCTTAGCTAATTTAATTTTGAGGACTTGGCCTAATTCAAGTTTAATGCTCAAGTGCAAATCTGACGAACGGAGAAAGTTACTAAGAGAAAAGTCTAGAGACGGATTAATGATTAAATCAGTAACTACTGAAATAATGACCTAGAATATTAGGGCAAAACATCAAACATATGATTGTAATTGTGGTATTACATATTTTTTTTCAGCTTTAATTGAGTTTATTGGTACATCTTAGGTATACAGTACAGTTACATTCATTGTTGGGATCTTGTACCTCTACATGACAGGTCTTGGTTCTCATTTTTTCCCCTTGTCCCTGCCCTCTCTTCACCCCTCCTCCCCTCCCCATCTACAGACACTTTATTTCCATCTTTTCATTATCTCACATTTTTTTCTTTTCCCTTATTACCCTTCCCCTACCCGTTCCGCCTTCCCTACACCTTTAGCTCCTTTCTTCCCATTTCTCAGTGTCAGTCATCTTATTAGGATCTTCTGTATTATTGCAGATTATTCACACCAGAGAAACTATTCGGCATTTACACATGTGTGCCTTATTTATTTCACTTAGGAGTATATCTTCAATATGTATCCATTTTCCTATGAATGAATCTATTTTCTCTTTGGTATTAACATAATTTAACAGTACTTGTTACTTAGTCCTTCAAGTGAAAACTTAGTACACTCGTTGACAAAGGTAGGTTCTGGTGATAAACTGCTTTCAAAAGGGAGCTGGGGAGCATCTCCTCTTGAAGCAGGTAATATTTTTCATAAGACAAAATTTAGTGTGAAGTTTCTCACATTTTTTTTCTTTTTCTTTTCCTTTGAGGGGAGGTGGTGGGGTTGAAGCCAGGGCCTTCAAACGAAGCTACACTGGCCCCCTGCTATTTTTACTTTTTGAGACAGGGTCTCACCAAGTTGTGTACCCTGGGCTTGATTCTCCTGCCCGAGTGCTGGGATTTCAGGTGTGTGCCACCATCCCCACCTAACCTGTGCCATAGAGATGAGATCAGAATTTTGTCAGTACGAGCATATTTACAAAGAAGAAACCTGTACCAAATAATTACTTACAGAAGAAAAGCTAATAAAGGCTTAAAAGGATAATTTAAAATTTATGGAATGCCTACTAGAGTTTAGGCATAGTTTTAGCGAAGTAATTTCCACAGTAGTCAAACTCTGATCTCACGTCCTCCAACAAGTGACCTACTTCTCTCCTCCAGCTCCCTTGGCTCATCCACATCTCCTGAGTGCTCCGTGGTATGGCTCCAGTCCCTGCTTCACAGGGACACCACTGACAGGTGCAGCCACGACTCCTTCCAGCCACACCCTCAGCAGGGGCACCTCCCGCCTTCATGGCAGCCTCTTATTGGACATACCAAGCCCTCTCTACCTATTATGACTGGACGCATCCTCTCCTGGTTTCCACTTCCTCCCTCCCTCATTCTTCAGTCTTCCCAGGGGCACCCTCTTCTTCAGGCCAGAGAAGGCAGCCGCAGTCTCCCTTCTCTTCTGAGGCTTGGTGTTCTCCAGGGAGCCCCAATACCTCACAGGTATCCTCTTCGTTCCTAGGGTTTGGTCTTCGGCCCTGTCTTCCACCTCAGCTCTGGACTGTGTGTGTATTCAGCAATGTCTTGGACACCTCACTCAGCATATCCTAAATTAAATCCATCCGCCGTTCCGGTCCTTCTCCTCTATCTGCCCCTTACAAGCTTGGGTGGGAGTCAGTCTTGCTTCACCCTCAAGTCACTGAGCTGTATTCTCCCTCCTTACTGGGCCTCAGTTCCTACTTTCTCTCCTCTGCATTGCATAGGTCTCTCTGCCCTGGCCTTGCGCGGCGCTGTTCTCCAGGGCTGGCAGAAGGAGCTCACCAGGTCGGATTGATCCTTTCCCCGCTTTGTAACCTTTCCACCATCCCACTAGGAGTTCCTGCTTGCCCGATGGCATCCAAGGTCCGTCACCTCTGTCTCCACCTCCACTTCCCACTCCAGGCTCTGTTCTCTACTCTGCTCCACTCCTCATCGCTTGACCCCCAGGCACACCTGACCCAACTACTCAGACTCCTTGCAGCCTCCTGCACTTCCCTTAATGCAAAACACAAACACTGATCTCTCCGCCTCTCCTGTGCACCCCTCACGTCCCTTTCCCTCACTGCTGTCCTTCCCCAACTCCAGCCCCTTCCAGATGTCCTCTGCCTTGGTGTGGCTCTGCATAATTCTGTGGTTAGCTCAAGCACCACCATTTCCCCGACCATAGCCTACTGTGTGGACCTCTCTATCCGAATATTTATTGTGGTTACTCATTTACTTATCTTTTATCCCTAGACCTTGAGCTTCTTGCCAATATTTTATTTATCTTTACATTCTCAGCATCATAAAACAGAGGCAGGTCCGTGATAGGCTCTGTAAATGTATGCTGAAAGAATGAAGGAATTAAAGGAGGGAAAGATGAAATATAAATTCTTTCCTTGTCACCATCTGGCTTTTTTTAAATTCTCATGTTCTAGAAGTGATAACCGTACCACTTCGGGTTATTGTTTCAATGGGAAAAGTAAATTTTATTAGAATATTTAACCATATTGCAATAGAAGGAACATTTGGGGTTAAGACATTTTAAACAGTAAACAATCTTCCTGAGAGTCCCCAAGTTCCAGAGACTAGAAATGACAGAAATTAATACTTTTTTATGATTTCCAAAGAGTTGTTCTTTTTTGTTTCTGTTTTTCATTCTTTTTTTTTTTTTTTTTTT
>NW_022900927.1:16485375-16516364 GCF_012274545.1 Fukomys damarensis
CCCCCTCCACCCTCCCCTATTTACAAAGACTTTGTTTCCATTTTTTTCTTTTCTTGTATTTTTCCTTTCCCTTCTTTCCTTTGCCCTACCCTTCCCACTTCCCCTATACCTTTAGCCCTTTTCTTCTATTTCACATTATAAGTTATACAATTTGGATCTTATTTACACTTTTAGTTTTTCACCCCAGAGAAACTATTCAGTATTTACACGTGTCTTATTTATTTCACTTCAGAGTATAACCACAATATTCATCCATTTTCCTATGAATGACTCTAATTTCTCATTCTTTATGGTTGACTATTATTCCATTTTATAGAAAAACCACATCTTCTTATCCAGTTTCCAACTGATGGGCAAATGGGCCGTTTCCAAGTTTTAGCTATTACAAACTGTGCCGCTATAAACATGGGTGTGCATATATCACTGTGGTATGATTCTTTTAATTCTTTTGGATAGATACCCAGCAAAGGGATGCCTGGGTCAAATGGAACCTCTAATCCTAGTTCTTTGAGGTATCTCCATATTGATTTCCACAGTGGTTGTACCAGTCTGCACTCCCACCAACAATGGAGGAGGGTTCCTTTCTCCCCACAACTCCACCAGCATTTGTTATTGGTTGATTTATTGACAGCAGCCATTCTTTCTGGGGTGAGGGGGAATCTCAGTGTTGTTTTCATCTGCATCTCTCAAATGACCAAGATGTTGCACATTTTTTCATATATTTATTTGCTGCTTTTACTTCTTTGTCCAAGAAATGTCTGTTCATTTCAGATGCCCATTTTTGAATAGGGTCTTTATATTTGGGGGGAGGTCTGACTTTTTTGAGTTCTTTATATATTCTAGATAGTAGACCTTTGTCTGAGGAACAGCTGGTAAAATATTGTTTCCCACATTGTAGGTTGTCTCTTGGCTCTGTTGATGGTTTCTTTTGCAGTGCTGAAGCTTTTTAATAAGATGAGATCCCAGTTGTTGTCTCTGCACACCTAGTTCCCACGCTAGTTCCTCTGCTACTGAGGATTTGTTCATAAAGTCTTTTCCTATGCCAATGTCTTTGAGAATTCTACCTAACTTATCTTCCAGCAAGTTTAAAGTTTCTATTTTAATATTTAGATCTTTAATCCACTTGGATTTTAGTTCAGTGCGTGGTGAAAGATAGGGGTCTAGTTTTAATCTTTGGTAGGTTGAAATCCAGTTTTTCCAACACCATTTCATTCCCTCTTTTTTAATTAGTCTGTGTTTGCGGTATACCATGGTGATATGCAGTACACCACAGGGGTTGGTGCATGTGCATAACACACCTTAATTCATTTTGTATCCCCTTCTCCTCCCCTTGTCTTCTTTCTGCTCCCTCCATGTTTTGGTCCTGTGATTTCCAAAGGGAAATTTTTGTTTTCTATGAAGGAGCAAGAGCCAAAGGTATCACTATAGTGAGGAAAAGCACATGACACTTTACTGAGGTGGCCCATGTGCTGCCTGTCTGTCCCATTTCTTTGGAGAGCACCTGGCTCATGCACATCCCCAGGCTGCTTGCAGAACACCTGCCTCGAGGCCACACTGCATTCCTCTGCCCTGTTCTAACTAGCTGGCTCTTACGTTGTGAACTTAGGCCTAGCTCCCTCATGTTCCCTAGGAGATGCATTCTGTGCAGTCTCTAGACAGACACATAAACCTACAGGAAGACATAAAGTATCACACCATGGGTCTTCCCAGAGGCAGGCAGACCAGGCAGAGCGTTGAAAACCATGAGTAAAATAGAAACCATCATTAAGCCCAGCATGGAGGCACACGCCTATAGTCTGGGAGGCTGAAGCAGGAGGATTGCAAGTTCAAATCCAGCCTGGGGAACTTAACAACCTACGGAGACTTAGTCTCCAAATAAAAAAGGGCTGGAGATGAGCTCAGTTTGAAGTTCTGGTTCTGAAGTTCTCAGTTTGAATACTGGGTTCAACCCCCAGTATTGCAGGGAGCGGGGCAGTCTGAGATGTGCATTTTGGGGCCTGGTGACTTAGCAGATGGATAGCAGCTTCTCTCAGTGCACCACCCAGCACTCCCATAAGCACCACAGAGATGAAAATTGAGCGACATATATGAAGGTTGAGGGGAGGCTCTGAGAAAAGGGAAATAGGACAGGTTGTGACTGCTAGGCTGCATGGAACACTCTTGTGTGTGCAGGACTGGGAGAGCACAGCTCTCTGGTACTGGCTGAGTGATACTGAGGAAAGACAGTGGGTTTCAACAAGATCACCACACAAGTTTGTGACCTGGAGCAGGGCACAGCAGAACATGGTCATTCCCCCTTTCCTCCCCACCATTTTTTTGGTGCCAGGGATTGAACTCGGGCCCTTGAGCTTGCAAGGCAGGTGCCAGAACCACTGAGCTAAATCTCCAGCCCTCCCCACCTTTTTTAACAGAAAATTATAGTGTTGTTGTTTTTCTTGTACCAGGAATCAAACTCAGGTCCTTGTGCTTGCAAGGCAGGCGGCGGCACCACTGAGCTAAATCCCTGGCCCTTTTGTACATGTTTTTTAAAAATCTAGGGCCGGGGATTTAGCTGAGTGGTGCCGACGCCTGCCTTGCAAGCACAAGGTCCTAAGTACGATCCCTGGTACCAAAACAACAACAACAACAACAAAACGTGTGCAAGAAAGTCTGCAAGGGAAAGGATAAACAAAGGTCAGTAGGCCAAAAGTTTATAGACTTTTCTCCTATGGTGGTGCTGGAACTTTATTCAGAGGCACTCTTTATTTTGAGATCGGATCTCACTGAATGGCCCAGGCTGGTCGCAGCTCTCAGTCATCCTGCATCAGCCTCAGGAGTGCGGGGAGAATGTGCAACACCACAGCTTTCAACACAAAGGCTGATAAATTCTCCAGGTGTGCAGAGACAAAAGGGCCCCTGTGCAAGGTGCAGAAAGCGGTCTGAGCAGGAAATACATGGGAAACTAAGCAAGGTGTTGTTTGAAAAGGTTCTTTGTACCGGTTGACGTCGGCCTCACTGCCGGTCTCTGCCGGTAAGTGTTCTCTGCCTCCAGTCGGGAGGGCACCGTTCGATTAGAAGTTTTATAACCTGCCTTTTTAGGTAGAAAAGAGCAGGTTAGACACTCTGTTCTCATCTGCTGTTTTTCAAGTGCCTTCGGTTCCAGATAATCAGTGCACCACGCAGTACATCGGAGGCGGCCCATCCTGAAACCCTCCAGCTGTCTGCTCCTGCTTATGATTCCATAATTTGCCCATTGAGGAAAAGCTGGAGTCGTGGCTCGCCATTTCCTGTTCCTAATCAGTACACCACAAAGACTGGTGGCATGACTCTAGGGTCACCGCAGTGTGTCGTCCTCGGTGTCAGGACAGGGCAGGGTGCCAGTGAGGCGGGGGGGGGGCTGTTATTGCTGCTTCTGCTTGTCCAGGTCCCTGTCAACTGCATCTTTGTTTCCATCTCCATTCTGATGGGCCAGTTCAAGGCTCTCCTGCCTCAGCTACAGCTAGCAGTCCCCTCAGATCTGTCGCCTTGTTTCTAGAAATGCAAGTCCACTTCACAGCCTCTCTCCAAGCAGCTCCATGGTCTTCCTCTGAGAGGCAGAGGCAAGTGCGTTTATCAAGCATCTCACAGCTCCGTGGAGCTGTCCGTTCAGGATCCGATGTGAGCTAGGCCTGCAGAGGTACGGCCAACCACGTCCTGATATCCGGAGAGACAGCCTGGGGCGGGGCTCGGTCGTGGACCAGATGCTGAGTGCCGCAGGGCTGCACAGACAGGCAGATTACCGCCACCCGGTGCTGTTTCACATCCCAGCCAGTGCCGTGTCACATGCTTCCTCTTGTGTTCTCATTTGCACTGAGGTCATCTTAAAGGGTGTGGGTGTGTGTGCGTGCGCACGCTCATGCTGCAGATCAAACCCAGTCCATTCTGCTTGTTATGCAAGCACTTTACCGCTGAGCTGCTGCTACAGCCTTCGCGCAGACATGATCTATTAACTAATGTTGTTGGAAAGACCACTTCTCGGGAGTCCTCTCGTGCAGGGGACACGGCCCATGGGCTATGGAACCGTGGTTCCGGGACCCCACCGGTCACCCCAGCCCCATTCTCCAGGCTACACTTCTGCAGGCTACAAGAAGTGTTTACAATGAGTAGAAATGAAGTAAGAAAAGAAGGGGGAAATGGAGGAAGAGAAAGAAAGGGATGCGGGCAGGGATAGCTCTAGGAGGACGAGGTGGGAAGGGGAGCAGCTGGGTCTGGGGACAGAGGCACAGAGAAGCCTCTATAGCAGTGATGGCCTTTGAATCGAGTCTTAAAGTGTGGGTGAGAGTTGGGTAGAAGGACGCACCCCCCAGAACAAAGACAGTAGCTCAGAAGTGGGCATAGATGGAAAGTGTGGTGTGGTCGGAGCACGGGATTGTAGGAGTCAGAGGGCAGAGGACGTGAGACTTGAGGCCGACTGGGGCAGAGCGAGGGCCGCCTGGTAGAGCTGGACTTTACACACAGGACTAATACAGAACACAGATGCCCCAGGCACTGTGGAAACCTGGCTGCAGGAGTTTCATTTAATTTAGGAACTATTTATAGTGCCAAAGTGAAATAGCATGCAGTCCACCGGGAGTGAATATGAGGCTCATTCATGAGTCATGTTCAGTAAAATAAAGGGTTCTTGGAATTGAAGTACTTGTGGGTGCTAAAGATGGCAAACTGAAACTTTTCTGAATCACTTCTGGCTTTGGGAGAGGGATTAATGGCTGAATCTTTTGTTTAAAAGCCTGCATTAAATAGAACGACATTCTTACACCATAAATGACCTCATCAGTTAAAATGCCCAAGGAATGGAGAGGCAAGACTTAGGACTGGCATTGAGTGTGAGAATTTAAGAGGTTTGGTATCTCTGCAAAGATATTGGAGTCTATGAGCATAAAGGATTTCCATCTCTTTGTGTTCATATTATGTAAAAGCAACCCAAATTCTAGCTCGAATAAATACCCTCTGAAGTTTTTTGTTTTTGTTTGGTTTTTATTGTTTGTTTTTTTTGAGACAAGGTCTCACTGTGCAGTTCAGGCTGGCTTTAAACTCACTATGAAGCCCAAGCTGACCTTGAACTGTTGGAGATCCTCCTGCCTCAGCCTCCCAAGTGCTGGGTTTACAGGTGTGCACCACCATGTCCAGCTTCCATGTGTAGTTTTTACCAGTTTTCAGTTTACCAAAATTGATTCCCAAGGTCAGCAGACCCCAGCAATGCTCTGCTCCCCGCCCCCATTTTTTTTGTAATTCGGGACCTTGTGCTTGCCAGGCAGACAGCAGAACCATTGAGCTAAATCCCTGGCCCTTCCCTTTTCTGGAGGTGGGAGTTCTCACTATGTAGTTCAGGCTGACCTTGAGATCACTTCTTGACCCTCACTGGCCTCACACCACACTCACACCTCACTCCCAGCACTGTGCATGCTCATGCTGCACACAAGTGCATGTGGTCACGGGAGAATTTACTCCCCGTACTTGCTAGTAGGTACTGATGTCTTTGGTGTCCCCATTACCTGGAATGGTCAGATGTCCCCCCCTCTCATGCCAGCAAAGGGCCCTCGGTCACCTTGAGGGCATTTCCTTAGCCATAATTCTAAGGTGTTACCATCCTGGGTTAGGGGGTCTGAGGCGGAGCTTTCAGAAGGCCTGATTTGGTCACATCCACAGAGAGAATAGATGCCTGACCCAGTCACCTCTAGTTACAAATAAAAGTGTTCTGTTTGGCATTTGGGAGTTACTCTACACCTGGCGGTGTGATCTGCCCTCAGAATGAGCCCTGTGTCAGATGCCATCAGATGCGACCGTCACCTAGGTTAGTGCAGAGCAAAGTCTGCCACTGTTACTGGGTAGCTCCTGCAAGTGACTCACCAAATGGTTACCCAGTTCTGGGTTGCTCACCTGTCTTTCTGGGGCTAGATCCCAGTTCCTCTCTTGAACAAAGAATCGAACAAAACGAGTGAAAAGCAGTGGCAATAGTGTATTTGAAAAAGTAAGGAAAGTGAGGGAGAAACGGTCTCTGGAGAGCAAGCTTAGCCCTAATAGAAGGAAAAAAAGAGCCAGAAAAAAAGTACACCTTGGAGGAGGCAGGGTGAGCTGTCTGTCGTGAGGACAGCCCTAATAGCGAGCTCTTCCTGGCATCTGTGTCTTTTGCTGTCCAGATCCCAGGGAAATCTGTGAGAACTTGTGAGTATGGGTCCTGAGGGGTGGGGCTGGGGCCCCAGCCTCAGGCTGACCTCAGGTCCGGGCGTCCTGTTGAAAACCTGCTCAAGTTCTTTCGAGAAGTCAGGCACAGGACTTTGGGAGCTGTTCTGAGCACCTGTCGTGGGATCTTTAACTAACAGAGCCTGCCCACCTCCCTAGCCAGCTCTGCCATGCCCTGCTCTCCTGTGTCACCACCAGGATTAGCATAAACCAAGGGTCACCATGATGGCAAAGCAAGTGGTAACAGAATTTTGTTACCTTGTTTAGCAAAATGCAAATTTACAATTAATTGTATTGCATTTAATTGTTACCTCCCTAATTCTGTCTCAGCAGCCTGACTTTTTTTTTTTTTTTCTGAAGATTGACTCCGGGGCCTTTGCACTGAGCTATAATCCCAGCCCTTCTTTTTAATTTTATTTTCATTTTGAGGCAGGGTTTCCCTAATGTTCTGTTTCCAGGGACGGTTTCAATCCCACCTCAACCATCCAGAGATTTTTTTTTTGAAGATTGACTCCGGGGCCTTTGCACTGAGCTATAATCCCAGCCCTTCTTTTTAATTTTATTTTCATTTTGAGGCAGGGTTTCCCTAATGTTCTGTTTCCAGGGACGGTTTCAATCCCACCTCAACCATCCAGAGTGCCAAGATTACAGGTGTGTGCCACCACAGCTGGCTCAGCATGACTTACTTTAACAAAATACTCAGTTTTTCTGGCTTTTGCCATTTTAGAATGTGTATATTAAAATATTCTGAGCAATATTGAGAAGCAACCTACTGCTTTTTGAGAAGGGATGTTTCTAGTATAGGTGTGACATTGCCAGGGTAAGAATTTTTAATTTCTGTGAGCAAATTTCAAATTCCATCTGAACAGTCATGCTGGGTCTTTACAGTTATGTCTTAGGTACACATGTTTGGTTAAAAGAGCCTCATTTTTCTCTTCACTGCTTTGTGATTGTGAGCCTGTGCAGAGCAGGAGCCTCTGCCTTTGCCCAACAGCAGCCAGCACTGGACCGTGCTAGGTACTGCCCAGTGCCACAGAGGCATCAGGAGAGCCAGGGACGGGCCGAGGGTACAGGGTGGAGCCTGGCTGACCCATGCCTGTCTGTCTAGGGCCGCAGACCTGGAGATGACCCTGGAGCGAGCCGTGAGCATGCTGGATGCTGACCACACGCCGCTGGCCCGGGTGGCGGCTGCAGCCACCTTCATCCAGCACGAGAGCTTCCAGAAGGCCGAGGCCCGCAGGAGGGTACGTACCATCTGCGCTGTGTGGGCTCAGGCTCTTTTAAGTCTTTAAACTCTTCACTGAGGTTTGGGTTTTGTGCTGTTTCTTTGTTTAAGAGGAAATACTCATTACACAAAACCCTGCGTGCAGTTTGGAAATGCAGATAGTAAGTTGCTGCAGGAGCCTCCCTCTTGGCCTGACAACTCAGAGCCTCCCCTCTCAGAGAGAGTTAAGCTATTATTTTCTATATTTTAAAAACATATTAAATAGAAGCGATAGTTTGCAATTGTTCTCAGTCCACTGTTTTATGAACATACTACAATGATCATTCAAAGCAGTTTCATGCATGTATCTCTGGACAGTTCCTTAGTGTTCCTGTAGGACAGAACCCACAATAAATCATTGCATATTTGTTTTAAAAAATGATATGGGGCCGGAGTTTAGCTCAGTGGCGCCAGTGCCTGCCTGCAAGCAAAAGGTCCTGAGTTCGATCTCTGGTTCCACCAAAAAAAAAAAAGTGGTATGTTGGGAGGGATATCCAGTAAAAAGTGAGTCTTTCGCCTCTAGACTTCAGCCTGAACTCCTCTTCTTTACTCCACTCAATTTGTGGGTGCCTTTCCAGAGACATTTTATGCATGCAGAATCAGTTGTTGGAACCTAGGGGTTGGCCGAATCACATTTTTATTCAAATTAAAATCACAAATGGCAGCGTACTGTATTTTCTTTTCAGTTATTCTACAGTGGAGTTTTGACTTATGAACTCAAGTCATTCTCCAGGGCTGGTTGTAACTCTTCTTGGTCAGTTGAAGGCTCAGGCTCCTCTACACAGCCTTCACATTCTCTGTCCTGTACACAGATAGATCTCAGAGTCCTTAGAGAGACACTGGCCCGGGATTTCTTAGTTAACTCCACACAGGAAAGGATATTGTCATGTTCCTTCCAGAACTCTTCAAAGGTTAAATGTGTATCTGAGACCATCTGGAGACAAGCATCCAGCATTTGGGTCATGACACACTTTGTAAGTTAAAGCTAAAATTCTGGTCGTAACCAGAGTTGTTTGTTTGCCAGGCTGGTCATAACTTGAGGATCCACTGTAATGTAGAAATCTTCCATGTATAAGCCCTTCGTCATTCTTTAAAATGGTTATATTGATTTCTGTTGTCTAAGTGTGGTTCTTGGAATGAAGCCCAGGGCTTCACATGCTGCTAGGCAGGTGCTCTCACGGAGCTATAACCCCAGCCTTAAATGGACCTGGTTTGTTGGTTCATTTTAAACAGCTTCAGGAGCTACACCTTGATGAAGTTTGAAGGTGTGTTTTGACCTTATGAACCCATAATCACAGTCAAGATAATGAGCACATCCATCTCTCTAGAGGGGTCTTGTAGCTCTGGGGGTGGAGCCCGCTGGTGGAGCACTTGTTCAGTGTGTGCAAGGCCTGGGGTGTGCCCCGGCACCTGTTGCTGAACCCTGTGTGATCCGTACACCCCATTTGGTGCCAGCAGCAGCCATCCTTCAGAGACAGCCTGCTTTCCACGATTATGTTTTTTTTGTTTGTTTATTTTGTTTTTGTTTTTGTTTTTGTTTTTTGTTTTGTTTTTAAGACAGGGTCTCACTATGTAGTTGAGACTGACCTCGAATTCACTGTGTAGCCCAGGCTGGTCTCAAACTCACAGGAATCCTCCTGCCTCAGCCTCCCTAGTGCTAGAATTACAGGCATGCCCCACCATGGCCGGCTCCATGATTATGGATTAGAGTGGATTTTGTGGGATTTTATGTAAGTGGAATTTTATTGTGTATATGCTCTCTTTGTCTGGATAATTTCAACAGCTTGTGTCTTGAGTTTTACCCTCGTTATGTATATCAGAAGTTTGGGCTATAAAGAAGCTGCTAGGAACATTTGTGTCCCACACAGATACATGCTTGCATTTCTCTCGAGTGAATCCCGAGGAGCGGAATGCCTAAGTGATATGGTAGATATGTGGCTGACAAACTGTTTTACAAAGTAGCTGTGCTATTTTGCATCCTCACCAGCAGTGTACCAGAGCTCCAGTCCTACCACATCTTAACACTTGTCGGGTCAGCGTCAATTTTGACCTGTGCATTTTGTAGTACTTGTTTCATTGTGGCTTTAATATACATCTTACCAGTCATTAATGAAGTTGAACATTTTTTATGTGCTTGTTTGCCATCTGCATATCTTCACTGGTAGATATGTGTTTTATTCTTTTGCCCACTTATTTGTTTTCTTATTGAATTTCTTTTCTCAGTGCTAGGAGTCACACCTAGTTCTCATGTAAGTTAGAGAAGTACTATTCCACTGAGATACACCGCCAGTCCTCCCTGAATTTTGAAAGTTCTTTTGTTGTTGTTGGTGGTGATGGTGTTGTTTTCAGACAGGGTCTTACTGTGTAGTTCAGGCTTGCCTTGCACTCACTGTGTGGTGCAGGCTGGTCTCAAACTTGTAGCAGTTCTCCTGCTTCAGCCTCCCAAATTCTGAGACTATAGGCATGTGGCACAACACCTGCCTGAAAGTTCTTTATATATTCTGCATACAGATTGTTTTTCAGATCTATGATTTGGAACTACTCTCTCCCAGTTATGCTTTGTTTTCAATTACTTAATATTTTTCATTTTAATAGAGTTCAATTTATCAATTTTTTTCTTCATACAGCAGATCATGCTTTTCATGGTATATCTAAGAAATCTTCCCCACTGCAAGATTAGAAAATATTCTCCTATTTTCTTTTAGAAGCTTTATTAAGTGTTAGATTTCGTAGTTGCTCTATGGTTGTATTGGCCAGTCTAGGTCTTTCGCATTTCCATTTCAATTTTACAATCTGCTCCTTGATTTCTTAAAAGGTAAACATGCTAGAATTTTGTTTACAATTGCACTAAATCTGAAGATAGATATGGAAAGTTGATATCTTAATAATACTGTGTTTTTGGACCCATCAACATGGTATATCTCACCATTTATTTAGGTCTTTAATTTTTCTCAGCAATATTTTTATAGGACCAGGGATTTAGCTCAGTAGTTCTGCCACCAAGAAACAAAAAAAAAAAAAAAAAGAAAAGAAAAGAAAAACCCAAGAAATATTTTTATAGTTTTTACTCAGTCTTTTGTATCATGTGTTATATTTATCCTTAACTTTATTATCTTTCTGGATGCTTTTTATCAATAGTACTGTTTTAGATTACAGTTTTTATATTTATTACATAGACATACAATTGATTTTTATGTATTGATTTTCCATCTTAAGATACTATTAAGTTCACTTATTAACTCTGAAGATTCTGTTAGATTTTCTACATAGAATCTTCCTTCTCAAACTGGAAGCCTTGCATATATTCTTTCTTCCTTCCCTTCTTTCTCCGTCCTTGTTTGGGTAACACTTCCCTTATATAATCTTGAAAAGAACTGCTAAGAATGGGTGTGTTGTCTTTTTCCATAAAATAGAATGCTGCTTAGAATGATCACATCAAAGAACTTATTTTTGCTCCTACTTTAATGGAGTGGGGTTTATTTTATTTTATTTTATTTATTTATTTGGGGGGGTACCGGGGATTGAACTCGGGTCCTTGCGCTTTCAACGCAGGTCACTGAACCGCTGAGCTAAATCCCTGGCCCTGGAGTGTTTTTTTTTAATTAGGAATGGATATTGAATTTTGTTAAGTGCTCTTTATGAATTTACTGTAAAATATATATATGGTTTTTAATTTAAATTTTACTATAATGGTAAATTACCTTCTCTTTTTGTTTTTGTTTCTTTGCAGTACTGGGGATTGAATCTCCAAGGCCTTTACACTGAGCTACATCCTAGCCTTTTTTTTTTTTTCTTTTAGCTTTTTTTCTCTGAAATTCTTTTATTGGTACATTTTAGATGTAAAATAAATTTAAATTCATCATTAGGAACTTGTACCTTTACATAGTGTATCTTGGTTCTTATTTTTTCCCCCTTCCTCTGCCCTTCCTTCAACCCCTCCACCCCTCCCTATTTGCAAAGGCTTTGTTTCTATTTTTTTCTTTTCTCATATTTTTTTTTCCTTTCCCTTCTTTCCTTTCCTCTGCCCCTTTGGACCTTTTCTTCCTATTTCACATTATCAATTACTCATTTTATTCCTTGTTTACACTTTTAGTTAAGTTATCCAAGGTAAGTTCAAACTTGCAATCTTCCTGCCTCAGCCTCCCAGAGTGTTGGGATTATAGGAATGCTTCACCATACCTGGCCGTGATTGATTTTAATGTTATCCCATTCATTCCTTGTACAAACCTTACCTGGTTGTGAAGTACTAACAGTTTATATTTTATATTAGACTTGCTATATTTTTAAGAATTTTACATATATTTGTAGAAGATGTGATCTGTAGTTTTCTTTCCTTTGTAATGTCTTTGTTGGATTTTGAATTGAGGGTGATATTACCCTCATAGAACAAATTGCACAATACTCCATCTTCCTCAGTTTGGTCAGAATTACTATTATTACTCCTTTCTTAATGTTTGGTAGAACTCACCAGTGAAACCACCAGACTGATGATTTCTTTGTGAGAAGGCTCAAAACTATAAGTTCCATTTCTTTAATGGATGTACTGCTCTCTGGGCCACCTCTTTCTTTTGTAGTGAGCTCTGGTAGTTATATCTTTTAGAGGATTTGTAGAGGTCCTCTAAGCTGTTCCAGTGAGGTCCATTTCTTTGCGCAGATGCATCTGCTGTCATTTCTCTCTTCCTGAAGGATCTTCTTCAGCATCTAATTGAGTGCAGGTCTCCTGGTAAGGAACTGCCTCAGTTTTTGTAGGTCATAAGGTTATGTCATAAAGATAATGTCATCTTGGCTTTTGAAGGGTATTTTTTCACCAGCTACAAAACCTTACTTAGGTTGAGTTTTTTCAATTGTCAGTATTAAAAGTGCTTGTCCCAGTGTCTTCTGACTTGCTTGTCTCAGACAGGAAATCTCCTGCTGTCCTTGTCCTTTCTCCATGTGTAGTGTCTCCCACACACACCTCTGGCTTCTTTCAAGATCTGGTCACAGTATGCCTTGTATGTTGGGTAGTTTTCTTTACATCTTTTGTGCTTGGGGGGTTCATTGAGCTTCTTAAACTTGTGAATTTATAACTTTGTATCTGTTTTGGAAATTTTTCAACCCATAGTTTTTTTTTTTTTTCCTCTGTTCCTTCCTTGGAACTATAATTACGTGTATGTTAGGCTGCTTGAAGTTGTGTCACAGCTTATCAATATCCCATTCTTTTTTTTTTTCTATGCTTTCTTTTGAGTAAGTTTAACTGTTTGCTTTAAATTTGCTAATCTTTTCTTCTGCAGTTGTATTCAGTGTACTTTTTATTTCATTGTAGTTTTCATTTCTAGAAGTCGCATTTGATTCTTTTTTACATCTTCTGTTTACATGTCTGAGTTTTGTCTTTATTCAGGTTGCTTGGGCATATGGAAGACAGTTAAAATCACTACTTTAATGTCCTTGCCTGCTAATTCTAAAATCTGTGTCCATTCTGGCTGGATTTTGATTATTTTTTCCTCCATATTATTAGTCATATTTTTCTTTGCATGTCTGGCAATTTTTTCCTTCCTTCCTTCCTTCCTTCCTTCCTTCCTTCCTTCCTTCCTTCTACAGCACTGAAGGTTTAACCCAAGGCTTCACCTTTGATAGGCAAGTACTCTACCACTGAGGCATACCTCTAGCCCTTTTAAATTTTATCTTAACACAGGGTTTCCTAAGTTGTCCAGGCTGGTTTTGAATGTGCAATCCTCCTGCCTCAGCCTCCCAAATGGATGGGATTACAGGCATGCCCCACCATACCTGGCTACTGACACTATAGATTTTATCATGTTGGATGCTGGTTATTTTTATATTCTGTAAATATACTTGAACTTTACTTGGATGCAATTATGTTACTTGGAAGCAGTCTCATTTTTTTCAAATACTGCTTTTAAGATTTATGCAGAACCAGCCGGGCATGGTGGCGCACGCCTGTAATTCCAGCACTTGGAAGGCTGAGGCAGGAGGATCACTGTGAGTTCCAGACCAGCCTGGGCTACATAGTGAGCTCTGGGTCAGTCTCAACTACCTAGTGAGACCCTATCTCAAAAAAATGAAAAAAAAAAAAGATTTATGCAGAACCAGAGCAGCCATCTATTCTAGTGTGAATCATACCCACTTCAGCCCCACTGAAAATGCTACCTAATATATACCATAAGTTTGGAAGATTTTCTGGCTGGTTGATGAAAACTTATTCTTCCTGGAACCACTCTTTTAAATCTTTTTGGTTGGTTACTGCCCTGGCCTCTGGCAGAGTGTCGTGCATACCTGCATAGTTCACACTCTACTGGATACTAGAGGGGCGCCCTGATAGACCTTAGGAGTTCTCCTGTGCAGCCCTTTTCTCTGCCGCATTCAGCGCTACCAATCCTAGCCCTCTTGTCTGCTTACTCTGAGTGCTGTCTCTTCACCTCTGCTTGTTAGATTTTCCCTTCCCTCACCCCTGCATGGCCTGGGAACTCTCTCAACGCAGTGACCTGAAGCAGTGATAGGGACTGCTTCACATGTTTTCTGTCTTGGAATCACTTCCATCCTTTACTCAAGTTCAATTTCTGTAAACCTATTTATATTTTGTCTGGGTTTGATTTGATTTGGTTTGGTATTTTTGAGAGAGGATCTTGTTTTCTAGTTCAGGCTGGCCTAAAACTTACTATGTAGCCCAGGCTGGCCTCGAAGTCATGATGATCCTCCTGCCTCAGTCTCCTGAGTGCTGGAATTACAGATGTTGCCACCATGCCCAGGTCATCTGGTTTTTTAATTGTTTTAGGAGGGAGGTAAATTGAGTTCTTACTATTGATGCATTTTAATTTTGATGAATAGTTCCATGATGAATCCTCCCAAAACTTGTAAAAATCTCCCCTCTCACCAAATGTATCAAGTGCCCATTTTCAATACCATTCAGTACCACACACATACATTTTTTTTGTTTTTGTTAATCTGATAAGCAAAAACAGGCATCTTATAGAATAAGATCTTATTTTCTGAAGTTAAGACTATAGCTTATCGCTTAATGAAATAAATTTACAGGTAAAATCCTTTTTAAAATTACACACATGCTTTTATAGTTTGACATTGCCTTGCCTGCATAAACTGTGCCATTTATCATCTTCCCTAAGTTTCTCTTTCAGTGGAGAGAGAATTTAATGGTGCCAGTTCCCTTAAATTCAAATCCTTCTTGAATTTTGCACTTCCCCTAAACTTTTACATTAACTTTTACATTAACTGATTACAGAGATTCCTTAATCCCTTTGCTTTTATCTAGTATTCTTAAAATATTCAAATTACTTTTCAGAGAAACAGAACCCTTTCCATACTTAACATTTCATCCATATGCAAGAGTAGGTAAATAAATTACACAATCACTAGTACAGATGACTTAATGTCATTGGGAAACAAACCACGATTGTTCCCATGAATATGTAACTCAACTAATAAAATAAGGAATATGGAGATCACATAGAGTAGCTGTCTTGGCTACTTTTCTCACTCCTGGGACAAAATACCTGACACTCAACAAGTTAAAGGACGAAAGGTTTATTTTGCCTGACAGTTTGTAGAGGTTTCGGTCCATAGTTGGCTGGGTCCAAGGCAGGGTGGCATGGCAGAGAGGCATCGCAGAGGAAAAACTATTAATGCCAAAATGTAACTTGTACATTATTATGAAATCATGTCACCCCACACAGTTATTAGTAGTTTTTTTAGTAATTTTAAAATTCATGTTATTAACTCAGGTTTGTGGCCCTAGCTGTGTCATATACTTGTTCCGTTAATAGTCGGTTTATGTGGCCTAATGCACACCTAGAGAAGAACAGCATACTTGAGGTGGGAAAAGCCCAACATCTTTGTTTCTGAACCTTGCAAGGCTTTTCTGTTAAAAATAAGTTACTTTGGGGCCAGGAATTTAGCTCGGTGGTTCCAGCACCTGCCTCACAAGCACAAGGACCCAAGTTCGATCCCTGGTACCAAAAATAAATAAATAAATAATAATAATAATAATGTTACTTAAAAATGTATTTTAAGTAATCAATTTATGCAAATACTAGACAGTAAAATAAGTAGCAATTTATTACAGAGAAGCAAGCAAGTCTTTTAGCATCTCTTAAAACTGCTATCAGTAAAGGCACAAATACAAACCAATTACAGAACAGGTAAATCATGGCTGATAACCCTTCACAGACAGTGAAAGTGCTTTCCAAACCAACTCTTACTAGAATATTAAATGAGTTGTGCTCTATAAATTATTAACTTTAGGATATCTTAAAATACATTTTCACGTGATCTATAGTTTAACAAAAGGCTCCATTTTGGGCTCTTTGTTGTCCCTCTAGATTAGTTACTCTGAAAGTGCTTAAAGGAGCAGGTGCCTTTTGATCTTATATCAATGTTAAAACAACAGATAAATAGGCAGGCAATCTATGAAATATTTAATAGGCTCAAATACATTATCATTTATAAATCTTAAGGAAATATACAAATTTATACTTAGCAAATATATTTAGTATTTTAATTTAATTATAAGTAACTCAGATGTTTTACTTATATATCCACCTAATTTTTAATGATTAGCTCTATATTGTGCACAAAATGTAAAATATTGGACAAACCCAAGTTAATATCCCAAAATAGGTTTGTTTGTTTGTTTTTGGCTGAAGAAAAATAAGTCTCAAAAGTTGTAGTTTACAACTGGAAATTACATCTACATGTGCTATAGTAGAATGCTATTTTTAAAACCTTTGAAAGGTTTTCTGGGTCTTTTGAATTTGAATATTTACATTGACCCCAAGAAATTATTTTTTAACCAAATTGTGATGTCACCAAAATCAGTCTATCCTGGATAATAATGCCCATGAGTTAATGCACTTGGAAGACTATAAAGAAACTTTACTGATAGGGGCCGGGGATTTAGCTCAGCAGTTCAGTGGCCTGCCTTGCAAGCGCGAGGACCCCAGTTCAATCCCCAGTACCAAAAAAAAAAAAACTTTACTGGTCATGAGTATTTAAAATGGCAAAGCTCAGAAGAGCTAGAAAGATCTACAAACTACAGGGGAAGGTACTGGCCTGGCCCCATATCAGTGATTTCTGGATTGTCATTCCAGAGTTGAAGAAGTTATTATCATGCAAACATGGACTCAGCTCTTTCAGGAAATCAGAAAGAAGAAGGGCCAGGGATTTAGCTCAGTGGCAACATGCACCTGCCTTTCAACCGCAAGGTCCTGAGTTCGATCCCTGGTACTGAAGAAGAACAAAAAAATGAAAGGAGAACAACATGGCTGGACAATGTTTATTTACTCAGACACAAGGTAATGCATAAGACAAAAGTGTCTGCTCCTTCTCATAGACTTAGTAAGGGAGTTCTCAAGTGGACCTATATTAGATAATGTCTAATAAACAGAAACCTTTCCATGGTTCTTACTGGAATAAGCCGTAGGGAATAGAAATTATCCAACTCAACTTCTGTTGAGCAGAATAACCAAGTAGAAGCTGCCAGTCTTTGTAAACTGCCTCGCTCAAGAAAGCTGTCCTGAGAGTATTCTGGCAAAACAACTCTAAAAGCAAACAATCATGATAAGAGACCACCATAGGGAGGGGAAGGAGACAGGCCTGTTGCCCTTACCAGCTACTCACCAAAAACCATGACTTGTGAGGTCCCCCCACCCCCGACAGTCAGGAATTTAAAAGCTATAAACCATCCCTCTTCTAACCAATGTTTGGCAATAGTGAAATACTGTCTCTTAGAATCCCTTCTGCTAATACTAGAAACATCCTTTATACTGACTGTTGCTACATAACATTTTTGAGAAGCTGAACTACTTAAACTTTTAAATGAAAGAATGCCCAGAGAATGCTATACTAATATGCATGCCACATTTTCTCAGTAATCAACCCACTCTGTTCCCCAAGATTCTTAAGATTCTAACAAATTTTTTAAAATAATCACATTCCCTTTATGCCCTTGAATCTCTTATAACCTTTGTGACACTGAAATTACTCTTCCAAAATTCAAACAACTAAAATAGAATCCTCTGATTGGCTAATACAGGCAAAATACATATTAACAGTTTTGAGGACATCTGTGTTGCATCTTTGAAAACATTTTCTTAAGTCAGATGAACAAAAAACATTTGATTTTATGCTTTCTAAGCTACTGAGTGCTCTTAATTTTTTTTTTTTTTTTTGTACGAAGAATCGAACTTGGATCTTCATGCTTGCAAGGCAAGGCGGCAGCACCACTGAGCTAAATCCCTGGCAAGTGCTCTTAATTTTAAATCAAGCTGGTACTATCTAAATGATACAGAAACACAAGTACCTCCATAGATAATACATACAATATGCATGTACACCAACACACACAAAACAAAGGCTTAAATTTGTCATTTACCATCTTTTAAAAAGTTACACTATTGGGATAGCTTAATCCTAAATTGGAATATTTGAAGGTAAGATTCCTTATTGTAGCCAGGTGAGAAATACATATCTCAAAGGAGATTGTTTGCCCTGTTAATCTGAATTTGAATTTCCTGAAGCTTTGTATTTTTTTTTATTAACTTAACTTCTTATAGGTTTAGACAATTTAAAAGCTCTTACTTACTCCAGATATTAAGGCATTTTTCATTGTACTAACATTTATTTATACATAGCTTGTCAGAAGTTTATATATTATTACCTAGCTCTATAGCACAAGGCCTCTAGTATGGAAAAAAGAAACCAATTTAGGAACACTACTCTCCACCGAGAAAAACACAAAGGCACATCATCTGTAGTCAGATCTCTCCATTTTTCCAGTGAAGGAATGGTGATGACAGGAAGCAGAAATCAATTTCCCTCAAAGAGAAGTTATGACAAATATTTTGAAGCACAACTGGGTTAAAATGAACCAAGGACTATTAGCTGAAGTGAGGATAAGTTTAAACCCCTATAAGAAACTCATCAACATTATCCAAGTAGCCACGCGGTCAGTGACACAGATGGCTCTTGCTTGGACTCGCCACTAGTTTAAAAAAAAGGAAAGGAAAGCAGCTATGATGTTAGCCTGGCCAGTTAGTCCCAAGAATCTTCTTAATGACAGTTCCACAAAATCAAAGTGTCCTTTCAGCTGTATAAGCCATGACGGATCACAATAAAAAATAACTTTTTCTAAGTTATAGGTAATTAAAACTTTTCTAGCCCTGAGCAATTTACAACAGAGCTTCTCAAGACACACCACCAGCATGTCTATCCTCTTTAAATTTCTCAATCCACACTTTTTTGGGAGTGACAAATGAAGAACCTGGAAATCTGTGATGGCTGACCGACAAGCCTCAGAACAGCTTGAAGCCCCAAATGCCTTGCATAATTTAGAAAGTACTAAAACCCTGCTGCCCATCCTAGAATAAACTTGGTTATAGAAGAGAAAAATAAAAGGAAAAAAAGCAAACCAAGATACTGCAGACTAACAAACAAGTGCTTGGAAATTGTTTCTACCTCTAAGTCTCATTTTATACCAATCAGTACCCCAAAATGACCCACAGTAGTTCCAAATGGCCACAAATATGAAAGTTCTTACTCCCCAAATGGCACTACTGAGTTGGTGCCCCCAAATGACCTGCAATAATGGCCCCAAACAGAGAAAGTCTTCATCTCACTATCAAACAATGTAAGAGTCCAAATGGTAGAGACGGTGGATCCCTGGAGTGTACTTTCCAGCAGAAAATCAGAAGAAACACATCAGCTCCCAAATGATTTTTTTCCTTTTTACCAGTGAAGTGTTTATAGGCAGCTGATGCCATGAAACAAGAAAGGAGGGAAGTTCCCAGATGTAAAAGCGTCCCTAGCAGCTGTAGAACATGGACTCCTGACCATGGGTTCAGCTAACTATGAGTAGTTAACCACCTTTTTGCAACCATCTGCTGGGATATATGTCTTTCACCAGCCAAGACTTGCCTCTTGCCTGGCTCGCCAAAACTGTTACTGGACACTCAAGTTCCTAAACTCAGTATCATTTGTTTGCTACTGATCAAATCAAAGGAGGCCATAAGTTTTGGTTTTAAAAAAGAAGAAGAAAGAAATTATTCAAAACTAGCTCCATGGAGATGGAGGGGCCCATTTCTCTCAAATCTACACCTCCTCATGTATAGGTGGGCAAGGGTCTTTAATAATACGGAGCAAAGGGCAGTAGGAGCACAGAGAAACAATGCAGATGTCCATGTTTGCTTTATCATTTCCATCCATCTTCACATCCTCCTCTTTCTTTTTTGTTTATTTTTATTTGTGGTTGTTTTTGTTTTTGAGACAGGGTCTCACTATGTAGTTGACACTGACCTGGATGGAACTCACTGTGTAGCCCAGGCTCATGTCAAACTCAGAGCAGTCCTCCTGCCTCAGCCTCCCAAGTGCTGGGATTACAGGCATGCACCACCATGCCCGGCTAACTCCTTTCTTGTGGAAAGAAAACTGGGCTGTAGCCTCCAGGGGGCCAGTATCTACATATTCTGTCACATCTTTAGGGCTAAGAAGAGGAAGGAACATTGGTTATGTGCTTAGCAGGAGGAAGTTTGGAGAAATTGCTTATCTCTAAAAGAAAAACAGCTGATTTTTAAAGTTCCATTTTGCAGTGCTGGTTACAGGAGTAGAATGTGATTAATCCTACATATCACTTAATTGAAGTCACACAAAGGACCATCTACTTACGTTCTTTATTCACATTTCTTTAAGTAATCATGAAGTTGAATACCTTTAAGTATATTTTTTGATCTTGTATTTATTCCATCTGTTGTCTTTTTTAGACTCTTACCTATTTTTGTCTACTGAGGTATGTTTCTTAATGTAGGTAGTTCTTTGCCTATCATTGGCATATTAATCCACTGTGATATAAATGACAAATATTTCTTCCTGCTTTATTTTTTATTTTTAAACTTGCCCTGTGGTACCTTTTGTTATATTTACATTCTTATGAAGTCAGATATGTAAGTATTTTTCTTCAGGACATCTGTATAATTAGACATTGTTTTAAAAGACATGTCTTTACATCTAGACTGTTCTTTCAAAAGGTAAGTATTGGATATTTCTCACTGATTCTTCACGTATATGTTTGTTCTATGGGAAGAACGACTAAAGATTTTAAAAGATGTTACAATGAATTATTAGGCTAAATTGAGCTAAAAATTGGTCCTTTTATGGATAGTCAGATAAGTGTTTAAATCCTTTTTTATTCCCAGTCTTTAAAATCTGGCCATTATTATTTGTATTTGTATTTCTCATATGAAGTTACTTTAATTTTGCTTTTGTTACCTAAGTTGGGTTACATTTCCACTGCCTTTTAAATTACTAATTTGAATATAAATATTTTGTTCACACATAGGATTAAGTCTGTGCTTAACTCTATTTAATATTTCATGAAATTGGAGATTGATCCCAGGGCCTTCACACTAAGCCACAATCTTTTTAAATTTTGAGACAGGATCTTACTCAGTCATTTAAAGTTGCTCAGATTGTGCTCAAACTTGTGATCCTCTTGCTTCAGCCTCCCAGAGGCTGCAACCCCATGACTAGCTCTCTTCTTAATTTTCTAACTGTTAACTCTTACAGAGGAGTAAATGTAGAGCAAAGGCTGGTTTTGAGAATAACAGACTATGAAAGTTATCTTCAAAGTTAAAAATAAATGTCTTCAGATAATCTAAGGATTATCATGTTATGTTATAACCCAAGACCATTAACACATGTTACTAATATTAAGCATGATGGTATAGTTTTCAGTTTATGTATAAAAGATTTCTACAATTTGGACATAAAGCAAAAATTGAAATCATAATAATTTAAAAACCCATGGCAACTTTTCAGTTCTTACTGTACCTGATTAGGACTGAGTATTTGACACCTTACATCCTCCTCTGTTTTTAGAATCACTTTCTTTTTTTGTTTCACATTCTTCTGGGTTGTTCCTCCTCTCTGGCTCCTCCAAGATTCCTCTGCAGGCCACTTTATCTTCTACTGGTGCCTCAAACATTCATGTTCCTTAGATGTTTTCCTGAGCCTTTTCTTATTCCCTGACCTACCTCACTCCTACGGCTTCACCTGTGACCTAGATCCTGATAATTCATGATCTCCAGCCCTTATCTTTCCCCTGGCGTCTGCCCCACACACCCACCTTTTCCCAGACATCTCCGTTAGACCCAGCATCACGTTATATGAATGAACACACTGCCCTCTTTCTCTTTTTTTTTCCTCTACTCTCCAACCCTCCCAGACTTGTTGTTCCTGCAGAGCTGTAAAGGTGGATTGCTAGTAGTCTGAGCAGACTTTCAGGGGTCACTCAGAGGTGGATTTGAATCCCAGCAGCATAATGACCTTGGCCAACCTTGGGAAGAAAAGATATTCTACCTCTTCAAGCCTCCACTTTCTTAGCTGTAAAGTGGAAATGATTGTACCCTAGAAAGAGTTGTTAAGAGAATAAAATGAGAGAATAGTGTATCACCTACCAGAAATCATAACTCTCTACCCAAAATATTTGGGACCAAAGGTTGTTTGGAGTTTGGATTTTTTTTTTTTTTCAGATCTTGGAACATTTACATATAGATAATGAGGTACCTTGGGGTTACAACCTGGGACTAAGCACAAAATTCGTTTATGTTTCTTATACACCTAATATACATAGCCTAAAGGTAATTTGCACAACATGTTTGGTTTTGTGCATGAAACAAAACACTGTGATGTGGAATTCTCCACTTGTGTCATGAAAACATGTTGGATTTGGGAATGTTTCAGATTCTGGATCTTGGATGAGAGATGTTCAAACTATATTTGTTTTTTCCTTGAATGTTTAGGTAGTCTGACCCCGGAACTTGAGCAGTCTTTGAGCCTTCAATTTCTGTTACTGTTGGATGCACTCAGCCTTCAAAGTCCTCCTAAAGCCACTCCTAAAAATGCCTTGGGTCTACACACAGCTCTACTCCCTCTTCAGCACCACTGCCCCATCCTGTCGCTTTCATCTGTTAACCCAGCTGCCTCCTAATTCAGTCCCTTCCTCCTTCCCACTGCCAGCCCAGTCTCCATCCAGCACCGGGGAGACCTTTCAAATAACTTCCCTTCTTAACTGAAAGTTACAAGGCAGAGCTCTTCATTTAATCTGTAAGGTCCTTTTAAACACAGCTTCATTTCTGTGCGAAATTCTAGTTTTAGAACTGAAGTGTAGCAACTGCCGTGTATGTTTTGCAAAATCTTACTGTAAGACTAATTCAAATTTATTATAAGAAATTTGAGAAATTAAGAAACAAAGAAAAAAGCATACCTACAGTCCCACCATTGTCATTGTTTTTTCCTCTGATTTATAATGCATATATTTATACATCTTCAATTAAGTTGAATTTTAGCTTTGTTTGTTGGGATTTTTAAATTTTTTTCAACCCAGGTATATTGTGCGCACCTATAATCCCAGAACTTGGGAGAGTATCAAGAGTGCAAGGCCAAAAAAAATAAATGAAAGATAATCCTTAAAGCATAAATAAATGCGTCCTTATTTATAATAGCAGATCCCATTCATGATATATCTTCACCACTTCTCCCAAATCCCCTCATCTCATTTCCTTTATGCTTGTCTTTATGAGTGGAAATGTTTTATTCCAGTTTTAAAATAGCATAATCATGATCTCATAGCATTATATTGTAAACATCTCAGCTTCACGGTGGCGTTTTAGTGGCGGTAGTGGCTCCCATGTGCTGAGTCATCCCTGTACGTGCAGCGCACGACTGTAAACCTGCAGGGTACCTGTGACTGCTGGGGGTCTGAAAGACATAGAATGTCAGCTAAGTCCCTGCTCTGCCCTCCTCCGTGGAGACCACAGCAAACGGTTATGGGACAGTTGTCAACCAGTCTTCTCTGTTGTTGGGTACTTTTCATTATTACAAATAATGCAGTTGCCGTTTTTGTGTATTAGTCTGTTTGTACACTTCGAATGTTTTCGTAATGAAGGTTATCAGGAGTGCATATTTCAAAATCTTTGACACATGGTGCCAATTGCCTTCCTGAAAGGTTAAACCAATTTACAAGGAGTGATTAATTCTAATGGGACAGAAAGGAGAGGACAGGAATGACATTTCATGGAGGAGGTGACATTTGCGCTGGGTCTTATGGGATGAGCAGCAAGAAGGTGGAGTAGGCAGGACATGGCAGTGGGAAGTCAGCGAGCAGCAGCTCAGAGCCCTGCCTGTTGCCACCTGAAAGCCCGTCATTGCCTTATTTCACAGTTGGCAGGAAGTGTCAGCATGAAGCCAGAGAGGAGTTGAAATTCTAATAGGTGATGCTGCCCTTTTATAAATTTAGAAGTGAAAGCTTTTGTGAAGTTCCATGGCACTTATATGAGTCATTTGCTTGTTTGTTTGTTTCTTTGTTCATTTCCTCAAAGGGGGAAAACCTTCTTAGGATTCAACATAACTAGGAAACTCAGTAAACCTCTCCAGCTCTAATGTTTGCAGGATTCATCATCTCGCACCCTGTAGTTCATCCCACAGAGGAAAAGTCTCCCCACTTGTATGATGTACATCTATTTCCTTATATCTCTTTGGGTAAATGAGACCAAAAGCTATTTTTAAGCTTGGGAGAAGTTCCAGACACTGGGGAGTCACATTCCATAGCAGGTGGGTGCATAAGTAGCCAGATGTCAGCCTTTATCTGAGCTCTGTGCCCTCTTTCCAGACTGAAGCAAGTGCTGAAAGCCAAGGAGAGAGAGAGGAGAAAGGGCACAGGAAGCCGACAGAGCCCCAAGGCTGCCACATACCGCGTCTCATTAATCCTCTCATGGCAGTTCGAAATGCAGTTGGGCCAGTCAGGCATTTCACATCGTATTTTCAAGAAGGCAACCTATAAATTATAAATTAAATTAATAAAATATACCTGGAGCTGTCGAAGTACCTTGGGATAAGTAGAATTTTCCTGTTGCCTCTGATGCGTATACTGCTACTATGCAGATCGGGTCCAGCCAGCATTGGCAATGTTCATAAAGTACGGATTTCACCACCTGAAGGGCTAACTATGAAACAGAATGGAGAGAATTGGAGAGACACGAATTGAATGTTGTTTTCACGTCAACTGTGCTCTTTTGCTTTTAGAAATATGTAATAATGAGATTAGATGAGGTGGTCAAGTAGATGATTTATTAAACAGGGTTTGAGAGACAGCTAAGACATCTTTGCCATTAGCATTAATCCACAGATGTGTTAGAATGGCTTTAGTCGTCCGCCGACAGAGTTGCTCTAGCTGGGCTTGGTCTCCAGTCCTACACAAGTCTCCTCTAAACGGAGCAGACAAGAAGTACATTGCCCCTTGTTAGTAGTGGGGAAGCCTTAAAAGTATCAAAACATTTCCTCTGTATTGAAAGATCGCACAATACTCTCTTCATAGGTATACTTACTACGTATGTGTATTTATGAGGTTTTATGTACAATTTGTATGGTTTTATGTTTCAGATTTGTTTTAAGTTCCTTCCTCCTAAGGTTCATCTTGCAGGCTCTTTTGTTATTTAGGTTATTTTGGAACCCTGATTTTTGTTCCTGCCTTCCTAGTCTTTTCCCTAGACCTAACAAAGGGTTGTGTTTATGTAAGACCGAAGGCTTTGTTCTAAACGCTATTTGTTTATGCTGCTGCTTCTATGAGAGGGAGGTTGGAGCTGGATGTATAAAAAATATGCACACATGCCCTGGCCCATGTGCACAGCCCTCTTCCAGGGGCGACTGCTGACAGATGGGGCACCTCCACACTTGAGGGCCCCATTGCAAAGGGAAGCTCATCGTATCTGTAATAGCTGACTCCCTGAGGACTTCCACCTGGGAATGATGGTGCACACCTCCAACCCAGCACTCTAGGAAGCAAGAGGGTGGCCATTTCAAGCCCACCCTGTGCAACTGAGTGACGTTGCAAGATCCTGTCTCAAAATAAAAAGTGCAAGAGTCTGGGGGGACTATAGTTCAGTCTAGAGACTCTTGGTTTAATCTTTGGTACTAAAAAAAAAAAAAAAATGGTTGCAAGTGGGAGCCGGTGAGAAACCCATTTGTTTCCCTTAAATACTCAAAGCAACTGATCACAAAAATAACTTGCATTTGGCATTAGATCACACTGCTACTAAGATTTCCGTGATGAATTGAATTTTTGTTATATTATTGATGAAGGTGATTTTTTATTCATTGTACCCAGCTTGCAAAGTTTTGTTCTGGACCAAGCCCTTGTGTAATTTGGTGTGCTTCTATAAAGTTTTCCTTTCTCTCCAGACCTTAGCTGTCTTCTTTTTTGTTGTGTTGCAGTTCTTATCACCTAACTCTACCTGTTACCCTAGCCCTTACCTGCCCTTTATCACACAACCTTTTCCCTTCCAGCTCTTTGACGACAGGCCCTGCCTCCCAGCAGGCATGTAACGTGCAAGGCGAATCTCTGGCTGTGCCACATAGAACTGTTGACTGATGAGTATCATAATCAACATCAGGGAACCCCATCCTCATGCCTTACCAAACTCACAAGCATTGGAAATGTGCATCCTTCTCTTCAGGTTTATCAGCTGCGTGGCATCCCCAAGCTTCTGCAGCTGCTCAAAGTTCAGAATGAAGCCATGCAGCAAGCTGTGTGTGGGGCCTTGAGGAACTTGGTGTTTGAAGATAACATCAACAAATTGGAGGTCGCAGAACTAAACGGGGTCCCTCGACTGCTGCAGGTGCTGAAGCAGACCAGAGACTTGGAGACTAAAAAGCAGATTACAGGTAATACTTACCACATATTGAAGGACAGGGCACTGGCACCCCAGCCAGGTGTGTCAGGGCGTGATTTAAATTTCCAGGAACAGACAGACGATCGATGGACTCATTGTTATCCAAAGGGTGGATGTAGAGGAGCCTTGTCATCTGCTGACTTAGAGCCCAGTCTAGCCATGTCTGAATTCGTTTTTCTGAAGAGGAAAATATTCTAACACTTTTGCTCAAATTTTTAAATTAAAAACCCTCTTTGGTTCCACTGCCTGCCTCGCAAGCGCAAGATCCCAAGTTCAATCCCCGGTACCCGCCCCCCAAATCCTCTGGACTACATTTCTTCAAAACTTCTTGAGAAGAGTCACTATATAAAAATTCTGCACACATTCACTAACAGCCAAGTTTATAGTTGGAGAATGTGTGGGTTTTTATGTCATCCTGGTGTCCAAAACATTGTGAAGGAAACCAATAAAAACTACCCCCAGTTATTTTCACTATTTACTCAACAATCATTTCAGTGGATTTGTACAAGGATGGAGAAATGGAGAGTCAAATAGTTATCCAACATAGAGGGCCAATGTAATCATCAGCCAAAGTATAAGAAACTATTTGGTCTCTGTTACACAAATGCTTATTTTTCCATAAAATTCTATCAACAACTGACTTAGAATTCGTATTTTTTTTCTACTTTGATACAGTTTTTCTGTGCTGGGAACTGAACCCAGAGTCTCATACATGTTTGTGCCCTACCATTGAGCTGCATCGCCAGCCTGTCTCTTGCAGCACTTTAACTGTTTTTTGTTTGCTTTTGTTTTTTGGGTTTGCGTTTTTTTTGGTGGGGGGTTGTTGTTTGTTTGTTTTGGCTTTTTGAGACAGGGTCTCACTATCTAGTTGAGACTGACCTGGAACTCACTGTGTAGCCCAGGCTGGTCTCAAACACAGTGATCCCCCTGCCTCAGCCTCCCGAGTGCTGGGATTACAGGTGTGCGCCACCTCACCCAGCTTGCATTTTAATTGTATACAGCGATACAAAGGGTTGCGCCATTCTACCCTTCTGCCAGCATGCTGTTTGCCGCACGAGTGATTTCCTTTTATATTCATTATGTGAAAACCTCTGTAGAAACTAGAATGATCTCAACCATTGAGCTAATATTCAGAGCAGCTCTCAGGTATCAGGCACTGAGAATCACATCCCAAGAAGGTTGTCAATTTTGTTTTTCCATCTACTGAAGATGAAAGATTATGTGCTGGCTGGCTGGCCTACGTCAAAACAAAAGACTGAACCTCACTTTTTTTTTCCAGTACCAAGGCTTGAACTGAGGACCTCACACTTGTGAGGCAGGTGCGGTGCCACTGAGCTAAATCCCCAGCTGAACCTCACATTTAGAGCCCAACATTTTCCTCATTAAAATGTAATGGTGAACCACAAGAGAGCCTCAGACAGATGATTCTGATGTTTTACAGTAAGAAAAATTTCCATGAAGGAAGGCTGTCTCATCATAGGATGTAGCTCATTGGTAGAGCACTAGCCCAGCATGCATGGAGCCATGGGTTCCAGCACCACCAGGAAACAAACAAACAAAAAGATAGGACAGAGCTGGGAATTTAGCTCAGTGGTTCCTTCCACTGCCTGCCTCGCAGGGACTCGAGTTCTATCCCCAGTACCGAAAGAAAAAAAAAAAGATAAGACAGGTTTTAGATTGATGTTTCAGAGGACCCTAAGAGTTATTCCTGACAAAGTGAACACTACTAGAAAACAAAGAGGTGGAAAGAAGCTGCTGGTCCTGTAGAAGAAACCTGGAAAATGCAGTGACCGGAGTTAGAGCACAGAAACTTAGAAAGCATAGGGGTGGAGCTTGCCTCCTTTTCCATACAGACGGTAGGAAACATTCTGTGAAACTGGTGCCATGGAAACCACCCGGGAATCACTAGATAATCTATAGAATTGATAAATGAGGTTATATTGTGCAGAACCCAGATCTCTACTATAAGCCAAATTCCCTACTGATGGGTTCTCATTATGTGTTCATTGAACTGAAATGATACTTGGACATTTGATACAAATACTTCTAAATTATTCCCTTTAGCTCTGAAAATAAAAGAGCTAAATAAATGCTTTCTGGTTCTCAGAAATAATTGTAGATATAATAAAAACACCTTTCTATCTTTGTTTAGAAACACAAAATGAGTAACCATATATGCATATCTTTTTTTTTTTAATCAGTCTATTTCTTAGACTTTTGATTGGGCCTGCAGTACAATCACTAAGCTAGGGCTATTTTCATGTGTTTCTCCTGCCAGCCATATATAGGGTGGGGGTGTAATTGATTTTTAACATAGGATCTGTGTGAGGCTCAGAAATGTGAAGTAAATCACACAAGGTCACACAAGTAGTAAGGAGGGGCGGGGATTTAGCTCAGTGGTTCCACTGCTTGCCTCATGAGCACAAGGTCCAGAGTCCAATCCCTGGTACCCACCCCCAATCCAAGTAGCAAGGAGGTAGGCGCAGGTATGAAGCCAGTTTCATCTGTGAATTTTACCTCCGTTGTTTGACACACATGGTGATCCATTTTTATATGTCTTTAGGAAGTGGCTAGCTTTGAGCCTCTTAGATCAGAAAGCTCTGTCCACCTCCTCTTTGACCCTTCTTTCTCTCCTGCCTCTGCTTTGTCTCATCTGGCCTCTCTGACTCACTGTAGCACCTCACCAGTCTATCCTCTGCTCTGCTTCTAGAGATTTCTTTGCCAAATGAAAACACTGCTCCTTTATTCTCCTCACCACCCGCAAGATAAAGTCCATACCCTGTGACATCTCACACAAAGGTTTTATGGTGTGAATCTGATGACTGTCATCAGCAGTCTCCTCTTACATTCTTCCAGCCCAGGTTCTGAAACCCTAAAGGTCATGCTGGCCTGGCCCGAGGCTGGCTTCTCTCATGATGTCATCCTCTCTGGAGAATTCTCTTACTCTTCAACAGCTGATGCAAATTCACTTTTGTGAAGCATTTCAAGCACCAGCCTTCCATTACTTATCCCCATCAGCAGAATTATGAAGGAAGAGGCTTTCCTGAAAGGTGACCTTTACACTGTTTGATGCGAGGTCACCATATGCCTGGTGTCTGTACATTGAATTGTGTGCAGGTTCGTTTCTCAAAAACAGTGGGTGGCTGGTATTCCTGGAAAGATTTACAAAACATAGCTAACTAGTAAAACGACCTTACGATATTCAAAGCTGTGTTTGATGAATATTGCCCTCTAGGACAGGAAATACAGTTATTTAAATCTGCTGTAACTCTTAGGTAGAAAAACTTGCAAAGTTTATATTAAATTATTTCCTGTTTTCACTGAAGAATGAGGAGGAAATGACAATACTGAGAGAACTGGTTCTTTATAACCTTGCTTTTCAAAATATTCCCAACTGCAGGAAGAATCTGTGGCCCAGGACTATGTGATTCTAATTTGTCCTTGGGTTCCTTTGGAAAATGCTAGTCTAATACTAATTTCTTTTTTTTTGTTCCGGGGCATTGAACTCAGGTCCTTGCGCTTGCGAGGCAGTCGCCAGAACCACTGAGCTAAATCTCCGGATGTAATACTAATTTCAGAATAAATCTTTGTCAGCATTTTGGTGAGGAAGGAACTTGTTTCTCTCCTCCCAAGTGATAGAGCCAGGTCCTCCATGTAGATCTTTCTGTTTTCTTGAAAAGGAGCTTTCCTTAGAATTCTTTTGTCCTGGTTGCACCTCCCAGGGTCACAGAAAATGATGTCTAGCTGTTTACATTTGTCTTTCTTCAGTTACTAAAAAAATCCTCACAGTCCTATTTTATTAACCCTGATATCTTTTGGCTTTGTGTTAAACACTCTCCCTACTTTTTACTAGTATTTCAGCCTTTAATGGTTTATAATAACATTCTATATGAAGTGTGTTCACCGCTTTGTCTCATAATGTTGTACATAATCATCCCAGTTGGTAGTTGGTTACTTACTGATTTTTGTATGTGTGTACAAGTATATAGAAAACCCCTAAAGTGCTACTAAATATTTTAGCTTCATGCCACCTAGATATTTGGGGGCCATCACATTTCTATATAATTTCCTACATTAAAATGGAAAAATCATACCAAACTATGTGTGTCTGTAGAAATAATACACCCCAACAGACTAAAGGATACTGACTGCTGCAGGAAAATTCTATTCCATTTGTTCAAATTAATCCTCCCTGGCTTTTATTGTGAGGCGTGGTTTTCTTTGAGTACCCTGTGTGGTCCTTTTAAAAAGAAGAAATGTCATTATGCTTTACATTTTGAAGCCTCTGGCAGGCAGACTTAATTTGTTTGTGCTTGTTTAGAACTCAGAAAGCTCTTTCTCCTCCTTCTCCTCCTTTTTGCTTTCTAACTTTTTCTGTAGCTTAGTAACCAGACTTCAACTTTAGACTGGCTTTTACATCGTCTTCAACCACCTTCTGAGTTGTTCTCTCTATGTCCCCCGCCCAGGGCCTTGAAAGATGAAGTGGGTGGAATTAAGCCATTGTGTTGCAAAACCTGTGGTTGCGGGAGACTGCTCCTGACTCCAAAAATGAGTTTGATAGGGAAGGGGCCGGAAATCTGTCTGTGTCTAATGAGAACGATGTGTAGGCTGCGGTGGATTTGGGGTCACTGTTTCAGAAGCCAGTGACTCATGCACAACCAAAGCAAACGATGGAAGCCCAAAAGAGTACAGTAGGCTTATAGGGCCGGGGATTTGGCACAATGGTTCTGCCGCCTGCCTTGCAAGTACAAGGGTCCATGTTCGATCCCCAGTAGCAAAAAAAAAAAAAAAAAAAAAAA
>NW_022900927.1:16516484-16548785 GCF_012274545.1 Fukomys damarensis
AAAAAAAAAAAAAAAAATACTACAGTGATCTCAAAGTCTTCTCACTGACTGGGCCAAACACAAGTATGGTTCAAAAATTACCGGGCTTTAACTGTATAATTATCTCAGTCGTTAAAGTCAGGGCAGCTGACATCACCACTAAGTTCAGCCAAGACTGCCATGTGTGCCTCGCTCGTAAAGCCGGTTTCCCTCTGGTCCTGCGTTCTCACTCCTTTGGGACAGACCGGGCAGCCTATTTAAGAAGAAGTAAGAATTAGTCACTAGGAAGTGCGGAAATACGGTAGAAAAGGAAGACTTAGCCCTGCTCTTTCTATCCCCTCTCGCTTTCCTTTTTCCCAAGTGACAGTGAGTTGAGTTACGAAGGACACCACACTTCTACCCACCCGAAGCCCCCGAGATAACAAGCAGTAGGCACATGGATCTCCCTCCACTGGATCAGAAGGCTTTTTGGGCACCAAATTTGCAGGAAAAACAAATCCTAAATGTAACTATGGCACCATAGTCCCTATCTCACACGTACTCCAGAAAGAACATCATACTATTATCTTAAGTCTTCCTGCTTGGCTTTTCTGGTCATTCCCTCTAAAGTGGACAGTGAAGAGGGAAGGGCAGGTTACGTGAGTAAATGTGACTCAAGTCCTAGACCAATGCTTAGACAGTAAGTCAAGTCCAGCAGATAGATAAGATAGCTGTCCTCCGCTGCCCATCTAGAGAGAAATACGAGTTCCTGGACATAAGCTCTCTCCTTGGGGCCATGCCAGTGAACATTATTGGGGATGTTAATTGGCCTATTGTGACCACAGAGAAAGGCTCTCTGTGGGCTCTTACTGCTATGAATGGGAGGCAGACCATCAGGTGAAAGTTATAGGTAGTGAATAGAAAGAGGCAGGGAAGAAAGTCTCCCATGTGTCTGGGGAGAAAAGGAGAGCTCTTAAAATGTTGGTGTCTTGGTTACAATGGGGCCTGTTGGCAATCACCGACTTGCTTTTCCCAGTGATGTCAGGGTCACATCAGAGAAATAGCAATAAAACCTTCCATACACACCCCCAATTGATTTAAAGCCACCTCATTTTATATCCTAGACTATGTATACATTTAGTTGTTCTTCGGGCTCAGCTTCCATTAGTATCTAATGAGCTTTAAACAGGATCTTTTAGTTGAGGAAGGGGCTCCTTTCCACCTTCCCACTTTGTCCCCGTTTTTCATAACTAGTCACAGGCCCAGAGCTCCTGACTGTACCTGGACTCTTCAGCCGCCCTTGGTGCTTTTCCCATGGTAACTCTTTGCTCTTGCAGGTTTGCTGTGGAATTTGTCTTCCAGCGACAAACTGAAGAATCTCATGATAACGGAGGCCTTGCTCACCCTGACGGAGAACATCGTCATCCCGTTCTCAGGGTGGCCGGAAGGAGACTACCCCAAAGCCAATGGTTTGCTCGACTTTGATATATTCTACAATGTCACTGGATGCCTCAGGTAATGCCACCCAGCGTCACCCCTGCCTGCTCAGATGGGCAGTGAAGGTTAAGAGTTAGGCAGCCCCAAGAGAAGTCAGGGTGTATCCTGCCTTCCAGTCCCTTCTCTACTTATACAGTGTATTTTGGGGGAGACTCTGTTGGAATAAGTAGTAATGGAGGGAGCTTATTATGATGAGATGTTTGATCTCCAGTTAATCACATAGTCACACGTGTATAAGGCATTATTGTGGTAGCGACTGGAGGGTGTACAAAGACAAATAAGAAAATCCTTAAGAAGCTTTTCAATCTAGCCAGTAATGCAGATGAGCAATTGAACTAGAGTCCAGCTACAGTGAAACGTTCAGCACTGTGGTGCCCAAAGTGTGGAGTACCCTAAAACTAGATACAGTTTTATTGAACAAGACCCCAGGGAATCCTGGCCAAGGCAGAAGTCTGAGGGCTTGTTGTCATTCGAGAGCCCCTGTGTCGGACATACCAGTGAAGCACTGCAGGGACCGGACCAGGGGACATTCAGCAACTGACTGGGCAGAAGCCTGGGGAAGCACCAAGGCAGCCAAGCTCGGCTAGACTCTAGCTAGAGCCAGAAATCCTCTGGCCAGAGCATCGCATGCTTTTTTTTTTCTTTTAATTCCAAAGTTTTATTGCACTAAATGCCACAAGAAAATGGATCAAAATAATACATGAACAACTTTCAAGAAAAATTTCCCATACGTGACTTTGGTATCGTTCAACTGATCAAAAATAGAAAGTCCCTATTCGTTTCTCTTAATGAAGCATTAATAGTAACAACTCCCAGAATTTTCTGTTTTTAGCCACCACTGAAAATTAAGCACACTGTAATCTCACTTCCCGAATAGATGGCTCACCAAAGTTTGACATTTAAAAATTAACATTTAGAATGGGCTGTTTGGCTTAGGCAGAATTATATTAAAATATCCTTTCTCTCCAAGCACAGTAAAAAAAAAAAAACAAAAAAACAAAAACAAATTTCGTATTAGAGAAGCACAGATGTGTCCAATTTAATGGCTAAAGTATGCATGAACAAAATACTCCCCATACTACATCACTGAGAACCTAGAAAGCTACAGACTACTTTTATAAAATCCGAGGACCTAATTATAAGAGCCTGGATCACATTCTTGAAAGGCATAAGAATTATCTAAATGAGCCCCTGCCTCCCACCTTCTGGGCCAGCCCGAATGGCTTAAATAGTGCGCGATTGAACTACCACCCACCACTTAAAAACCATTTCAGGTCTCAAAGTTTCTATGCGGTGGCAGCTGTTTCCTGGCCACAAAACAAAGTTTTAACAAGCGAATGTGTCAGTCGAAGGTCTTTCTGGTAGGAATAGCAGCAGCTGAACTCAGCTCTCTGAAGGCAAGTGGCTCATGTGGCTGGGATGTTGAAGATCACTCGTGGAAGCAAAGGGTATGGATCAGGAGCCATGGCCAGAAACTTGGCCTCTCTGAATCTGGCTCCTTTTTGATGTGTATCTCATTTCTTCTTGCTCTTCTGTTTTGCACACTGGGCTCATTATCCACAAAGTCAAACAAGCCTTCTCTGCTGAGCATGTGATTTAATCACAGGCAGCGCTTGCTTCAGACACAGCAGAGAAAGTGCACCACTTTCTTCAGATGACAGCTGCAGTCACACCTAAAGTTTGTCCCTTACCTTGCTCCAGAAGGGTGCACATCGTCTGAGCCACCGATGTCTGGGTTGGCCGTGCCTAAACTGGATGAAGTGCTGTAGTCTTTTATAGCATGCACAGCCTTCTTCAATTTTCCCACAACATTTTGACCATCTTTCCCCAACAAATGTACTTCAGAGACCACCCAGGTGCTTGCTTTTTCTTGGATGTCGTGGGCACATTCAGAGTTATTTTCTTTTCCTGGTAAGCATTTTCTGTTGTCTGTCTATGGGGCACTTCATCTCCAAATGATTTAACACCAAAGACAGAGTTCCACCTTTTCCATGAAACATTTTCCAGCCTCTCCAGCAAAAGCCATTGCTTGGTTCCCAAGGATTCAAGGAAGAATTTATAAATGACACTGTTTTTTTTGTTGTTTTTTGTTTTTTTATCACTTTACTGTCTTACCAGTCATTTAGATACCTTTTGGACTAGATTGTGAAGTTCTTAAAAGCTAAGCCTAAGCATTTTTTGTTTGTTTGGTTGGTTTTTGGTTTTTTGATACAGGGTCTCACTATGTATTTGAAACTGACCTGGAACTCACTATGTGGCCCAGGCTTGTCTCAAACTCACAGCAATCCTTCTGCCTCAGCCTCCCGAGTGCTGGGATTATATGCATGAGCCATCACGCCGGGCCTAAGCATTTGTTTTTAATTCTTCAATCTCTAACTTATTGCAGAGCTTCTGCTATGTACAGTAGTATGGGAGCATAAGTTATTGGAATTGAATGAGTGAGCGAATAAACACATGGTGAATAGGTGAATCATCAAATCTGGTATTAGTGCAGAGTTTAAACTAGAAAGGAATCAAATGGAAGTTGGAAATATAGACTAAGGTTGCATAGATCCAGGTTGTAGGATCTCTGACGGGTTGTGTTAAAGAATTAATTATGTCCTTCTGTAAGCAAAATTAGCTAGTGTGGAGGACAGAAATAAAATGTTTGGTGTGAAGAAGAAAAATTACAGTACTAACAGGAGAGCTGTATTGAGAAGGTGAAACTCTAAAGGCAAAGGCAGTAGTTACAAATCTCATCCTGTAGTCTCTACTCATGAACAAGAAGTAGAAAACATAGGTAGTTTGGGTTGGCGATACCCTCCCTGGCACACATTTTCTGAAGCATGTAATAGCCTGGTACACATAAGTCAGAATGACACCATCTTAAACAGTGTTCGCAATACAAACCAAACCACTGATCTGAGTGACATCCAAAAGCTGAATACCTGTATAGCCAAAATCAAAGAAACAGAGTGCTGTGGATTGAAATACTGTTCTCATTTCACCCGTATATCTATCTTATAACAGTAACAGCTGGCGTTTATTGTGTGGCAAGTTCTAGAAACTGTCCTAAATTCTTTTTTTTTTTTGGTACCGGGGATTGAACTCGGGTCCTTGCGCTTGCAAGGCAGGCCACCAAACCGCTGAGCTAAATCCCCGGCCATGTCCTAAATTCTTTATGAGATTTTTTTTTCAGTTTATCCTCAACAGCTGCCTTCTAGAATATTACTCCCTGTGTTATAGGTGAGGAAAGTTAGGCCCAGAGGGGCTAAGTGATTTTTTCCCAACATCATATAGCTGATAGGGGTAGACAGATCTGGAATTCAAATCAAGAAAATCTGGCTTGAGATCCTAAGCCCTTCCAGCAGCTCCTCAGTTCCTTTGTCTCCCAGTATTTTAGGGTCAGAGAGGCCAACGTACAGCGAGACTGAGTTCTCACAACGGTGCGTCTCCGTCTCCATATCTTTGTGGCCATGCGAGTGGATCCCTGTGCCATATCACACTCGTATAACAGAAGATGTACAGGCCGAGGGCTGGAGGGGCACACCTCTCCGAGAGAGGAGCCAGCAGTCACAGTGGGTGTGGTGGCCACCTAAATACTGCTCAGGATGTTCAAAAGTAAGAAAAGCCTTTGACTAAGGGAGCGCTCATCAAGTGGTGTAGAGGTATCTATTGAATGGTTGCTTATTTTACAGTTTGCTATAAAAAGGTTGTAAGACAAATTTTAATCAGTTCTTTTTTGGGGGGAGTACTGAGGATGGAACTCAGGACCTTGCACTTGCGAGGCAAGCGGCGGCACCACGGAACTAAATCCTCAGCCCCACAAATTTTAATTAGTTCTAATCAGAATTGCATTTTTAAAAAATGAGAAAAGCCAGGCATGGGGGTACATGCAATTAATCTCAGTAATTCGAGAAACTGAATGAAGGATTCAATCCCAGCCTGAGAGATTTAGCAAGACTCTGTCTCAAAAGCCATTTTAAGAAGGGGCTTGTAATACAGCTCAGTGCGAAGGCCCCATCAATCCCCGGACACCCGCCCTCCCCCAGAGAAGAACACACACGTTAATATCTATCTTAAATGCTGCCAGTGCACCTGTGCTAACACCACCCTATCCTGCAGATTCAGCGCCAACAGTGGGCCTGACTGGTAACCCGATAGTGGTTTGGACTCTGTATGGTTCCGATTACTGCAGTGAACCCCTTCAATCTTTTATACCAGCGACTCACTCCCTTGAGGAGGCTCAGCGCTGGGTGATTTCCAGTCTGCACACAGTTCTGCTGTACAGGATTGTGTTCCTCAGGTGCAGTGTTTGCCAATGGATCGCGGCAGTGGCCGCAGTTGTGGCCGCAGTCCTGCCCGCTAGAGTTGCTGAGATGAGAGATGGTGTCCTTTGAAAAGACTAAGACCATTGGGTTCCGTGTCAGTTGTGTGCTGGGTCACCTGTGCACAGGCTCTCATCTGCCTGCAGTGGCCTTTCCATGGCGCTGGGACTTTCTTAGGTCCCTTTGGAGTTACTCTCTTCAGGACTGAACTTGTTCGCTGCAAGGTGACCCAGATTTGATAATGGCGGGGACTGTGCTCTCACGCACCTTCTGCCTTCTCCCTGTGTGTTACTCTAAATGGTGAAAGTAAAATCCAAGTTAGGTGAGGAGAAAATGTGCTGGAGCCCAAAAGTGAACCATCGTTGGCCTTTCTTCAGTAATTCCAGCGAGATCGTGTCGGTAGCTGGAAACCAGCCATCATGGGAGTACTTTCACTAAGAAATTGGCAAAAGTAGAAATCAGATCTCCCCGTGCCCTAACCCAGAAATCTGGAAATTAAATGTTTACTTGCGTATCAATGGCCTTGAACTTCCACTAGTCGATTAACATCAAAATGCAAATAATTAATGCAGGTATCTTTTTCCATCAACCTCTCAAAAAAAATAATTCCTATGTTTTCTTGGAATGTATTTAAGAGTCCTCAGCTTTTTCTTTCTCCACCCCCCCATCTTTCTTTGGAAAAATCCTGATAAATTATCCCTGTTATTTTTCAAAACTATTTTAATTTATTTGGAGTTGTAAGTGTAACTTAGTCCAAAAATACTTACTAGTTGACTACACTTAGTATACTCTTGCAGATAACTCAGATTTCAAAAGATTTATGTAACAATCATAGACAGATTACAAAGAAAGTAGTAGGGGCTGGGGATTTAGCTCAGTGGTTCTGCCACCTGCCTAACAAGCCCAAGGTCCAGAGTTTGATCCCTGGTACAAAAAAAAAAAAATGGAGTAGCTGCTGCTGCACACTTGTAGAAGGTCCTACTTTCCTATTTGCTGTGACTTTCTGCTGTGGTTCATAGCAGCAGTATCGTGAGAGCTGAGTCAGCCTGGCTGGTAAAGCTGTACCTTCCATCTCACTAATGGGAAACCTTTGGATGTAGCATAATTAAATCCCATGGTTATCATTAGGGGTAAATCTGGAATCGAAGCCACAGTCATTACCTTCCTCCCCTCTCTCTCTGTCCTTTCTTCCCTTCTGCTCTACCAGTCTTTCTTTTAAAGGACAAAAGTTAGAAGCAATTCAGAGGTAAGAAACTAAAATGCCTTCGGCAGACACTGAGTGGGCAGGCGTAAAACGGGGAATGGTGAGGCTCCTTCCAACTAGAGAGTGGAAAACCTTTACCCGAGAGCAGGGAGCCTGAAGTTTTGAGAAACACTTCAGGCCAAACCCAAACGTGTCTAGGCAGCCTCCATTAACAGCCACATTCTTCAGTTGAGGAAATTAAGTAGCAGTGGCTCTTCCACAATTATAAAACCAGTTATCAGAAATTTGAGAATGGCAACCAGTCCAGCTTTTATGGGCCTTTGCCACTGCTCGGCCTGTGTTCTTCCTCTTTTCCAACCCTGTCATTATTACTCTTCGAGTACTTATTAAATGCCTGCTGTATCTAAAACACTGTTTAGATTTCTGAAATTTCAAAGAGGCATGGGATCTGTCTTTGCCCAGAGTGATTCAGGGTTGAGTAATTCAGGGTATTAGGCACCTGAATTGACAGTGAAAATGCATTGGATTAGAAGGGGAAAAGAAGAATGAATGGGTTTGGGGCTGCCTAACACCGCTTGGGAGTTGGGAGTCTGGAAAATGTTTCTGGCGAAAGTCCCACCTAAGGAGCTGTGCGAAGGTGAGGAGGGGTTTAAAGGTCCCTCTCCGTCTTCAGCTCATTGTTGTTTTTCAGAAGTCAGGTTAAAAGTATGAATTGATAAAGCCCAGAAAAGCCACCTGCTGAGTTACTACAGGTGGTTAACCATTTACACATGAGAAGGGCTCACAAAATCGCTGACTTAAACTTATCACCCGCCTTATAAACGTCATCCAAGAATTTGTCATTTTGTTCAGGATGGGAGGATGAAACGACACTCACTGGGGGCACATTGCAAACACACCTCCCATGTACCTTCCTGTGTATGTACACAGGCCTGGGAAAAGGCCATGGATGCAGCTTTGCACCTCAAAACTATGTCTTATGTTGGTTGTTTCAGATATGCAAAGGAGTGTGCGGTTTAATGAATTAAATTATTTGTAAATTTCTCCAAGTAATTTCTTTTTTTTTTTTTTTTGTACCAGGGATAGAACTCAGAACCTTGTGTTCAGGCGCAGAGCCACTGAACTAAATCCCCGGCCCTTCTCTAAGTAATTTTAAAAGGTGTTGGCTCTATTTAAATGGGTAAATAAGATCTTGACTTTAAAAATCCTTGTTTCATAAACTAATGTTAGGGGATTCTGGTTATTATTTTGAAATCTCTCTACAGTTCTGAAGTTGTTAAAGCAAACAGATTCATCATGAAAACCAATATAGCCATGCTCACTTGGTCACCTCATTGGGTTTTCTTGAAACAAATGTTTTTAAGAGTACCTGTCTCATTGGGATTTTCAAGCAGCACATCTACAGCCAAGGCTCAGGAGACTAAAATTTCCAGTATCCTGTTCACATCTTTACACATCAGCCTAAATTAAAAACTGTCCCTCACAGGACCAGGGATTTAGCTTAGCTGATCTGCTGCCTGCCTCACAAGCACAAGGTCCCAAGTTCAATCCCCAATACCAAAAAAACTGTCCCTTACAGAAATTACATACATTTCTTATTGCTAACTGCCCCCCCACCCACAACCCCCCAATCTTGGAGATTGAACTCAAAGCCTCATACATGCTAGGCAGTGCTGTACAAGTGAGTTACACCCCGATCTTTTTTTTTTTTGTACCAGGGATTGAACTCAGGTTTTATGCTTATGAGGCAGGCATGGTGCCACTGAGCTAAATCCCCGGGCCCACCCCAACCTTTTTTTGTGGCCAGTTTTTTTTTTTTTTTTTTTTTTTTTTTTTTTTTTTTTTTTTTTTAGGTTTGAACTTGGGACCTTATGCTTGTGAGGCAGGCAGCAGTACCACTGAGCTAAATCCCCAGCCTTTGTGGCAGTTTTGATAAGGTACCCAGGTTGGCTTTGAACTCAGGTGATCCTTCTGCCTCAGCATGGGATTAGAAGTCTGTGCTACCATCTCAGGCTTCTATAAATCTCTTGTCTCATCAATCAATCTGTAAATACTGATTGCGTCTTGAACCCTAGTTCTGGGATAATTGTTAAAACACATGAATAGGGACAACATGGAGGAGAAAGAATCATTTTTACTTATATCAAAATAACTATTTTTGCTAGTCAGAGCTTATAAATTGAGTCTTAGGCATAAAAGATATACCCAGTAATGTCTGTCAGAGTGCATCCTAATGTTTAAGGAAAAAAATGTCCCTACACAGCTTAAATTGGATGCGGTATTTTATGTATTGTATTGTCTGACACTAAAAATCTTTTTTAAAAATCTCAGGACTATCTTCATCATCATTGCTACTTCTTAAAAAAAAAAAAAAAAAAAGAACCGGGCTTTTTTGGTGCTGGAGATGGAAACCCCAGGCTTCTTAAATGCTAAACATGTGCTCTCCCACTGGGTTCTACACCCACCCCCTAAAATTCTTTTAATGTATTATATGTATTTATTTATTTATTTAGTACCTGGGATAGAACTCAGGACCTTGCGCTTGCAAGGCAGGTGTGGTGCCACTGAGCTCCACCCCCAGTTGTATTACTTTATTTTTAAATTGAGTGGGGTAACGTAAAGCAAACGATGGCCCTGTCAGTGCTCTGAGGTTGGCAGTCTGTGCCAGGCTTGGAGATGTGAGATGTCAGCATGCCCTCTCCACTCTAGGTCCTCACGTCCTCATCTGTCCTCACTTGGCCTTCCAAACCTTTCCCTCGGGTACCCAGAATGCTTGGTCAAGTGGCAGCGGCTCGTGTGTGTGTGTGTGTGTGTGTGTGTGTGTGTGTGTATTTGGTTTTTTGAGACAGGGTCTCACTACGTAGTTGAGACTGACCTGGAACTCACTATGTAGCCCAGGCTGGTCTCGAACTCACAGCGATCCTCCTGCCTCAGCGCCCCGAGTGCTGGGATTGCAGGCGTGCACCACCACGTCTGACTTTGTGTGTATTTTTTTAAACTGTAGTTGTGTGCTCGCTTCAGCAGCACATGTACCAAAACTGGAACGATAAGCGATCAGCACAGCCCCTGCTCAAGGATGACACGCAGGTTTGTGAAGTGTTCCATATTACAAACAAAAAACTACAGTTGGCTTCCAGTAACTGAATTTAAGTGGAATTCGGCGTCCTACTCCTGATAGTCTGTCCCAAGTCATACAGAGGAAATGAATGTGGCCTCCGAGCCACATGCTCCCTGGGTGAACTGGCGCTTCACCGTGCTTTTGGGAGAACCTAAAGCGCAGGAGAGCAGGGCTGAAGGTGCTCCCCTGAGCCACCTTCTAGGCTTTTGACGCGTGACAGGTGCTGGCACATCTCTGCGCCTTTAAGGCTGTTCTCATACCTACAGGGACTGATGCAGGCGCCAGCACGACAGAGGGCCCTCTTTTGGCCGAGTTTTTGTGGTTCTGCCAGTTCAGATGAGGCTCCGTTTTTGTTGTGTGCAACCACAGGCTGCCTCCGCTCCTTGCTCTGGCTTAGTCATGAAGAAGGCCCCACTGTTTGATACGAATCAGTTGGGATAAAAAAGCTAAGACCTAAATCTCAAATACCAAGAGGAAGAAGGATGTTTCCTTCTCGGCCAGTGTCTGCTGAGGTCTTGGAGTGGATGCTGACTGCCTGCGGCCTTTGTAAAGCCGTGAGAGTATTCACCATCTCGGCGTGCTGGTTAGACTTTCAGGCTGGTCTGTACACGCCACATCTTATACACAGTGCACACACAAATGGCGTTAGGAAGAAACCCACCATTATCAAGGAGAAATAGCTCTGCTTTTAAAAGATATTTCTGTCTCTTAAATTACCTTTTTTTTTTTTGCTAGTCTTGAAAATTCACACACCAGCCCTCTTGTCAGTGTCCTGCTAGCTGACTGTGTGGCTGAAAGCATTTCATATCAGCCCACTTTGGCCACTGGACCACACACTAGACACTGGGCTTGGCCATCCTCTGTGGTAACAAGCTCCTTTTCAGTGCTGGAAAGCTCAGCGTATTTGAGAGTTTGTGTTTAGCCACACACAGACACCCTCCCATGGAAGGACCAAGGAAGAGAGCCTGTTAGAAGCACTTGTTCTGATTTTAAATGCTAGTCCCAAGGCAGAATGCGGAATGAAACTCTTACCTACCCTAATTTGAGGTCTTTTGTGAAAATTACAGGTCACGATGTTTGTAAATTGCCTACCCTAATGTCTAGCAGACATCCTAAGTTGCGGCTGCTTGACATTCCTCTCTTAGTTTACCATGCGAATTTAGTCACACTGTTACTAATCTTAACAGAGAAATACCATTCTTCCTTTGAATTCCAGCGCAAGGCCCAGGGGTGTTTTGTTGTCTTTTCCCTTTTTCATTATGACACTCAGGAATGTGTGAGATAAGTGGTCCCAGGGAGTCAAAAGTCACAGATTTGCTGTCAGATAAGACACCTGAATCATCCTAAATACATGAAGTCTGGACCAGTTTGGAGATCTTAAAGGTTCGAGTTCTGTTCCCCATGCATCCATTACCAATCACAGCAGAACAGTTCCTGATGTCAGATCCTGGCTACAGATCCAGATGTGTCCCCCCAGTTTGGGCCCTAGGTGAAGAACTCCAAGAGTTCTGCCTTCATGTGATGAGTCATCTCCTTCAGCGCTCCCAGGATGAGGGCCTGTTTTTAAAATTTCTGTTTGCATATAGTGTTTGTTTCCTTAAAGGTACCTACATGTTTACTTAGACTTAGGCTAAGGGAAGTAAACCCATAATTTAACTGAACTCAAACCACAGGCAGAGTTGAACATTCCCAGGATAGTCCATTGGTGACCAATCAATTTCTATTGAGTAACTATGTTTGGCTGTTTGTTCCCCTTTACTTTTCAATGAGATGGTTATTGGCTATCATTCACTTATAGTTTCTAAATATTTTCCACATTAAACTGCCAATGGATTACATATAGGAAATAGTAATAAATAGTTCTCAGGAATCAAGACACTTGCTAAGGGATCAGTGCTGCTAATGTATAGTCATGTTAATTATCTGATTCTCACTCACATAAGTATTACCTTGTACTTTAAAAGATCAATATATCAGGTCCGGGGATTTAGCTCAGTGGTTCCGCCGCACAAGGACCTGAGTTTGATCCCCGTACCAAAAAAAAAAAAAAAAAAAAAAAAAAATCAATATATCATCTTTGGTAATTATCATTCATTTTCAGAGTGCTACAACAACAAATTACTTCCTTCTAATGACTTCTATTTGTGGGTAAGGTGATATAAAACAATTTGCCCTTATCGTTTGTTATTTATGGGTAGTTGAGTAAGGCAGGAGCTATTTTTGATATGCAGGAGCAAATATTGGACCAGTGAGGTTTCATGCACTTCGTGTCAGCAAAGATAACAACTGCCGAAAGCCTCTGATAAGTCCCATTTCAGGCCAGCAGAGTCTGGATAATACCAAACTACAAGACAACAGTACGTGTAAACTGGCAGTACTGCCAAATTGAGTTACCATTCTGACCCAAAATAAACACCCTGAAGTTAAACAAGGCCGAGCTACCCATCTGCAAGGTATGTAGTGGGCTTAGCTGAGTTAGACAGACCCTTTGATTTGTCAACACAGCTTTCAACGACTGCCATTTCTCCAAGCCAGAGGTTGGAGAGGTCAGAGAAGATTTGAAACCTATGATAATACTGCGTGTTGTTGGGGACATAGGGAGTTTGCTAACCAAATGGCAGACAGATGATTGTTAGATGAGGTCTGCTCTATGCTGGGCCAGTCTGGGCACAGATTACAGAGGAGCCCTTGTAGCCCAGCCTCACCCCTGATTTTCTGTCACCAGGAACAGTGGCTTACAGTCTTTGGACCTCAGTTCCTTCACGTGTAAAAGTGGGAGCATAGTAAAGATGCTTTTTAAATTTCTGTCAGACTTTTTAAGAAGGTATGATTCTTTTTTTAAAAAAAAATTTTATTTTATTCCATCCCCCCTCAAGTTCCCTCCCCTCCCTATGTACAAAAGCTTTGTTTCTAATTTTGCTTCCGTTTTCCCTTGGTTTTCTGTCACTTTCTTCCTTTCCCCCTTCCCACTTCCCTTGTTCCCCTTCTCAGTTGAACACTTTCATTCCATTTCCCAATATCTGTTATATATTTCAGTCCTTATTTCCTCATTCATTTTCTCACACCAGAGATACGATGCAGTATTTAAACATGTGTGTCCGATTATTTCACTTAAAGACCATGTGATTCTTAAAAGGAATGCTGGTTTAAATAACTATTTCTTGAGAAAAAGTTAGTAAAAATGGTTTTCCTTTCAGTTAATGAGCCTGTTCATTATCATTCTGTAATGCACAGTACATATGAATTTTTCAGCTACAGCAAAAATTAAATATGGAAGAGAATTATGAATTAGAAGAATCAAATGAGAAAGTCACAGAGGGATTTGTTAAAATTAAAAAATTAATTGAATCAATTAAACGAGCATTGGACTGTTAGGATATCCTTGGTTTTCAATGTATGTGCCTTTCCCCTCAACTGTTAAGTTGAATCGTGAGCTGCCCCACGTGGGTGGTACACATGGGGTCTTCTGTGGAGAGGACCACAGTCCCTTCCCTGTAGTTCTTGATACAATGCTAGCACATTTGTTTCCTTTTTTTTTTCCGGTATGGGGGAAACTCAGGACCTTGCACTTGCCAGGCAGGTGTGGCACCACCGAGCTAAATCCCCAGGCCAAGCACCTTCGTTTCTTTGAAAGCAACGGTTTTTTGATGCCATCGGGGTTTTTGAAATCACTTACTGCAATTATATTAGTTTAAAGATAAAGGGACGCCACCTGCCTCACAAGCACAAGGACCCGAGTTCGATCCCCAGTACCAAAAAAGAAAAAAAAGATAAAGGGAGCAACCTCATTTTCCCACATGTCCTGTGTCCCCACGGAAGTGACGGCAGCGAATAGGACGGAGATGTTCAGGATCACAGCTGCACTGTGACACGCTGTTATCCACAGCAACAAGCCCCACATTTTCTGTGTCCTCTGTGTACTCAGGTAAAGACTAATGTTTACTCTCTGGGCAGTGTTGTAAGGTAGGCTTTGTTACAGTTCAGTCCTTTCGCAGTGTTGGGTGCAAGGAAGATCTTGCTAATGTGCACATTAGAAAGTCCAGCCCTCTCCTGTAAATGAACCTAACTCTCACTGGCATCTGTAGTCTCATCAGGAACTTGGGCACACATGGAAACAAGAGCCCAACACACAGATTTTAATGTTTTTCTAACAACTGTGGAGATTTGAGGGGATGTGTGGTGAATGTAAAATACCTAGTTGACTTGGCAGTCTCTCGTGTAAATTACAGTAAAACAAAGTAAATGAAATTTAAACAAAAAAATAAATTTGATCACAAAATGCCCCCCAAAATAAATAAATAAATAAATAACTAAAGGGAGCAAGACCTAAAAAGGTTTCAATTGTTATTTCTCTTTTATCAGACTGACACTGAGACATTATTTTAAAAAGTCTGGAATATATATTTGGATACTCTACCTACCAGTAAAAGAAACCCATCAATATATTCTATAGGGGCATATTTTATCCATTAAAGTTGGCTTAAAGGCAATAGGGATTGTTCTCAAATTCTAAAATGCTCTTGCTGTTCTTGTTGACAGAGGTGCTAAGGTTGGAAAACATTTTCTAATGGTTAATACTAACAAGAAAAACTTAATCCACAGGAAGAGTACCAGGATTTGAATCTGCAGCCCAATCCTGCATCGCATTGTTTAGCCGTGTTTGATAAGCTTAGTTTCTCTATAAGGAAGCAACCTCTCCTTGTATATGAGGTTACTGTTTATAGAAAGGTGTCGTGGCTTTGCACTTAGTCTATTTCTATTTTGCTAAGATATTTATAGGTCATGCTTTTGACTTTGGTCTTTCACGGAAACACTTGTGTTTTCTCTGGCATCGCTCTGCCATTTTAATTATAGGATCACCGCATTTAGAGCATCTGGGTTAATATTTGTCAATACCAAGCCCTTCGAAGCCCCAGAGTAATATAGCCTAACATGCCGCTCTTTACAAGGGAGGGAACAGAGGCCTGGAGCAACTTTATTTAGAACTAAGACATGGAGCAAATTGGGAGTTGGAGACCGCAGTGCTTAATGTGCCGTTTGTTTATCTTTTCGTTTTAAAACCTTGCCTCATGTCTCCCCTCTCAAAAAACGAAGATTTTATAAATAATGCTCTGACCATGGTACTTGGAGTCCGCAGAGACTAACGGTTGTGATTGCGCGCTGTGTGGATGTATCTGGAGGTTGCATTCAGATTTGATGTCCATCAGGTAATGCATGATTAATTGGTCTCAGGACAAGTGTGTGACACTTTCCCAAATCTGCCACTTCCCAGACACCTAGACGAAGCAGCAAGTAAAGCTTTGAGACCAAGTCCCGTTAGATCCACGACCTAAGACTTACGGTATTTGCTTGCTTGTTTGTTTCTCCTGATAGAAACATGAGCTCGGCTGGCCCTGATGGGAGGAAAGTGATGAGCAGATGTGATGGGCTCATTGATTCTCTGGTCCACTATGTCCGGGGGACCATTGCAGACTACCAGCCGGATGACAAGGTGACTCGGGAGTTGGATGTACACGTCTTACCTATTCGGTTACCTATTTTGACTTAGTAAGGTGCTTTACACCATTCTTCAAATATCGCCTTCACTTTAGATTTGGTCCCTGACTCGTTTGTTAAGCTTAAGGTTTCCCATACATACTTAGAAATCCTAAAAATCCGTCGAGCCTTGTTTTCCTATTTCCAGCTACCTGTTGTTTTTGCTTCTGTTTTTAAGGCAATAGGGATTGAAACAAGGGGCACACTACCATCAAGCTGTATCCTCAACCCTTCTTATTTTTTTTATTTTGGGATAGGTTAATAAAATTACCCACTCTGGCCTCAAACGTGTAATCCTCCTGCCTCAGCTTCCCAAGTAGTGGGACTATAGGTGTGTGTCACTGTGCCAGGCTCCAACTGCCTGCTGAACAACTCAATGTAGATGTTCAGGAGGCACCCAGATGCTATCTGTTTTCACAACAAAAGTACGTTTATCTCTTCCTTTATCCCCAAACTTGCTCTTCCTCTGCATGATTTACTTCACCACTTATTGAAAGGAGATGGAAATCACTCGTGTCTGTAATCCCAGCACTCTGGGGTGCTGAGACAGGAAAATGGCAGATGGGCACCTTGCCAATTTAATGAGAAGTTGCCTCAAAAACGAGTGAGAAGATCGTGGGATTAGGAAGAGAAGAAAGTAACAATCTGAATAACCTTGGACTACCCCTCCTTCCTCACATCCTGTATCCACTGGACAACAAACCACACACATTCTATCTCTAAAGGCGTTTTTAGCTCCTCCACCCTTCTCTAATAGTACTCCCTGCTGTTCTGGCTTTTGTGTCTTTCATTCTGCCTCTTGCAGTAGCCGCCTACTGGTCCCCTCAACCTGGCTGCTAAGTTATATATCTAAAAGCTACAATCATCCAGACATACTCTAAAAAGCCGGAGTGCTGGGGATGTACCCCCACCCCAAGTCGTGCTTACCCAGAGTGCACGGAGACCTGGGTTCCATCTGTAGCACTGAAAGATGGAAGACAGGAAGGAGGGGAGCTCGCCGGGAGAAAAGATGGGCTTAGAAAGGATCCCCATTGTTTGTAAGAAAGCCAGCCTCCGCTCATGATCATGAATGATCTGCCCTTCCCCTCTGTAGCCACTCAGTAGTTCCATTTATTTACCCCAAGGCATCCCGCACACAAGCAGACCCAGCTGCAGCCAGGAAGCCTCTTAGAGCTGAAGCCTACTAAGCCTCACGATACCACACCTGCAACAGGGCGTCCACACGTGTGTCACCAGTATCCTGTCCTGTTTCCTCAGGCCACCGAGAACTGTGTGTGCACCCTTCACAACCTCTCCTACCAGCTGGAGACAGAGCTCCCAGAGAAATATTCGCAGAGTATCTACATCCAAAACCGGAATATCCAGACTGAGAACAGCAAAAGTGTTGGTTGCTTTGGTAATCGAAGCAGGAAAGTAAAAGAGGTACATTGGTAGGTCTTGGGGGTGGCGGGTATGTTTCAGCCTACTTAGTACATGTGTTGGGCACTATTTTAGGAACCTATTTTAACTTCTTTTATCTTTGTGGGGGTTTTGTCGGTTTGTTTGTTGTTGTTGTTGTTGTTGTTGTTGTTTGTTTTTGAGACAGGGTCTCACTATGTAGTTGAGACTGGCCTGGAACTCACTATGTAGCCCAGGCTGGTGTCTAACTCACAGCAATCTTCCTGCCTCAGCCTCCCAGTGCTGGGATTATAGGCATGCACCACCACACCCAGCTTTAGTTTCTTTTTAATCTTTATATCAACCTAGAAAAGGTGTGTTACTGATACCTTCACTTACCAATGAGGAAATAGAGGCATAGAAAGTGTAATTAATTTTCCCAGGTTAATTTAACAAATACATAAATGGAAAGGATAGAGTTCAGTCCCAGCAATCTGGCTCTAGATTTGCATTAGCTGTTAACCATAATGCCGTATGCCCAGTGGGTTAGGAAATGATCTCAGTGCAGTACTAGAGCAGCAGGGTAGACACAGTAAAAGCAGCCTGATGCTTGTTTATAGGCGTTCTGTCAAACCTCAGACACACTAAAGCAGTCTTCATGAGAAGGAATATACGTTTGTTTCCATGCTGACATGAAGACTGAAAGAATAGAACCAGCCCTACTCTTAGTGTCCTGGTTATTTGTGAACTTTGAGAACAACTAGGAAATTAGAGCCCTGGTGCTACCCTAGACAACTTCACACGATGCTGAGGAATTGTGTGTCTTCAGAGCAATGGTGACTCATTTAGCTTTTAGCTTCAAGGCAGCCAGAGAACCATTTTATGTATTTATTTTTTTGGTACCGGGGATCAAACTCGGGTCCTCATGCTGGCGAGGCAGGCGGCGGAACCACTGAGCTAAATCCCCGGCCCCAGAAAACCATTTAAGAAAGACCCATGCTTAATTCTCAGCACACGTTCTTGCTCTCACTGTGAAATGTGTAAAGTGGGAGAGTGTGGGTTGTTGCTAGGGAAGAATAATAATTACGGGCTACAACATTAAGTAATTGGAAATCATATATATTTGCTTTTTAAATTTCCACCTGAAAGCTTCTCATGCAAATTGTTAGCTCTTCTCGATACTATTTCTGGTCTGCTGCGCTGGGAGCGAATCACTGGCGTCACTTGAGGTGCATGAATGCCAATCCCCTCGTGTTTGTCGTTAGCAGTACCAGGACGTGCCGATGCCAGAAGAGAAGAGCAACCCCAAGGGCGTGGAGTGGCTGTGGCACTCCATTGTGATTCGGATGTACTTGTCCTTGATCGCCAAGAGCATGCGCACCTACACGCAGGAGGCATCCCTGGGAGCTCTGCAGAACCTCACGGCAGGAAGTGGCCCGGTGAGTGTCCCGCTTGCCCTTTTACGTTTTAGGATAATGGTGTTACAGGTGAACCCACGTCACGATCAGGGACGGAGCAACCAGGTAGGAGCAGAAGTTTCCTCTTTCGGATCAAGATCATTCCCGGGAACTGCCTGGGCGCGTTTCAGTCAGTCAGGACTTCAGCCTGATCTGTCTGAGACGCTCACCTTGTCTCAGAATCTGGCCTTTGGCTGGTTCAGGCTGCTCTTGAGCTGCTGTAAGGAAGGAGGATGTCATGTGTCCTGGGACCGGGCAGTTGAGCGGCCAGGGTAGGGCTCGTCTGCCCTCTGTCATACCTGGACGTGAGTGCTTTGGTATCACCGCAACTCTCCGTCCTGAGCTCTGTTCCCTGTATTCCAGAAGAGCCAGGAATTTATTCAGGCTTTCGTTTTACCAACTCAGTATCCCCAGGATAGAGCTGCTTTCCTGGGAGCACCGTTGAAGCCCAGAGAAGGCGTCTTGGTGATATGTGTCTCTTTAACCAGCACCCGTGAGGGGGAGGCTGGGATGGTGATCGTCCAGGTCTGGACCCCGGGCCAGAGCCACAGGCGTGAGTCGGAGAGGGCCGCTGCCACTGAGCCCCGCGGACTGCAAAGTTAAGGGTGGCTCCCTCATGGAAAAATCCGGGTGTTCTCACCAAAAGGAGGAGGAGGGGATGTGGAGCCCAAAACAACAACAGATGTCTACCCCGCGATGGAGTCAGAGAAGACGTCTGTGCCACTGTGTCCTGGAAATTCAGCTGCACAATAAAAAGCTGCTTCTCTTCCAGATGCATGTACTTTATCCCAGAAAAGTCAGAATGTATAAAGTAGTAAATGTATTTTATGCCATGGTATATATTTAGGGATTCCATAAATAATCATTTGGACTAAGCTCATATTCTTTTCCTTAATCAGAAAAATCACTAAAATAAGCTCTAAAATAGTTTGTTACATGGCCAGTCTTCAATTATCTATTCCCACAGAGCAAAATACTCTTGGAGGGGATAAAAATACTATTTATTTTTTGAGAAATCATATTTGTTTGTTTTTAATATAAGTATATTCACACAGCAGTTTGTTTTCTATTCTGAATAGAGTCATAAAATGATAAAACCAACATTTGTCCTATCTTAGGGAAAAGTTGCTTTCTTTCTTTTCTTTTCCCCTGTACCAGGGATCGAACTCAGGACCTTACATTTGCCAGGCAGTGCAGCACAACTGAGTTACATCCCTGGTCCTGTCCTATCTTAATGTCAGTTAGGATTACAGCTCGATGTCACCTCTCTGATTTTCTGTAGAGCATAATTGTGCACAGAGAGAAAGCAGGAGCACCCCCCATTCAGGGAGTTTGTGGCCCAGTAGGAGAAAGTGCAATCTGTGATCACTGTGACCTGGAGAACTGTGAGAGATGGGAAGAAAGGAGAGGAAAAGTGGTGCCCAGTGATGAAAAGCTGTGAGCCAAACTAAGACGTCTGGATTCTTAAGGCAGTAGAGGGTCACTGAAGGATTTAAACCTAAGATGGAACATAATGAGATTAAATTTTAGAAGGACCGTTCTGGTGTAATGCTTAGAAGTCCCAACTGGTGTTTAAGAAGCAGCGAGGACTGGCTGTATTTGAGTTCCTTGTGGAGGTGAGAGACCATGCGTTTGCAGGCAGAGCAATCTGAAGATACAATATTTGCATTAGCAGCATTTGATAGCCAAGAAAAAAGGCAGAAAAGGCAAAAAGCTAAGCTGAACCTAACATTGCAGTTTTGGTAGATGGATGAAAAGTAAGATAGAATGCCATGTTGGCTGAGGATATTAAAGGCAATGTTTGATATGATGTTCACGTGCCCAGTGCAAATAAGAAAATAAGCAAATAAGGAGAGGATCTATGCCTTGGTGTATGGAGAGGGAAGGCTGGGGTGAAGGGATGGGAGCTCTTGATGAGGCTGCAGAGGACACGATGGGAGGGAGATGGGGAGAGCAAGGAGCCAGGAAGATGCATTTGGAATCTGACGTTTTGTGATTTCAGAGGCAATGTGTGCCTGGGCGAACAGGCCCTGTCTAACCAAGAGTACAGAGAGATGAAAGGCAGTAACTCCAGGAGGCTAGGGACAGTGAGCTTGGCACTTGGCTTTTCTACATAGGAGGAGGTACAGGAGGCTGCAAGCCAGCTCCAGAGCCTCCAGAGCAAAGGCTGCAGGGTGCCTGACCTGGACCGTGATGCCACCGGACAGCAAGGCTTCTGAGCAAGACAGGATCTCCAGCGAAGAGATTATTCAGTGTGCCCCAGCACAAGATGTTGTTAACAGCTTCTTTCCCAAGTGCTATGAGGGCAGGATGCTTCTCAGAGGATAGCGAGTAATCTAACAGAGTGTTGTGCAAGTCACAGAAAGACAACTTTTGTGAAAAAACAAACGGCTGTGATTAAACTTTCAGCCAAGCATACTTTGAGAATCTGATAATGGACAGGAGCGTGGAGAAGAGGAGGAAGGCGAGGACGACAGTCAGGGCAGGGAGTAGGCAGTGTTGGGATGAAAAAACAGAAGATAAACACCCAGAGAACGGTCAGGAATCTTGGGTGTGGTAGCCTCACCTAGAAATCCAATCCGAAGTCACAGACAAGAGTGAAGGCCCCAGAATGGGGGGTCTGTTGATGCAGGGAATGGGCTGGTCAGTATCCGACCTCCCGAAAGAAAGCAGCCAGCCTAATTCGAGGTGATACTTGACTCCCGTGGACCTAACCTGCACCAGCCACTGGCAGATGCAGCCTCCAGTGCAGAGCAGAGTTGCAAATTTTCCAGCCAGCGGTGTTTCTTTTATTTGAAAGCCCAGTATCTCAAAATAAACTTGAGTTTTGTTTCAGAATAAGTAAGTTCATTGAAATATGTAAAATGCCGAAACTTGAACTAGAAGAAACAGAAAAGAGGACTGTCCTTAATGAGTGCATAAACGGAAGTCTGCGTTTTCACGGACACAAGGAGCTGATGTAGCTCCTTGGCTAAATTCTACCAAACCACAAAGTGTGGATTATTCTTGCATTACAAACAGTCTAAGACAATAGGAAAGACAAAATTGCTTTTAGGACATTACTATAACCCTGATTCTAAGATTGATAAGGGCAGTACAAGAAAAGGGAAGGCAGACCCATTTAATGTATAAGCACAGATGCAAAAACAATAAGTTAACCAAATCCAACATTGCACTCAAAATATTAAATACACTGTTTTTTTTTTTAACCAAGTAATTACATTGAAAACTTATGAGAATGTTAAAAAAATGCCTTCAGGAGGTTTTTCCACAGGTGTAATTTTAAAAATGCCTCCCCCAGCCTCTCGTTATCTACAGAAAGCATAATGTCCCCATGAAGTCCAGTGCACAGGCACTTAGTGTGTGTGTCCCCCACACAGATGCCGACGTCCGTGGCTCAGACTGTGGTGTTGAAGGAGAACGGGCTGCAGCACGCCCGGAAGATGCTGCACGTCGGGGACCCCAGCGTGAGGAAGACTGCCGTCTCTCTGCTGAGGAACCTGTCCCGGAATCTCTCTCTGCAGAATGAGATTGGTGAGTCAGGGCCAAGTCCATATGTAGGGAGCACAGCATGAAAACATGGGTACAATGAAACATACTCTGTGTCACATCTTCTCACAAGGGTGAACTAGCAAAACAGGGAAAGAGCAGGTGATAGGCTGGCTTGGCTTGTGTGCCAGCCAACATCAAGGGTCTACAGGACTTAATGTTGGAATGTATATGTTTATTTTTGTTTTTGTTTTTGTTTTGAGACTGGGATCTTGCCAAGTTGCCCAGACTGATTTCAAACTTGAAATTCTCCTGCCTCAGCCTCCTGAGTGCTGGAAACACAGATGTATGCCACTAAACCCAGCTTGGATTTTTTTTTTTAATACCCAGCTTTTTTGTTTGTTTTAATTACTGTCTTAGTTACTTTTCTTATTAATGACACAAAATACCTGACACCCAAAGTTATAGGAGGAAAGGTTTATTGCAGCTCACAATTTGTGGATGCTTCAGTCCATAGTCAGCTGGCTCGAAGGCAGAGGCGCATTGCAGAGAAGAAACAGTTCATGGAGGGCAGAAGACAGAAGAGAGCAAGCCAGCAGAGTAGCAAGCAGCAACCAAAGACATCAGCCTCTTTCTGTCCCTTGAATTCTGTCCAAGATATTTGCCGTTAGGGCAGGTACCATTCACACACAGAGTGGGCCTTCCCATTATCCACACCCAGAATTATGTCCAACCAATCAGTGGACTGATTTAGAAATCACACACCCTCGATCCCAGCATTACAGGCTTGATCCCAGTATCACACCCTGTAGATTCAGCCATCTCTGAAAAGCCCCACTTAAGACTGCAGGAGACTTTGGGGGAGACATGTAGACACAGGCCATGATACAAGAGAGACATTTAGGCCATACCAGCACTTAACAAAATAAGCAATGTGTTCGACATTTCCCATCCTGTGGCCTTGCCGTTCTGTCTCCACACAGCCTTAATCCACAAAGCTGTGGTCAGAATGCTCTCTCTACAGCTGGGATGAGCACCCTATTCTAGAACGCTAAAGAAACACTGCAGTGGTTGTTTACTTTAGAAGTGTGGTAGTATGTTGACTCGAAAATGAAAGGATAGACAGGTAAACTCAAGAAAGAGACAAAAAGGAGTTACTGACTGTAGCAGGTTTGGCCTAGTTGCGCTTTAGAATAAATACAAAGAGCCATGCTTGCCTTCTTGGAGAGACCTTTTCTAACAAAGATAATTACTCCGGTACATTGTTGGATAACATCATTTTAAATTCACATATACTCAGATGTGTCTGTTAAATGTTGACCCAAGCCTAAACTATAAAACAAGGGGCCAGGGATTTAGCTCAGTGGCACCAAGCCTGCCTGGTAAGTGCAAAGTCTAGAGTCCAGTCCCTGGTTTCAGTACCCCCCGAAAAAGCTACAAAATGGGATTCATCAGAAGACAATGCTAAAATTAAGTGTGCTTCCTAATGCACTAAAAATTCAAACCCGTCTAGGAACCTAAATTCAGTTTGTCACAAAATTCTACTGAAGTGGAAAAACACATTGTGTTCCTTTCCTTTCCTGTAATGGATTAGATTCCGGACCATCCACAGGCATGGCACCAGGGCTCCTGCAGTCTATAACTGCATTGCAGCCACTCGTTTTCAAAGGCAGCCCGCACCACAGTAGACAGGAAGTGTCAGACAATGGCTCTGTGCCTGTTGTGAAGGAAGGGAAAGCTGGAAACTGCTCTGTGAATCCAAAAACACCTTGCCGGGGTGCTCTCAAAATTATAAAAGCATTCTCCCCATTGTTTGTGTGGGCTTTTGTGCTAGGCTTCAGTAGAGGCTGTATTATCTTCTTCCCTCAAATGAAAGGTCGATTCCATCGTTAAAGTGTTGCTGCGGTGACTGACGGCGCCGTCCATGTTCAGCACATGTCTGCGGGGCCAAGCCATTGTATGTCCCCGCCCCTGCACTACCCTGCCTAGCAGCCACGTGGGGAAAGCTTGGCCTCGTGGCTCTGAGTAAGATGGTTCTGTGCAAACCTCACCTTACAGTGTCTGCAGGATAAGTGCAGCTTTGAAATCTCACACTGGTTTCATGCTAAGTGTATGAACAAAGTAGTGGGATCTTGCTGGATTCTGAGTCTCAGCAGCCTGGAGGAAGTGGACACAGGTTGGGATACCCACTGTGCGCTTCTTCCGAGAGAGGTCCGGGCCGAGGAGCTGTCCACAAGCTGACCTGGGACACGGCGATTGCATTCACCCACATTTTCAGAACCAAACCGGAAACATGTTTTCTCCAAAGCTGGAAGATAGGCGGTATGGCTTGGTGACAAAATAACAGATGTCACACAGAGGACACTCTGGGTCTTTCTCCCACAGTGCCACTTGCCAACCCACGTTGGCAAGCCCTTTAACTGCTGTGCACCAAAGGGGACTGATCGGAACCGTGCACGGTTTCTCCAGGCTGAGAAACCGATGCTAGGAAGTGGGGTGCCTGTCTACAGTCCCAGCTCCCGTCCATCCATTGTTACAAGTGTTTGCAGATATCCCAATATTTAAGATCTTACTTAGGCCCACAGTACAGGCAGGTGTGGAAATATATCTATTATATATATGTTTATAGAGGTGGATATTAATATGTGTGTGTGCACACGTGTGCAAAGGGAGATTGAAAGGTGCAGTGAATGTTTAAATTTTTAAACTTATCGCAATAAAAGACATTTTCAAAACGATGGGATAAGTGTACTTGAAGTGAGGGGGTATCTTGAATATTCTGAGGGGTATTAATAGCAGTGTGTTTTTTACTGTAGTAAATTTTTTAAACATATATATTCACCATGTTTTTTTGCTGACACCATATGTGGAGAGAAAAGAATTTAGATAAGATAGCTATGGATACACTGGACTGGATAGACAACCTTCTGTGCTATATTGTGGTGTTCACTTTACCACAGAAACAGCTGTACTTTTCTAAGAAAAATAAACACAACAGAAAGCATCAGCCTCTAACCTGATCAGCGCTCCACCTCAGCCGTGACCACGTGCTCACCTTAACCCTGGTCTGCAGCACGGGACCCGCTAGGCATGGCGGAGAGGGAGAGGCCTAGCTGTCTTTGAGGGGCACAGTGCCCAGCAGGGCACCCTGCAGACAGACCAATGGGCAATTCTGTGTGGGGTGATCCTCTCAGCCTTTTCTCCACACTGTCCCCGCCACACAGTGAAGGGAAAGTTCCTGTTGCCCAGGTCTTTGATCCTTCAGTTTAACCTACTGACAGGAGAGGCCTTCTAATGATAGCTCGAGAGCGCACATGCGTGAACTCCCTGATTCCCTTCCCACACCCTTGTGAAGGTGGGCACCGTGAACACCCTGCAGTGCAGCCTGAGGAAGTACGACAGAAATGGAGTAGCTTGTCCAGACCAAGAACCATGGAGCAGTGGAGCCGGGGCTAAAGTTGAAGAACTCTGGCTTCAGAGGCTGAGGGAAGGGTTTGTACCTCCATTCCGCTCTGTGTAAGCCACAGTGGAGGAGAAGGCAGTCAGATCTCTGAGCAGGTGTCCTACTATCAGCCAGCTTCCGGTTGTCCTTGGACGATGCCATTCGGGGCCTCAGGAATAATAATCACTGCCGGGAACACAGAAATAAATGAAATCACTGTATTCAAGGAACCTACAAACCCACCTGAAATTCAGCCATGTGCAGACTGGATTAGAGCCCAGGGTCATGGAGAAAAGAAGGGTGCAAGGTGCAACCTGGACACAAATGAAGAAACAGTCAAATTAATCAGTACCTGTTACACACTCATGACCAACACAGCACTCTGAGGAAGAGCTGAGTGGGCAACGCAGGCTACAAAGGATGCTCCTTGGCTGCACATAGTTCCAAGGAAGAGCAAAAAAGAAAATATACAGAAGAAAAGTCATCATGAAGGAGAAAATACAACTCTGCCCAAAATATGTACCATGGGACAATTTCATGTTACTGTGAAAAATTCAAACCTGCAACCAAGAATTACACACATAGTGAAAAAGAATCCTTAAAATAGTTTATTGCTCTTTTTATTTATTTATTTATGTTTGGTACCAGGGATCGAACTCTGGTCCTTGCACTTGTAAGGTGGGTGGCAGAATCACTGAGCTAAATCCCTGGCCCTATTGCTCTTTTTAAATAGTCCTATTTATGTATCTTTTTTAAAACTTTGGGAAGTATAGATAATTTTTTAATGTTTTTTGATCACCACTAAAAACAGTTATGTTAGCATTTTAGTGTAGTTCTCTTATATATATTTTGTTTTGTAATATGTATTCCTTATATAATTTTTTCACACAAAGTATTAATATATTTTCTTGTACAGGTTTCACAGATATGCTATAGAATGCATAGCATTCTTTGCAAGTATATTTTAATCCTATTCCTGAGATTTAGATTTTTTAAAATAATTTTTCACTTACATATAATTCTGTCAGAAAGATCTCTACAAAAAGCTTTTTCTTTTGGTACCGGAGATCAAACTCAGGTCCAAGGCAGGCCGTGGAACCACTGAGCTAAATCCCCAGCCCACTTTTTCATTTTTTAAAGTTACATCTTCCAAGTATATTCTCAAAAGTGGAATTGCTGAGTTGAAGAATATGAAAATTTTAAAATTCTTCACATCTCTGTCAAATTGCTTTGTGAAATTTTTAAATTTCTGGGCACAGAACAGAACAGCCTCTTTTTAAAATGTTTCAAATATGATGATTAGGGAAAGTTTCATCTTGCCATATGTTTGTTAGTCAACTGTGTCTCTTTTTTGAAATGTCCTTTACCCAAATCGTGTTGAAATCTTGGGCTGAAGACAAATCTTCCTAATCAAGTGTTGTTTTGCTGTCACTCTGCAGCCAAAGAAACACTACCGGATTTGGTTTCCATAATCCCTGACACGGTCCCGACAACTGACCTTCTCATTGAGACGACGGCCTCGGCCTGTTACACCCTGAACAACATAATCCAGAACAGCCACCAGAATGCACGGGACCTCCTGAACACGGGAGGCCTCCACAAGGTCATGGCCATCAGCTCTGGGGACGCGTAAGTTCTGCAGCTCCACCTCAGTCCCCTCCCTGCCGTCACTGCTGTGTCACGGCTGGAAACGTCCCCCTTGAGGACCTGGCAGCTTGGCCACAAATACAGTTGTAAGGCTGGAATGACCTGGTGGCCAAGGGAGGAGCCAGGTCAACCCAGCAGCAAACATGGGGCCAGAATCCCACTCTGTAGCTTCTCCCCCAGCGTTTGAATGACCCGATGAACTGGTTTTCCAGAGCTGTGATTTCAGAAAGGTAGTGTCGAGCCGGGCATGGTGATCCATACTTATAATCCCGGCACTCTGGGAGGCTGAAGGGGGAGGATCAAAAATTCCAGCCCAACCCAGGCAATTTAACAATTTAGCAAGATACTACCTCAAAATTTAAAAAAGAAAAAACAAAACAAAAGAGGTCGGAGCTGTAGTGCAGTGTGAAGGCCCTGGGTTCAGTCCCAGTACTTCAGAAAGCAGAGTGTAGGCAAGGGGGATCCTGTGAGCAGGGAAGGGCCCTGCCTTGCACAGACCTTTGATGCCATCAGCAGCTTATGGGAAACAGGGACTGCACAGATTGGTGGCAAGGGGCCTAACAAAGTAGCGTTGTTCTGTAGTTGTCTCTTTTGCCCTTTCGAGAGTACATGGGGTGCATTAAAGCACCCCGTTTCTGTGTGCACCCAGATCAGTACTGCTAGTTTATTTAGAGTGATGGGAAGATAGGACATGGAGGAAATGTGTATTCTTTATATATTTCAGAACTATTTGATTTATTACAAATGCTAGTCATTTTTTCTTTCTTGAAGCTGGGAATTGAACCCCGGCTCGCTGGGCAAGTATTCTAGCACTGAGGTATTCTAGCACTGAGATCATCCTCAGCCCTACAAGTTATCTTTGCAGATAACCCCAAGGAAAGCTGTCACTGCATAGTTCTAAATAGTTGCAGAGCAAGTGGACCTCGTCTGTGATAGACAGGTGCACTGGGCGCAAGGGGCTGCAGTCAGGGCTCCGTGGTGTCCTGCAGGGAACACACCTTGCCCCCTAGCCCGCCCTGGGCCTGGCACACCACAGCCCCTCTCTGGCAAAGCTCCAGAGGCAGTAACTGCAGTAGGATGTAGGGAACACTCACTGGTCCCCAGGTTGGCCAAAGCAGTTGCTCAGTCTTTACAGAAAAAAATGATCTATTGTGCAAAATGGAAGTGACTCTTCAAAGTAGTCTTGTGATCTCTAAGCAGCCCACTGTAAGCTATTTAAATATTCAGGTGCAATAACTGTTCCCTGGGGTGGGGGTGGGGTTGTGCGATTACTTTTGGAAACCTTGTATACCTTAGCAAGATAGAGGGGTATGCTACTCTGTCACTTATGTGATACCCCAAATGTCCTCATGTGCTGACCCAGGAAAAGAAAGGTGAAAAAAAAAAAATTAAAAGGTGCCTGTTGCTCTTTCTTTACCAGAGTGTCATATATCCAACCTGTTATTTATGGGCTAGCCTGGGAAGTAGTTATCATTTACAGCCTTGTATCTTTGGATAAACAAGTTCCCAATGCCAACCAACTGATGTATAAACAAGCTTCATGACTATCTAATCCTCACAGTTAAAGAACTTCTTATAGAACACTTGCCAGGCGTAGTAGCACACACCGTAATCCCAGTACTTGTGAGGCTAAAGTAGGTGGATCACCATGGGTTCAAGACCAGCCTGGACTACAAGGTGACCTGCTCTCCCAGCAGGGCTGGTATGAGAGAAAAAGACACTGAGCTGTGAATGAACCCAGCCTGACCCTCCCCGCCCCAGGAGTGTAGATTTCTCTGCTCACTGCTGCATGTTTACAAACTCTTATGTTAATGGAAAACAGATACACACACAGACACACAACCTTTGTTTCTTTGTTTAAAAAAAAAAAAAGTCAGCCACAGGGCTGGTCGGATGTTGGAAGAGAAAGATCAAAGAAGGCACTGGTCTTTAGCAAGGATTGAGAAGCTGGGGACACATTTAAAAACAGACCACGTCAGTGTCACATTTAGTGGTGACTTGGGTTTATAAGAGCTGTGAGTTTCGTCTTCATATATTAAAATATAATGATTTAAAATTATATGAACAGGGCCGGAGGTTTAGCTCAGTGGTTCCGCCACCTGCCTTGCAAGCTCAAGGACCCGAGTTCGATCCCTGGTACCAAAAAAAAAATTATATGAACAACTGCTGCCACAAGAGTTTCTTTTTTTCCTTTTGGTACCAGGGATTGAATTTACAACCTTGGACTTGCGAGATAGATGCAATGCCACTGAGCTAAATCCCTGGCCCAGGAGTTTCTTTTTTTAATGTGAAAATAATTTTTTTAGAGTCACTAAGAAGCATGTAAATTTTTCAGTGGTGCTGTCCTGCCTTATAAATTGTATTCTGTAAATACATTAGAAAATTAAAACCACATCTACGGATATATTCCGTAAAACCATGGCGGTTTTCTTTATAAATTACTTATTAGCTCTGCCCTAGTGGTTTAAAAGATTAAAAAGAAAGAAACAGGACTGGAAGTGTGGCTCAGTGGTAGAGCACTTGTCTGATGTGTGAGGCCCTGGGTTCGATCCCCAGCTCTGAAGGGAATAAAGAGTGGCCCTGCCTCAAGCCCGGCCATCTAATCACAGCTGCCCCTGCGGTGGCAGTCAGGAGGCCTCCCGGAATGCCAGCAGGGCGTCAGGGCCCCACACTGTCACGGGTCTCAGAGTGTCCTCTCTTTCCAGCTATGCCCCCAGCAAAGCCACCAAGGCGGCATCTGTGCTCCTGTACTCCCTGTGGGCACACCCGGAGCTCCACACAGCCTACAAGAAGGTAAGAGGCTAAGGTGAGGGTGGAGAGGCCGGCGTGGATCACGGGAGAGATCGCCACACTGCATTGTCCCATGTGAGAATTTCTCACCCTTCACCTTCATGTCTGCTCACTCCCAAGGCTCAGTTTAAGAAGACAGATTTCGTCAACAGTCGGACTGCCAAAGCCTACCACTCCCTTAAGGACTGAGAAGACAGAGCTGCAGAAACTCCAGCCTTGTCCTTTTGGCCACGAAAAGCCCCCAAGGAAAATACCTATTTTTCTACTGTCCCGCGCAAGAATCCTCAAAAACAAAGCACATGTTGTTTCTAGCCTTTCCTGTTGCCATGGTCCAGAGATCCGGGAAAACAAATCATCAGAGCACAAGGTTGTTAGGCCCCACAGGACTTCTGCAAGGCTGCCTCCCGTAGCCACCCACAGCAGCCTCTCCCTCCACCTCTGCCCTCCAGAGGCCACCTGGGTGCTCACCGGCAGGGTGTGTGCGGGCAGAAGCTGTTGTGTCACTTGGATTTTAAAAGTTTGGTTTCCCTTTGTACACTCCCAGTTTCCGCAAATGTTTCAGCACCGAGTCAGGAGTGTGTCATTCAGACACCCTGAAGCCCATCAGAAGGGATGAGAAATAGCTGCAGGCCTCCAGGCCTCCCCAAGAAAGTGTTGTCAGGAGGTCATTTGTTCGCTTCGTATTCATTTTTATCCCCTGGGCACTCTTTCCCTCTCGTTTTAAATGAACTGGAGAAATTTACATTACCAAAGTACGCATGAATGTAAGAAAAAGGACCTTGCCTATCCTAACAGCAAGAGAGGCAGTTCTCTTCTACACAGTGTGCTCCATGTGCTGTGTCCTGGGCCCTCTCTGCTTCTCCCCTGGGGAATGAGATGGGTTCTGCTGGGGGCGGAGGCCGGTGCCACCTGGGGCTGTGGATGTAGCTCGGTGAATGCACCACCGCGGGGCAGCTCAGCCCACCTCGCCTTTGGGAAACTGAGCCACGAGTCAAATGGAAAAGTCGCGTGGAGGAAGCGAGGGGGAAGGGGCCCGGCGCTCGTGAAATGACACCGGGCGCTGAGCTTGGAAGGTGCCGTCGCCGACCGCAGGGATCCCTGAGAAATGCTGTTTTAACAGGGGCTGTGATTCAAACCAGTCGTGGAGAATTAGTCTTCTCAACTCCAATTCTGTTGTACATTTTGCTTCCATAAAGAAGTCCAACACTATTCGTTGTGAGAAAGAGAAAAGGAAAACTCCTTCGACTCCTTCTGGCCAGAAAAATGTAATAGAAAATAAATTCTCATTTCCAATTTCAGTGTGTGCTTACATTTTTCTTATAGTTGGAACTTATAATTGTTTTCCAGGTTTAAAATTCGAGGAAGACGGGTTATTAACCTAGACTAAAAGGAAGTCATTCTGCTATCATTTTTTTTAAATCCTAAAGAGGGAATTTATGTTTTTCTCTGGGTTTCAGACAATAAGCATTTAGAGCGTCTTTCTTTCTCTAGATAAATGATGTATGTTCAAACATTTCCATGGTTTTAAGGCATTAATAGAGCTTTCAAATATTAAACACAAAATGCAGCAAAAGTAAAACCACTTGCTTTGGCATCTGTGTGTATCTGATCTGTCTTGGTGTGTGTGGTGGATAGAGAGCTGAGGATTTGACCTAGTAATTTTCAACTGCTAAGTGTCTGATACTTTATATAATTATTTATATTTCTTCCCTAAGGTTTTGAGGTGTTTTGTTCATTTGTTTGGCTAGAGATAAAACCCAGGGCCTGCTCACTGAGCCACATCCCTAGCTCCTTTTTACATTTTTTTATTTAGACAGAGCGGGTCTTCCTGTGTTGCTTAGGCTGCAGTTGAACTTGTGATCCTCCTGCCTTAGCCTCCCAGATAGCTAGAAGTCCTAATACCCTAGGACTTTTTCCTATAACAACACAGGAATAACTAGTGACAACAGCACATAAAAATGGAGAGTCGATCAAGTGATTTGTGTGTGTGTGTGTGTGTGTGTATGTGTGGTGCTGGGGATCAAATTCAGGGCCTCATACTTAATAGGCAAGTGCCCTATCGCAGGGTTGTACAAATGGGTGTGTTGAGCATTGTTAGTTTTAATGCACCAAATGGATCTGTGTCTACACAAAGATCGGCTATCCAATTATTATGTCCTGTGCCATGCCTACATTTGCAAGCACCTCTGTATTTTACTCTGTGAGCATCCAGAGAGGGAAGGCCTTGTGTGCACAGTGATCCGTTGACCACAAGTCTATACGCAGGCTGTTTGGTTTTTCTGTGTATCCCTGGCTAGGCCAAGCCCATCAGAAGAACAGAAAAGCCTTCTTGTTTATTTATTCTGAGAGTTCCAAAGAGTCCCTCCCATGTCACGAATGCCTAGTTGGGGGGCCAGGGATTTGGCTCAGTGGCTCCACCACCTGCCTCACAAGCGCAAGGTCCGAGTTTGATCCCCTATACCAAAAAAAAAAAAAAAAAA